>NC_134287.1:8713500-9032000 GCF_949628215.1 Phalacrocorax aristotelis | reverse complement strand
AATTAGCAGACTTCTAGAAAAACTTTCCCAAGTCATATAGCCTTTTAGATATGAATACATTTAGATCCTCAACTTCCCACGGACAAGTGTCCACTATAGCACTATGACAGACTCAACAGCGATACTGTACTGATAGTAACATATCTACTCTAGTTGTCTAAAGCTTCTTCTGTGAACAGTGCAAATCAGAATTTGAGATACTTGTTCCCAAGCGCATAGGGAAGAACAATGACGACCCATGTCCTTTGAAACCAGAAGCCTCTTATCCTAGTAGTACCTTACTCAGGACCTGGACTATATCAGGGACTGCAGTTTCTCTTCCAAAAGCAGTAATAGAAACCACCCAAGGGAATGGTTACAGACTAAAATCAACCCTACCATAGGAATATCATCTGAGACAGACCTTATCTGTAATTGCAGTTAAAGGAAAGATGGATGCCAAAGCAATAGAAAGTGAGTAGGAGAGAAGTCCCCCAGAAGCTCTCACCAGGTCCTACCTCTTGTATGAGGTAAGAAGAACAGAAACACTGCTTTTTCTGAAAAGCTCAGAGAATGTTATTTTTTACAACGCTGTGGCTGAGATGCTTTCTTGCAAGGACCTCCGTCATTGCTCTCTTCAGGGAGGCAAAAATCACTGCAAGTGCAAGTTTCGGCCCTGGGACAGGGAAATGCCTCCTCAGCAGGGCAGTAAAGCATCTTTGTATTTCTCCTGTAAATGTGCTGTACCACTGCAGGCTTCACACTGTACTTCTGGTACCTGAAAACAGGGCCACCATCACACGATGGGAGGACGCCTTAAATCTTTCCATCTGCATCAGTCATCAAGGTAAGAGACCCAAGCTCTTAATCAAATGATGGGTGATTTCAACTCCTCCTACTGTTTCCTTGGCAGCTTGTCCAGAAACATTCCCCCAAGAGAAATGTTACACAGTGAGAGCAGAGCCATATGGCTTAAAGCCATTATCTTGGCTTATCTTTGTAAGGAACGGTCTTAATTGTTCTTAGCTATCCAAACATCTCCTGAGCTTCTTGTAAGACACAGGAACCAAGGATTGGATGGTGACAGAAGTAACTGAATCTGGACCAGGTCTTTCCTGTCTGTCCTTTCTACAGTGAGATAGAAACCTGGGCACTGAAGTTATCTTGGCATGCTGAAGCAACCTCTGCTTATAGAGTGCTGTTACACTGTTTGGTTCTGCAACACTAAGAATGTAATGCATGAGGGATACCCTCAGTATAATTTTTGGTGAGATATCAATAAATATTGCAACTATCTGGAGTAAGTTCTGGGAATATTTAGACTTTTTCTTCAAATCAAAGGCAGCAAGGCTGACTGTGAGCTCCTGCGCTGAGGTAGAGAAGTCAAGAAGAGGAGGGGTCCAAATACAAGTAAGGTGGTGATCTCTCTTCTTACATTCCTGAACTGCCTGATGCAGAACACCACTAACAATTGCATGAAATTCCTTGAAGGAGCCAGTTTGGACAGGAGACAGCTACAGAACAGGGAGTTCAAACCTCAGATCACCATTCAGTTGGGCAGGCAGACAAGCAGCAGGCTGACGGGTGCAGCAAATGCACCCAGGCAATGTTCTGGTAAGGTTCTTGTTCTCCTGTGGTTTTTTTGTCCCTTCATTTTTAGGACAGAGTAGACACCTGCAGCAAGCTCCAGACAAGAGAATGAGGACAAGAATATTTTATCTAATGGAAGTGTGGTTCTGTCTGGCACACAAGAACTAAGAACTGTACAAGGACAGTGACAAGCAGCTGCTTGAGATGTGCATCTCAGATACCCCAGGAAAAAAAAGTACATTCCCAGAGGACTAGACTCACTGACCTTGTGCCCATACTCAGTACCAGGATGTCCAGCCGAAGGCAGTCAGAGGTGGATGCCAGAGTCTCACTCAGCACACACCCCACGTCCCCCTCTCCCTCATCCCCCCAGTGATGCACACACCCAGGCTGACAGCCTACGCCCCACATGCTGCACAGGTCTTTTTAAGCCGGTGAGTTTGTTTAATTTTAAAAGAAAGGTTTAGGAATTAACTAAGTTAATTTTGCCAGTTCTTTTTGTCCCTAGCTGGGAAAACCAGGTTGCCCTATGTATCACACATGTTTTGGCAACCGACAGAAAGTCAGCAGGACTGAACCTGAAGCTCTTAAACAGCCTAAAATAGCTTCCTGTAAGGATGCAGCTCCTGCAGCCTACTGGTGTTAGACAGCAGAAGGTTAGCAAGTCCACAGTCCTAATGGCCAAAGTAAAAGTGTCAGTTTCTAATGGGTGGAAACCACCTTGGTATGTCTCAGATTAGATTCCAGCTACAAAATGTTCTGGTCTCCTGGCATAGGATACTGATGCACACATGCCAATCTCTGTAGGTCTTGCCAGACAAATCAGCATTGCACAATCTTTTCTGTGTTGCCACACTTTCACTGGATGACAGTGGAAATACTTATTAGGCCAAACAATTTTTATTCCCTTAGCTCTGTGGTTTAAATAGGAGAGGTGATACAGAGTTTACTAGCACATATATTTAACATACCTGTTTTGACAGCTGCTTGGAAATAGGAATGTTAGGGTAAGATGTGGTCTTCCCCTCAGGGAAGTGACTTGCCAAGGCTAAAAAAAAAATCATTAGGCAAAAGCTATTCAGAAAAGCTTTCTTTTCCATGCAGCTCTGTAACAAACGTGCCCCATGGCTTGGCACTGAATTCCCCTACAGCATGGGCTTGCCAGGGGTCATATTTGCTGAGACAGACTGCTGAACAGCACGCGGGTGAGGACGTAAAAATGCAACATAAGCTGATGCTTACAACCAGACTATTTATCCACAACATGCAGAACAGATGCACAAGGGTGTGTTACGGTGTTTAATTTGTAGAAAAATCCCAGATTTTACATGGGGCAAACCCTCTCTGAATCTGTATGCCTGAAAAACAGCAGCATTCCAGTTGCACTAAGGGGATTCATCTTCAGTTAGAAAGAGCTAAATAAGACAGGCCACCAGTCAAACCCATGTCACAACGATGAACTCCATGTTCCTCAAGCAGGCTCTGTGGTCTGAGGCCAACACAGAACATACGGCTTTCTCTCTTGGGCCTCTGAGAAGGTTGAAAAATGCTCCCCCACCATGGCCAAGGCCATGGGAGTGCAAGACAGATTCCTGTAGTGTGTCAACCATGAAAAAATGCTCCAACTTTCCAATACTAAGAGACAAATGCACTGACAGATCTTCATCGTGACGCTGGCTGAGACGTAATCAGAGCCTACCTGTGTCATGACAGAAACCTCTTCTCTCCACCCCATCAGCATCCCCAACACAAAATCTTATGCTCAGAAGTACTCAGTCTATCCAGATGTTGATAGGTCAGACATTTAAGAATTCTTGCTCACATCATCTTCTTGCTCCCAACATCTCTGCAAGCCATATGACATAGCAGACTAGAACAATATGAAGAAATACCACATTTATTGGGCATGCAACCCTTGAGAAATTCAGCTGCAGAGCTTCAGCAGTGAGAGCAGCTTTCAGCAAAATTCGTAAATATACAATTGCTTCTACCCTAACACAGTTCAAATGGATTTTCATGGAAACAGCAGAGAGGCACTACTCCAACACCAAGGTCAGCCATTTAATCAAATTTCAAGATTCCATCAAAGCAAAACAAAACATTTTTAAAACTTCAGAACAAAGGCATAACAACGCTGCCAAAATTTTTCATAAGGCCTACTTTTAAGTAAACACCTAGCATGGAGCAAATCAGTCCAAAGTTTTCAAGTTGGCTTGGTCTGAGCCAAGCAAGCCAGCTTGGACTTATAACAAACAGCATCAGAAAACTCTGGTACTAGATGGGGTTACTAGCACTGACACACTGATATCAACATAAAAAATGAACTGCCTTAACATATTGTGGACTACAAGGTACCTTCAGTAAACCCATCACCATACCAATTAGAAATCATTATAGCGCATCAATCTGCCCAAATCCAAAACCTATCGCATTTTCTGTGATCCTCACAGCTTCTCTGGATTTCTGCTCTCTCCCTTACTGGTATAGGTTCATTCAAGTGGAATGAACTCCAGTGCTTCATAAAGAAACTAGAAGTTCCCAGGAAGTCTGGGAAGTGAAGTTTCCCTCCTGTTCCAAACCAGGAATTTTCAATAGTAAAACCTTCCCAGGAAGGAGAGTTTCAGATGAACTCATGTACATCAGCTCTATTTTTTAATCTAGGAAGTCTTCAGATAGTAAAATTAAATTCTCATTTCCTTGCCCTCTAACATGCTATTAATGGTCAAAGTTTTTTTTTGGCCTGAAAAACAACACAGCATGATCTATGTGGTTTCTCTTAACAAACAAAGGAAGGAAAAAAAAACACTGAGAAGAATATGCAATGTCTTTTCACTTGAAGAAACATGGAAATATCTCAAAGGTGATGAGACAAAGATAGGATGTTTTTGGAGTATAAAAGAAAGTCTGAATTCACCCTGTAAAAGCATTAGGTTGTACCTGATTAGCCCAACAATTCGTTTGCGAAGGTATGAAAAGAAATCAATACTAACTGGACTTCTGTGATTTGCATAGTAATTAGACTGTTTAGCATACCATGAAACACAACTGATATACACAACCTTTAGGCACATAAATACTGTTAAAATACTGACCAGCTACAGAAAGTAGTTCAGGCAATGACAATCTACTAGAAAAAGTAGAAGGATACCTATCCCACAAAGTAAGTGCTCATTTGGTATTTAGCTTGGAGGGAGGGCAGAAGTTGATTGCATTGGCCTAAAAAAAGATGCTGTAGAAACGTTCAGATCCCGTTCATGAGGAAAGAAGAAGAAAGCAAAGGACAGCTGAAGAGTGTTAAAGATATTTAAAATTATTATTTCTATTCTTTCTATTACAATAGAATCTGGAGACATCCTTGTCCTACACGCAAACGCAGAGTAAAAAATAGCATCTGCCAGCAAGTGATGAAAGCACAGATAAGACAGATGAAGAATGACAGAAAGGAAGTCCCGTATGCACAGGCCAGATTGTGCAGATGGGAGAGAAGCAGGCAGTTTAGGTAGCCAGCCAAAGACCAGACAAATTCTAAACTGGGAAAGAAAAGAGTGCAGATCTCTCAAGTCCCGGGTAATGGCTGACCTGCAGCATCATCTCCCTCAACATATGTTAACACAAAGGAAGGAAGGAGCTGTACTAAGTGATAAAAAGAGGAGTCATTTAGGACATGCTGGTTTTCGGCCCTGAAGATGACTTTCCATTCTCAGGTTTTCTGAATGACACACACAGACACTCTAAAAGAGACTCCATTCCCCTTCCTTGAGGCATGGTAATTCGCCTGTCTTCTTGCTAAAGTGCAGTAGTACATGGACTACAGGCAGAGAGAGGTTAGGGGAAAATGTGGGAAGTGGTCAGCACTGTAACAAAAAGGTTTAGCAAGGCCACTGTGGTGGAGAACAGCTAGCAGGAGGGACCAGATTGTTGCAGATGCAAACCTTCTTGATAGAAGGGTAAATGAAGAAACCTGTCCTGTTTCTGAATTATTACAGCATAAAGGGGTGAGGTGCCTATTCTGGGAAAAGAAAAATTACTTTGACCATCTGAGGGATCTGCAGGTCATTTGACCACTGAGATTTTAAATCAGCAACTTAACATCTCTCAAAACACAGGTATTAAACACAACTGCTGCTGGATGGAGTCTTCCCTCTTGTCTACAAAGTGCAAATATTTCTACTCACTGTATAGATCTGTTTCATCCAGAATTTCAGACTTGATGATCTCTTCAATCACATCTTCTAAAGTGACAATTCCCAGGACTTCATAAAAAGGATCCCCTTCTCCTTCATTGTTTACTCTTTGTACTATAGCCAGGTGAGACTTGCCTGCAAGGAGACAGATCAGCAATTTAGACATTTTAGAAATTCCTGAAAGATCAGAAATTATAGCAGAATTACAGACGCACAGGTATAAATAAAAAGACAAAGATGTTGGTGCCAGGCTTCATGAAAAGAGGCAAAGTTTAACAGAAGCTTAAAATCATAATCTGATTGCTGTCTGAGAAATGCATTCCTGGAACACATAAATCCACCTGATGCACTACAGGAGAATGGCTAAAGAGATCAGTCTTCTCTTTCTAATGTCTTTCCCAGTGAAACTGTCACCCTGGCATTTAATTCATTATATTATCTTGTTGATGGTTGTTCCACTTCTTGTCTTATGCATTAGCAGAGGAAGGCCAGGCTGGAGCCCTCCTTTGCAGCAAGCTCCCGTGGATGTTCTCTTCAAGCTCGGAAACAATAGCAACAATGCCCAAACCACAAAAGCACATGGACAGGGTAGAGCTGGGGAGAAGAGGTCAGCCCAATCCACGAGCTTTTCTTTTTCTCCTCCCTCCCTCAGAACTAATTTATTGGACATGCTCCATATGGAGGGGGTCCTTATTTAGGAATTAATTAATTAAAATATTCAAAGTGACATTGTCTGATCAACAAAGAGAAAAGCTAAGATGAGACATACTAGTGGCTCTAAATATTCCTGAGCTGTGCATCATTCACAGTGTGTTCTATAATTCCTAAAGTCCTTTCTGCCACAGGAATAATAATAATATCACGACCCTTCGAATCCGCTTTGATATCCTTGGTTGCCAGTTTCCCTAACCGCCATTGAAAGACAGTCCTTTGTAAAGCTGCATCAAAAGTAACATGCATTCAAAGGGTTCACCAAATACAAGCAGCACTGTGAAGTATAAATACAGCAGATATCAATATGCTTTCTGAACTATGAGGAGGTAAGCAACATTGCCTCACATTCCTCTTTGCTAGTCTCAGAAACAATACTTAACCCCATCCATGGAAGATAACCAAAATAGTTCAACTTTGCTTAGACCCCTTTATAGGCAATAGTGTCTGCATGCTTTAAGATTCAAATTATTAGACTAACAAGCATTCAAACTATTCCAAACCAGACTTACTCATGCTTAAAGAATGAAAATATGCCAAACAAATTAGACAAGGGAGGAAAACTTATCAACTACTGATATAAACACTGCATCAGGTCAAGTCAATTCACTTTGGTAAGTTTTTCACATCTGCTTTCCCAGGGACCCAACATAAGCAGTTAAAAACAAATTCTTGGTGAATGCTGTCTGTCGAAAGTTAAATTCTTTTGCTATTCCCAGCTTGTGATCATTTAAAAGGAATTTTCCAAAGCAGGGTCTAATATTAGACTCAAAATGAAGTTTCCATTCCACTTAGGCGATATTCTCACCAAAGTAACTACTGCATAATCTGATTGTCTTGGAGCTACTCGTTTAGATGCAGATGGACATACTTTAAATACCAACTCCACAGCACTGCTGAGTCTTATCTTGAGGAGACCTTATTCTACAGTGAATTAACAGAAAGATGATTTGTGATTTTAAAGGATCGACATTCATATTGTACTGAAAGTCTTTCACCGTGCCAGGTTTTATTTCTTTGTATTCCTTGCAAGACTCCCAGCTTTTTACTGCTCAATGAACAGCATTAAAAAAAAGGTGACTTCATAAAAACATGAAAGATTTAAGTACTATTATAATTGCTGTTCCCCTGTAATATATTACTCACTATTATACCCTTTCAATATATCGACGTTCAAGAAGAACTGTGGCACAAAAAATGTCACACAGATGAACCAAATATTGTAATTTATTTCTCAGCGCCTGCTGAGATATTAGTATATTTGCTTTCAAGTCAAAAGGCATAACTCCTTCAAGAACCGTTTCTGTCATAGACCAGAGCAGCTCATTTGCACATGCTCATTCAGATGCTAATTCCTGAGGATCACTGTTCTCGCACATTAGTAAGTGGTAAGAGTGCTCAGATCTGTACAAGTGGGTAAAATAAAAAAACAACCAATCAAACAATGCTATCAGCTCAGTGTTTCAGCTTTGATCAGAATCACCAATTACAGCTTTCTCCTCCGCTTTTGTACTGCCTATGAGGAAGCTGAACTGGGTGATAAAGTTTTACATTTTGAAAAGGGCAGTCTTTCTAACAGTGGAGTCCTGGAAAGATCTATAAGCAACAGGAGAGATTTATGGAAATGGGATTGGGGAAGGACCTGAGGGGCTGTAATACCATGGGAGGTTGTGCATTACTTTCAGCCGCAAAATCAGTTACGTGCCCTTTCCATCGGGGTGGTCCCCGCCCAGAATTTAGGATCACTAAAATATGTTACGCTCTCCCCATTTCAGCAGCCACAGCACTCTGACCTGACCAAGAGTACGTAATGTGAGACAAGTACCTAATGTGAGACCTAATGACCAACAGTAACTAATGTGAGACAAAATCTGTACCAGCTACTGCTCTCTTATGCAAAGTGAGCTGATAAAGAATTAGTTATGGGTGGGTATCAGACATTTTGCTCTTCCCACACTGAAAAAGAAGGCTTGAAACATTTTTTCTGTCTCTGCCATAACCTCTGGTTTTTAGGTGTTGTATTTATCACCCAAAGAATCGAGACCATTGAAACTTGTCATAGTTTCAAACGTCTTTGGACTTTTTGGTGGGTAGCAGCAATGCTCAGCTCTGTCCTCATTATTAGAACTGTATATTGCAGAGATTATCTGTTGAAAATAGATAAATTATCCAAACACAGGCTGACACTAACCTTTTTTCCACCTTGACTGTCAAGTTTTCCTCTTCCTGACTTTCATGATACCATTACTTTGCTGGGGTCAGATGAATTTAAGCCAATCTAATCGGGCTGCCTCTAAAGGCTGCCTTTTGCTCCCAAAGTCTTCTCCTTCCTTTGCACTGGCTCCAATGCTTGTGCAGTCCCTTGATGAGACAGACCAGATCCGAAAATTAATTTTCTTAGGTCTTTGCAAATTAATTTTGTTCTAGATCCAATAATTTGCCAGAAATCATCAGACAGTGGAACAAGCATCGGTGCTAGTGAAGGAGGTGTCACGAAGATGCATTCCCAGACTGGCTGCCCTCTCAGTCTGCTGCACAAACGACTGCAAAATACCCTCCGCATATGGAAGTAATCAAAACAGAAAAGGATAAAGAAAAAGCCAGAGTGCAAAGACTTCTTTATACATTGTAAAAGAGAACAACACAGCATGTGCCCAACTTTAAAAGTGGCCTGTGAGTAAAATAATGACTCCTCTGAGTGTTTTAAATAGAAATTGGCTACAGCTTTATTCAAAGACTTTATCAGGCCACTGGTATTTGTCATACCATTTTATTCAACTGAGAAAGACATGTTTCAACTGTATTTTCCACTGCTAAGTACATACAACACATATCCAACATGGAGCTGAATAAAGTAAACATCCAGGTAAGGAAACCTGGACTGTCTATAGAGTTCCTAGGGCTTTGACAGCAGAATATGAATAAAACAGAGAAAGCAAGCATGCACGGAAATTATATAAATAATTTCTACACTTCACTGATTTTAGGGCCACAGTCTCTAACCACACTACATCTATGACATTAATCTTTCTTTAATCACTTGTTTTAAGTGTTGATACAGCAAGATTTAGCAAGCAGGCAGCTCTGCAGCACTACGAGATCTGATAAAGGCAGATTTGTAATAAGCAGCACTGTGGGCAGTGCTCTGACCCACAGCTCCTCTGTGGCCATAGGCAGGCAGTGTTTGCTTTCTGCCTCAGCTTCTCCCATCTACAGCAACGGTCAGTAACATCAGCAAGAGCCTACAGAGCTTATACATGTACACAGCTTGAGTCACACATTGTGACAAAGGCTAACCTCTCAGTTATGTTTTGTTAAAAGTAAATCCAGTCTCATCCCATTGCTCAAAATCTTGCCATTCAGCTTGGATTTTGCTCTGTACCGCAAATTCTGATTAATTTATTAAGCTAATTAAGAAACATGAAGATGCTTAGTGAAATCCGCATGAGTCAGTGAAAATAGAACGAGCTCCTAGGACTCCATGGGATTGACTGACCACGCAGAACAGCACTGGAAGAAGTGCTTGAAATACTGATTCTCTTGCAGTACATCTTGACCATTCCTTGGAAGAGAATGGGAAAAAAATTTACCCTTTGATCCTGAGGCATTTACATGTTTAGAGCAAGGACCTCAAGAATATTGCCATGCAGTTCAAACTAGAGATGAAAACATCTGACCATACTCAACATCTGCTCTGGCCAGTACAGAGGGTCTTGTCTACACAGAGTTTTGCTATATGAACTGAGCTGTACCCAGCCCACTCTCGCATGCCACTTCCCTGCAGATACACAGGCAGAAGAAATGGGCTGACAAGGACATTATGAAATTCAGCAAATACAAATGCAGAGTCCTGAACCTGGTACAAAATAACCCCCCTGCGTTGGTACTGGGGACTGACTGGCTGGGTCTGCAGAGAAGGACTCCATCGTCCTGGTGGACAAGCTACATGCGTCAGCAGTGTGTCCTTGCGGCAATGAAAGCTAACTGCATACTGACTACACTAGTACACAATCAAGGCAATGGATTATTCCCGTTTGGCGCTTGTGAGAATGCACTTGGAGTACTGATGTTCAGTTTGGGGTTCAGGAAAGACATTGATAAACTGAAGCAATTCCAGTGGATGGATGCTAAGTTGGTCAGGGGCTGAAGCCCACGAAGCACAAGGAAAAGCAGAGGGCAATGCATTGGTTCAGTCTTGCAAAGTAGAGGCTAAAAGATGGGTCTTAAAAGTCTTTACATACTTCACAGTAGGCTACAGAGAAAGCTAGATTCTTCTTGGAGCTAGATACTGATGGGACAAGAGGCAGTGAACACAAGTTTCAAAAATGGAAACTCACCTAAACAAGGGAAATTTGTTCCTCATTAGGGTGGTCAAACACTGAAACAGGACTCCAGAGGGGCTGTGAAATCTCCATCTTTGGAGGTATTCAGAACTCAGTGACATGAGCCAACTTCAAAGGTAGCCTGCTCTGAAGAGGGGGTTGGACCAGATGATCTACAGAAGTCCCTTCCTAAATTATCCTGTGATTCTAAGAGACTCTGAAAGGAAGCCTGACTGAAATCCCAGCCCAAGCTTCTTTTCTGAGTTTTCATTCCTGAATTTCTGCTTAGGAACCTAAAAAATGGCAAGACTTTCAGTACATAAGGATGATATGTAAAGACAGCAAGTAAGTTTCACTGATTTGGAATGCCACAATACAGCCTTATACGTGACCAGAAGTAATAGCAAAATGACACTACTGCACAGACTACACTGCAGAAAAGTGTAATGCTGCTGGCATAGCTTTAAAGCAAAAGAGGGATCTCAGGACGTAAGTGGTCTAACAGCAGAGGTGTAACTCAGGGGCTCTGAGCAGTGAGCAACAGCCTGTATGTGATGTGTATAAGCTTGTATCACGAGTAAGCAACTATAGATGCCTCTGTTTATGCAGAAGAAGGTTTATGAACTTAGCAACTGGGAAGATTTGTATGTGTTATTTCCACCATGCAAGAAGCAGATCTCACTAAAGGTCCTCAGTTTCTTTTTATTAATAAAAAAACAGTGCTAAATCAAAGCTATGGTACACATTTATAGAACAGAAGATTCTTGTTAAGTCATTTTGTGGTAGAACTAGAATCAGACTAGTTCATTTTTGTTAAAACCAGTAATCTGAGTCCATTTGCTGTTAGTGAGTGCCCTGGAACATTAAGCTATAACCCATTTAATACGCCTACAATGATATGCAGAAAAATCCCAGGAGGTGTTTAGCTGCCCTTGAATTTTCTAACTAACAATCTGTGCTACTGAAAAATCTCCTAGTTCATTCTTGTGCAACTGTTTTGGCTTTGACTGATTCCTGCAAAAGTAAACAATTTGGTCTGTCAGTGAGATTCTAGGTTCAACAATACATTATGCAAAACAATTTTAAAATGTGTTGTATAATTTAACCATTAAAAACAACTCCCTCTAGAATAGCACTGGTTTTCAAGCAATTATACCTAAGTAACAAGTGCTTTCCTAAATTTCTTTTCTGCAGAACAGTTCAAGGGCATTAAATCTCTCTTCTATTAGCAGAAATTTGCATTCATCATGTTTGCTTTTGCGCTTTGATTATTTTCAACAGGGAAATCAGACTGCTACCTTCTCCCCCACCACCACTAACTGGTATACACTGCCATTGGGTTCACAACACAACACCATTCACAGAATCAAAAGAACCCCAAAACTTCTGCACAAATGTAATCTAGATTTAGAGTAGGCTTTTTAGATCCTGCCCCTTCCAGCAGCAAAACGCACAATTTTTTAATATTTATTTGGGAAGTGAACCTAATAACTAACATTCATTTAATACAGCCACATGAAACTCATCCAGACCCTCAAGGAAACGAGTGAAAGTATCAGCGCAACCACAGGGAATATGGTGATTCTTTGCCTTTAAACTGGAGAGCTTACAGTCTCATACAAACATTAACTAGAAACCACATCAGCCTTCACAGGAAAATAAAGTAGTGCTTTAAATAGATTCTTTGTGTTAAAGCTCATTTTAGTGGGAGGACACCAAAAAAAGGAAAAATTAGGGAGAGTTTCAGAATGACTTCCTGACAGTGAATTGTATTTGTAAGGAATAGTTTCCCAAGGGAAATGGCAGAAGCTCAGTTACTTGCAACTTTGAAAACTCAATGGGACGAAGCTCCTAGAAAGGACTCCGCTGCCCTGTGGCAGATGGAAGAGAGGCGATGAGCTAACATTTTCCATCTCCAGCACCCCATGCACTTGGTGCAGGCACTCCAATTCAACTGCTGCTGCCTACCCTTCAATCCATTCTGATCAGACCTTGGTGAGGAGCACACTGTCAAACCTATTTACTTTGCTGCTGCTTCTAAGAGTTAGAGTGTAGCTCTAGAAAGCTGCTACCTGCCACAGCTTTACATGCAACTGAACTGAACCTGGCAACAAACTCAGATCAGAAGCTGAGAAGTCATGAGTAAAAGAAATTAGCTGGGAACCACAAATCACTTGAGAGGAAGGCAAAAGGTCATTTCAACTCAAAGCTCTGCTATAAAAGTGGAAAACTTAGGGAAGAATCAGGAGAAGTGAGAACATTTAGGGAAAACTAATACCAGGTGTAGGTAGGCAGCAAGAGTGAAACTAAAGAGCAGAGGGAAAAAGCTTCAGAAACTCCTTGAAAGTTAGTAATGACTCCCTTGCCATGGACAGCATGCCAATGCTTCCCAGTCATACAGTCCTTATCTGGCAGGGAATTGGGCTGGATATGTCTGGGACTGACAATAACCAGGGTCCATGGGGGTGTAAAATGCACACCACTAGCTGGGCTGCTCTCTGTTGACCAGAACATCTAATTTCAGCCTGGTAAATGGACAAACACGAGCTGCTTCCCAAAACTGGAAGCTAATGCCCTGGAGAAGCATCCACTGGATCCGAAGTAGGACCGGAAGAGATGGAAAACACAATGCTTGAGAGGGAAAACTCTTCTGAAAGCAAAGTTTTTTTACCACCCCTCTGAGGCTCTAGCCTGAGTACAAGGTTGTGATACCAGGACACTGGTGGCTTGAGATTGAGAAACAGGCTGGAATTTTAAAAAACAAATCAAGGAAGCATTTCAGGAAGTGCAGCAAACTAAAGCTGAAAGAAGAGGTAGCAGCAATGAGAAGAGAAAATATTGAGTCTGGAGAGAGACCTATCGTTATTTGGGCTAACGCAGAACAAAAAATTCAGATGAAATTTAAGAGAAGCAAACAGAATACTGAAGTCATTCTTGGTCATGATTCAAGTCTTCCACACTAGATTCAAAAGATACTGAAGTGTGACTTATGCTGATGTGATTTCCCCTGTGCCTCTACTTCCCAAGGCAAGTAATGACCTTTTGGAAAGAAGAGTAAAAAATGCATCTCCTTACTGACTTGCACCTCCACAGCATGGTGAACAAGGAATTTTTTCTTAGTGTTCAAGGACCCTAAAAAGGAGCCATGCTCATTTTATTACTTCCCTGTTTGTTCAAGATTGTCCCCACTGATTTCAGCATTCCTTCAGGGATGAAGAGCAGGCACCAGCCAGCAAAAATGCAGCCAGCAGAGGGAGTGCAAAACCTTGGGTTTGCTAAACTCAAAGCTCCAGGTCCTCCCCAGACCTCAGTCCAGCAGCGAGCAGATGGAGAGGAGAGGTCCCTGATTCTGGCATCAGTGGGGTCTGGGTGCTGGCCTGCTGCTGAATCCAGGCATACCCATTCTGAGAGATGTATACTTCAGCCTGGGACTCTGCAGCAACAACCAACGTCTGCCACGGCCTGTTCAGTGTCTCCTTCGGTAGCTTTGCATTGCTGCTATGACTTGTGCCCACCCCTCCTTCCTCCCTCTCCCCTACCCTAGGGGGGACAATTTCTTGAGCCCTTCATAAGGGTGCAGGAGAGAAACTGTCACCTCGTTAGTCTCCTCCATCACTCCATCTGTCCAACTGCTTCTGCTAACCAACAGTTATTTTGCTAAATAAAACCAAGAACATCAAGAGATGTTTATAAGCAACAAAAATAGAAGTTGACCCAAAACAACGATGAACTTGAATGACTTTGATGTTCAGGTAACCAAAACACGACACCAAAAGAAACAGCAGCCTTGTTCTGTGTCACTGCAGACAAAAATCCTACTGATCTAATCCTCCCTCTAATCCTGCCTCCCTCAATTCCTAGAACAAACTGAATTTACTTTGGGGAGCTCCTAGGTTTTGGCATCTACACCATGAGATTTTAAATCCGACAAAGGTAAAGTACTAGAAGGCACAGCAGAAACATATTTGGACATTAGGAAGAGGTTAGCTGAGGCCAGCATGCTTATATAAGGACCCAAACCGTGCTGAGAGCAAAGCATATGAGCTGAAAACGAAGAGCACCATCTTGGGACTGTGGGCTGTGAAAGGAATTGGTGGCTGGATATATATATATATTTTTTTTTTTTTTTTTTTTTTTTGTAATTACCATCATCAGTTCCTGTAGTTTACTTTTAGCTCACTATTTAGGACATAAATTTAAAAGGGTTCTTGTGTTACCAACATCTTAGATCATTAATATGCTATGTTAATGACCTGTTTTACTTCAGGCCATTTATATCACATGCAATTTGCAATTCCAGCAGTTCAAAACCCCGGCTGGTCGATGGCACTGTCAGATTTTTCAAGCTCAGCGCAAGGCTTTCTAATTTATATTGCAGCAGGAGCCAGGGGAAGCGTAACGAAAAGCTACCCTGTTAATTTTCTAAACTGGTGACAGCATCCTTCACCCAGCAGGATTTATACAACCCCAGAACCACTTACATGCGTGCACTTTCACAGCGAGCGAAGCTGCGGGATACACACGCCTGCGAACACAACCAGAGCCAGCGACCTTGACGTCGCACAGGATCCCTGCAGGATCGGGGCCACACGAGCACTCGCGCTCCGACGCTCACATTTGTTTCTCCGAAACGTAATACGGCGCGCACCGATCCGTGCGCCGCGCTGGGGCAGCCGCCATTACCGACCAGCTTCCAGTCACATCCGTAGAAAACAAAGGATACCGCAACAATTTGAAGGCACATGAAACACAACCTCCTTCTCCCACTGACTTTTTGTTTCAGTCAGGTCCCACGAGGTGTAACGATGCAAGAATGGCTGTCACAGAACTGTGTTTCACACTGTCAGCAAATTCAGCGGGAGGCAGGGAACATCCTCTGGCTGGAAAGTGACTCTCAAAGACTAAAGGTATGGCACATCGAAACACAGCAAAGTGTCAAGACAGACCCAAAGCCACAGATCAGAGAACCTCAACTGGAGCAACCATTTCCAACCTTCTGAAGCTGCCAGCAGCATCTTCACTTTGCTTTGGTGCTATTTTAGTTAATGGTACAGAGCAGAGCTGAATCTTGGACCCCTGCTTCTTCATTAAGAATACATACAGTTATAGATATGGGGGGGAATCATCATTTAAACCACCCAAAGACATGCTGAAACTGTCTGACACAACAGCAAACAGTTAGAAGAGCACCCATGATTTCAGAACTGGGCATCACAAATACCTAACTGCCTGCAAACTACAGGTTTTTTGCAAAATACTAATACAATGTATAGACAGGGGAAAAAAACACCATGATTTTGCATTTTGCTAAGGATTTGAGTAGATTTTATCTTGATGTTACTTTAAAAGTCTGTCATGCAAAAAGGCCAAAAGAACTCGTTCAAATGCTGACTCAGCATCTCCAGGAAAAGGAAAGATTATAGTAAACGGCCTTGTTTGAAAGACTGACAATAATGATTGTATATTTGAATGCAATCTTAATTTCACTGAAGAACAAATGGAGAACAACTGGCTTTGTTCCTAGGAGTTTTCAATTACTTACTTATGTAAGATTTTCAGGTGAACCAGTAATACGACGTCACCTTTCCATCCACACAAAGCAAATTTAATTTTCTCAAAAATGGTATTACTGGGTCAGATTTTAGCAATGGAGACTTCAAAGACCAATCTCTGTGGCAATTACACTACGAATATTTTGAATTACTGACTTTATAAAGCAACTTTTTAAAGTTTCTGTTTGTGAACAACCACCTAATTAGTGTTTCTTTGGGCCACCTTGCACAGCCTTCTGGTAGGCTGAGTTTGTCCAGAGCTCTTGAAGGAGGAAGGAAACCTCTCAAATAAGCCAGCAAAGCCTTGCTCCTTCAGCAATAGCCACTGGAGAGAACTGGAGATAAGGTGAAGAGGTAGCTTTACCCCTTGAGCAACAAGACGCTGGAGATAAAATGAAGAGGAGGAAAGGAGTCTAAAGCAGGAGACTGTGGACTTGCTACCACTCATTCTGCTGTGACAAAGAGTTCCTACTCCAGAAGACTAAGGTTCAATAGAATCTATCCAGACTGTGAAGAAATTTGATTTGAAACTAAGGCCACAGTCCATAATGAGTATCTAACAGCAGCTGCCTTTCATTGGTCTACTTTACTATTCTTTTAAACAACTATTTGATTTATTCCAGGTGAACCTGTCCTCAGATTTTACTAAAATATTTTTCTATAGTATTTATCAAGATTTTCCTAACCCAATGGCAGAGGCAGTAAGCATGGCATTTGAGGAAGCAAGATGACAATAAAAAGAATCAGGGGAATGGTTGCTCATTTTTTAATTCTAAAATTCAGGCCAAAATTATTTCAAAGATGGCACATAAATCAGGGTAGCTCAACAGCTTTCCAACTGCTGGGTGTGGATGACAGGGGATGATGTGCTACTCACACCTACATGACAAAATTATTCAAATTCTTGTCAAATATTTACCATAAAGTAAGGAGATATAATATTTTAGTGACATAATATGAATTCTGCCAGGATGGTATTTCTTTCATGATCCCCCTGTTTAGCTCAGGGAAGGTGTAGTGGACCCAGCCTTGTTTTCTTTGGTATTCTGCAGAAGTCTCTATCATTACTTTAGCCCCATCCAAAATGAATCTGAACATATTTGCTCCCAAATGACCTAAGTACTCAGCTTTAATATCACTGATTTCTGGGACTTTATTTTGACGTTTGTTTTGACAATTTTGCTCCATAGCAAGCTCTCTGGTGTAGCTTCTCATAAGGAAGGGGGCTTTTGATCTAAGCAGAACACTTTTTCATTCAATATCCTCTGGCAAGGGACAGATCTCTATCATCTCTTTAAGACTGTTCACCTTTTTTGTGAAGGTATGTGTCAGAGCATCACAATGAGTCTAAGTCTAGGCTCCCACACTTTTCTACTAACACCATGTAACCTAATTGCATCAAGGTATCTCAGGGCAGCAAGAGCTCACAAGGGCCCATTTGAATAATCTGCTATGTACAGCTATGATCCTCTGACCTGATGTACCCAACTCCTCTGCAACACTCTGATGAGAGTTAAGGTGAAGCACAACTCCGCTAGCTAGGGAAACAACCTCAGTTACCATGGTTGAACCCACTGGTGCAGGTGAAATTAACTTCCCTTATGAGGGCAGAGGGTGAATTAAAACTCAAGCAACCCATATAGCTTTGCCCACAAATCTGTGCCCACACTAAGATGCTCAGACAGTGCACAATACCAGCATCCCTAAAACTCTCTGACAATGGAAATAGCCTCGGAGCAATGGTGTCCTGTTGTCGTGACTTCTGCCTTGCGTTTATTTATTTTTAGCTAGGATTAGGCTCAATTCTTCTACATCCCAATAAACACTAAAGTAAACCTGCTCTAACTTCTGCTAGAAAAGACATGGGCAACTAGGTCACGCAACATACATATGCACACTCCACTGTTATCTTCCATGACCGCTTGTAAATCCAAACATTCTGGGTATGCCCATACAAAAACATCAGCAGGAACCCCAACCAGAAAACCAATCTACTAGGCTCTGAGGACATGCCCTTAAATCCATAGTATAAACAACAGTATTTATCTAGCATATTAACAATAGCAGAATGGATGTGTGTTGCTGTATGTGCTTCACAGAATATCCAAGGACTGGGGCATGAGAGAGTTTGGAAAAGCTAAAGATTCAAAGCCATATATATATAAATATGTATGCATTCTATTGAGAGAGAGGGGGGGGAGATATCTGGATTTTGTTGTTTGGTTTTGTGGTTTTTTTGGTGGATTTTTTTTTTTTTTTTTTAAACAGATGGGTCTAACATTTCCTATCTTTCCCCACTGCGATAACCCTAATTTCCCCTGTTGATCTCCTATTGCAATAGCAACACATCCACACCTTTCCCCCCAGACCCCTTTCTGGGGCCCACAGTGCTCTTGGGCTTCTTCCTGCATCTTCTGCCTGTTCAGGAAAGGTCCCTCCACAAATGCAGCTACTGGCCAGGTGATCCTGCCTTCACAGAACAGGTCAAGGCTGAGCTCTCATCTCTACCTCAGAGGGAGCAATAGGAAAAAAATTTCCTCTCTTATCCACACACCACGTGTTCACGAAACTTATAGAAACATAGTATTTCTAACTTTTCTAACTCAATGACTTTCAAAGCTACGGAGGACTAGGACAGGTAAGGAAAAAAATTAAACAAACAACTGACAAAAAACAAAACAACAAAAAAACCCCAAAGAAACAAAAAACCCAACAAAAAAAAAATCCCCTCCTCCCCCCTCCCCCACAGCAGTAACAGTGCAGACCCTATACCAGACCCCCAAATGTCAGGAGACAACAAACTTAAAAACATTGCCATAATTTCCACTTGCAGGAAAGAGGTTGTAATTTCTTCACAACGAAGTAGAGAGGAAAAAAACCCAAATCTGCTAGAAAGCTATGAATAAAAGTGATTATACAAAACCCTTCTCTATACTGTGCATAATTTATTTACTTGAAACACCATGTATTTCCAAGTAGAGTTCAAATACGCACTTAGTCTAAATAAGATGGACTACGTACGATCTACCGCTCTGCATCTCTACGCACACCAGGTTAATACATGCACAGGCCCCCTCCTTCCAGGCCTCGCAGAAGCCGGGAGCCCGGCTACGCACACTGCATCGCTGTCCTTACAAGGGTTAGACAAACAGACCAGCAAAGCCTGGCGAAAAGGAAATGCATTTTGAGTTCACAGTGGGGCTATCACTTGGCTATTTCTGTAGTGCCTGCATCTAAAAAAAGATCCAGTTCACACAAGTAGCTATTTTACCTTACTGTCCCACAAGATCTAAATGCATTTTTTCCGATTACACTTTCCCACCATAAAATACACCACAAAATGTGACAAATATTTTTAAATATTCCTATGAAAGCATTTTGCTTATATATAGAAACATGAGTATATATGGAAACATACAAAACTCTGTGTTTATATATAGATGTCTCCTCACTGTATAACTAATATTAGTTCATAGAACTGAAGTCACACACGACAAAAAAAATGAATTAAAGTTCCAGTGAGCTTTGCCATAAAGTAGACAAAGCAGAAAAAATCCTCTTGGATTTATGATAATCTCTGTATGAAATGCTGAATGGTAAATTCCCTTGAGAACTCTTCTGACACAAGAAATACACAACAAAATAAACAAACTAGGGGACGAGTCCAAGAGGCTCACTGAAGAGACATCTAGTCGCATCTTTTTTTTTTTTCTCCTCCACCCCAGTCAAATCTCTGTCATGAACCACAAAAGAGGTGCAAAGAGGTCTTTTGGGGGCCTAAAGCCCATCTCCTGGGGACCAAAAACCATCAGCTTCACTAAGGTCCTGGACATTTAGAGCTCTTTTAGAGGAAACATTTCAAATGACTACCACAACTGCTACCCTTGTTGAGAGTGCTCCACACTATAATGCCCCTTCTATATAAAAGAAATATACTTTGATAGTCGCATGAAGGTGATAAAAGTTCTTCGTAAGACTTATTTGCACAAGTCTGAGGGGTTTCAATTTTACTAATTATTCCTCCATGGTTTGGTGTCCCAAACATCACATTTCTTGCATTTAACCAAAAGATAAATGTAAAATTGACTGATCTGTTTCAGTGTTTAAGCTGAGGGAAACAAAACAAGCAGAAAATATGAGACATCTTTTTAACCAAAAAAAATTTAAACTTCTTCCATGCCCCAGGTGAATTAGTAAATGGATGAAGAATACCTCCCCATTTTTTTTAAAGTGAACAGCACTTATACTGCAGTACTTAAAACTGTCACAAGAGCCTGTTTTAACATCCAGCCGAACACCTCCGCTTGAATGCCTTCTTTGACGGGTACAGAATCCCAGTTTTCTTTAATGAAAAACAGAGTTTTCAGCAATAAAGGCCAGGTACTTTTGTAGTAGTTTCACAACAATTACCATCAATAAAAAGAACCCTTGGATGACCTGGACAACAAATAGCTCACAGTTTTTTCTAAAATACAACAGAGCTACTGAAATAACAGCATAGCCAGCCCTGTGTCTCAGGACTCAGGGTTACAACTCTGCATAACGTGCTGGAATCAGCCTGACAAAAGACCCAAGAGAGGGATCTGAGCAGGGGAAGGCTGGAGTAAGGGCTGTCCATAGAGCTTACTGGAAAGCCTCACACAATAGCTGTGTATACCAGGAGTGGCAGATAGCTTTCCAGAAATTAAGATGAATTACTCTCAGGAACAGAATTTGCCTCCTCTCAATCTTCAAAGGCCGGTGGCATCTCACTGCCTACTTCCATGGCAACTGGATTCCCTTCTTATCAAAAAGCTGTTGATGCTAAGCTCAGTCTAACTCCTGTTGCACCAAATACCCAGAAAAGTAAATGGGACCAAGGATTAATAAATTGTGCAACTGAGGCAGTAAAATCTCAGTTTTCTTTTAAAAACTTTGCAGATCTCTGTCCCACTTCACAACATCATCACCTTATTGCTGGCTGAAAATTAGCAGCTATAGGTTCAGCCACATGGTACAAGGGAAGGGTACCATCCTCTGATCTAGAACAAGACTAGATCACAGTGCGACCACAGAACAAGACTAGTTCTAGATCCTGGGACCAAGAACTCCAAATCTACCCAGAACACAAAGTTCTTTTATGACCACAAATGATCAAGAGCTCACATCTATTATTCATTGAGATGATGACATGTCTGGCAGAACAACAGCTCTTGGCAGACAGCAAAATATTTATGCAGTGTAACAACTCAAAGGAAATGATTTGCCAAATTGACTGCAACAATAGTCTTCAACCTTTTTCAATTTCTGGACTGCTAGAAATGCTCAGTGGGAATGCAGAACTCTGTACAGCTGAGCTCTCTACTGACAAGAGGCTTATTGTTTTTAAGATACCTTTTATTGAGACATCAGAAATAGTCCTTGGATGCACACTTAAAAAAAAAAAAACCATCACCAGACAACATTATTTTCTGGAAGTTTTTCATCCAAATATTAAGCAATCTTCCTTACCGTATACAATAACCAAGACTTAAAAGCCTGGAACCAAATTGTTATGGGTCCCTGCAAAATAAGGATACTCTTCCTAGTGACATACATTGGCAAGAGCTTACATGACAAATACGGAAACCAACCACCAGGTAAAATGGTCAAATGACAGAACTCAAAAGTAGAGGATCCCCCAGGCCAGGGAGTGCATGGAGCAGTGTATCATCAGACAGAGCACCCTGCGCTCCTCTGGGCAGAAAGCGAGAGCAGATGCAACCCTGGGAGGGACCCTGAGCGCTGGATCCCACACGGGTTTATTTCTAAGGAAAGCTGAAGCTGAAATTAGTGGTTGGCAACAGTGGTTTTTTTAAAGGCAGTATTTAGAGATTTATCAACAGAAGCAAAATACAGGGAAGGGGAAGAGAAGGAAAGGAAGGAACTCTGGGAACTGCAAATGAGAGTCATGTTACTTCCACTGTGGTAGCACTTGAATCATTGCTCAAACCACCATCTCTACCACAGCTCATTACACTACCTAGTAATTTGCCTGCTCCCATATGGTAATCCACAGTGGGAGCCACGGCAATGTGGGGAAGAGAGAGGCCAGCATGTCCCAGCCTCACTGGGGGCAAGGGAGGAGGGAGGACTGGGGAGATGATGGCAGGGATAGCATGACTGTCTCAAGCACTGGTGTGTTTCATCAGATATACCAATTCAGTAGATATAAATATTGACAAGCTGGCCCGGTGGTCCGGCCATTGTGAAATGGCTGTTTCCTGCAGGTGTCACAACAGAGGTGATCTGAGGGGAACACTTCGAAGATAATGCTAGGAAACGTTTTATGGGCAAAAGAAGCAGAGCAAAATAGCTTGCAGCAGAAAGTGCCGCTGAGGTCGACACTGCTCTAGATGCGCAGGGGCAAGGCATTTAAAAGGATACAGGAACAAACAGGAAGCTCTTGCCCACACTGCATCTCGCCTGTGACGGTGAGACCTCAGTTCCCATCCTCAGTCACGTGCCTTAAATTCCTCACTGCATTCGAGGCAGCATCACAATCTACCATCACACTTCCCGCTTTAATGCCTTGCTATGAAACATCCTTTCAAAAATCAAAACTGAAAACAGTTCCTTCTCCCCTTGCAATGGGTCTGAGCCAGCCTCAGAGGTGAGCACAGAGAGTACAAAGTTCAAATCTTTAATCAAGAACAACCACTGAACTGCAAGCAAATATTATAGTAATTTATTTGTCAAAGGTGGGGGAAGATGTGTTTTCCAAACGCCAGGGCTAGTGAAACTTGCGGAGTGGAGAGGTCTGAGAGGAGGTGGTGGTGCTTCTGGAGATAGCTTTAAAAAATGGCATGGGAAAACACAGACAGCAAGAAAGTAGCTTGAGAAAGAGATTTCACTGATCTGGCAGGAGAAAAAGACATCTCAGAGCAGCCTACTGTTCTGAAATGAGATAGGGAACATCTTCAAATGTTTAAGGGATTATGAAATGGTGACTGGAATGAAAACGTGCTAACCTAAGGTAGAAAGAATAGCATGAATACAAATGAAATGATCGGAAGCTAATATCGGTGTGTGAATTACACCAGAGGATAAGCATAGACAGTGCTAAGAAGGAAGGCAAGAGCATGCTAAGACAAGAAGGTACTACTTCTGTAGAAGTTATTTGCTGAAGCAAATAAGACACTCAAGAAACAAGAGGAGGGTTTGTGCACAGAAATCCCCCCGGTCGTAGGAGCGAGTTGCCCAGGGGGTTGCGCCAAGCTGTTCGTGAGAAAGTCTCCTGAACCCTGTGAACAATGAAAGCAGCCTTTTTTCCATCCATCTCTCCCAGAGTATTTAAAGATTTGAATTTTCCCATATCATATTTGGTTCGTCTCCCTCTTCCTATAAATAGAGAAGCAGCAGTGCATCCATCTCTTCTTCATCTTTTTTGGTGGTCTAGCATTGCACACATGCTGGAATGTTTTTCTAGTAAACGATAAGCGATGGGAAACAAGTCAAAGACAAAGGACAAGAGACCTTGAGCTCAGACATGTAGGAGAGATGGGAGCCTTCTCCTCTTTCCCAAGAGGCAGGTATCTTTTCTCTGGACCAAGGGTTTTGTTTTGGAAACAAATGTATCTATTTCTGTCACTTCCTTTAGACATGTAGTCTTCATGGGGCTGATAGTAAGACTGACTACAGTGTCTGAGAATGACAATTTGGTCCCCAAAAGAAAGCATTTCTAACCTAAATATGAAACCCAAAGGAAACACACCCCTGCTGCTAAGCACACGTCTCAGTGGACTAATGCTGTGATCTGTGCTCTGCTCCCAGAGCCTTTACTTTAATCCAAAGTCCAATAATCAAGTTAGCGCTTTGCAAGGAGAGCTAAAGCCCCCGGGGTTTCTGCTGAGCGCCGGCCGGTGGAGAGGCTTAGCTGGACATCAGCAGGTGGCCCGGCTGCCATGGGAAAACAAGCGTGGTGTGGGCAGCCAGACAGCTGAGCGAGGAGCTGCAGGAACGCCTGTAGCTCTACCCTGACCCATAGGGGGTCAACCACACCACTCCATGTTCCCAAGCAAAACAAAAACATGAACAGAAGAGGAAGGGCAAGGCATGGCGAAGGGAGAAAATGCCAAGACCAGGCAGTTTGGGCTTGGAAGGTGCATCATAAGTCAACAAAGGCCACATCTGTACTGAGATGCTGCAGCACAACACGGAGGCAGTGTAGGTATCTTAAGCCACAGCCTTGCTGTACCACTGTGGCCATGAAGAAGGATGAGCCAGCCGCGCTAACCCAGCAATGTCTCTGAAAGATGGGGAACGAGCTGGGGAGAGCAGCGGGGCGGGGAAGCTAATGAGTTCCAGAAGATCACAGTCTTCTATCCCTGCTTAAAAATAGGAACTGCGGTCAGGGGTTTGAGACAGAGAGAGTCAAACCTCAGCTCTTGGATCCAGATTTTGAAACCACAAGAGGTCAGAGTTAATAGACGGTTGGTCATTCAGAGGTCCTGGGACAACTTAAGAATCAACAATGTGCTGTAAAGTCTTGTTGAAGCTAGGCTCCTATCTCCCATCTGAAATACTAACAGTGCCCCTGAAAACAGCAGCCCTGACCACCATCCTTCCTAGGCTACCTGCTTAGCACTTGAGGTAAAAGTGCAAGTTACCTACTAGCCGCAGGGCGGGGCAGAGCTTGGTCGCAAGAGCTGCAAGAGTGAATAGCTTTTAAAGCAGGCAGCATTGGGCAGGTTCTTGTGGAGCTGGCAGGGCTGCTGACTCTGGCATAACCTAATCCACTACAGGTAAATCCCCTCCACAAAACATTCCTTCCTTCCTGAAAAGGCTTATTTGGCAACCAAAGTCCCCTGCTTTAGAGTAAGAGCTGGGGAGGAATGTGACCTGTGTCTCCTGATGGGAGAAGGCCCCAGCACATGGAGTACAAGGCTGAAAGCTGCCCAAGCCTCAGCACGTGGGGCTCTCCAATGAACTGTCCTGCCTCCGTGTATGAGATCACTACTTAGCAGGCAGGACACCAGGCACTGAGATTTGGTGCTTGCTATGCTCTTTACATATATGGACTAGATGACCTTTAATGGTCCCTTCCAACCCAAACTATTCTATGACTCTATGATAAGGGACTATCTCTCCAGACAGCTGGATCTGCAGGAAGGAGGAATTCTGTTTGGTGGTTTTGGCAAAAATCATCCCAAGCGTAAGGGTATGACCTGCTAACTCCGATGAGGACAATGCAGACGGGAACTCAATGGCCTAAAAATGAGAGGCACGTGAGAGACTTCGGCTTTGGACCCTGCTTCAACATGCCTCTAGACATTGCTCATACATGGAACGAAAGCCTGTGCTAGGGTCTTCAGGCAAAGAGAGAGAAGGCATTATAACTGTGTTATTGAGAGCTTACCAGCTCTGGGATCCTCCTAGTGTATCAATCCCTCTCTTCAGCTTTTGTTCTATGAAATGCAAGTCCTGCCTAACATCACTAGGTTAGCAAACCAAACAAATCAAATTTCACTGATTGAGACTCTTGAGGAAGAGGAACAGATCCTCTTTCTTAACCACATTAGAGCAGCCAAAGTTCGGCACAATTACTAAAACGAGGCAAAACAGAAAATGTTAAAAATCACTTGCCCAGGTGGGATTGTCTATCAGACAGTTTACCCCAAATGATTCAGAAAGATGCCTTTTGGTTTTGAAGTTTTCCAACCTTTCTCTTTGCAGCTTTTTAACTGGAGAAGGTTTTGAATGCAGGGTTACGACACACTGCACTATAGCAATGTTGCTGTCCTGGAACGAGACGTCTTACTCCCTGCCCAGATACAGATTCACAACAATAAAGAGCCTGCAGTGTGGTGTGGCATGTGCCCTGCATGATGATTCATCACCCCAACTTGTACCAGCATGGGCATCAACTCAAATGCAGGAGCACACAGATCTGTCTCACAAGATGTGTTGGTCAGTCCTGGTGGTTTTGTTCACATGGAGTGATGGAGCAGCCCCATACCAATGCAAATGTGTAATAAGAGTAGCCACTGGATCTGCTGCACCTTCTCAAGTGTGCAGAGATAAGCTTTTTTTCAGACCTAAGTCAGCATAAGATTCAACTCTTTCCCTAAAAATCTTCACTCACTCAATTTCACATCTTATTTGTTAGTAGATGGCAACGTGTTTTTCCCCACCCCAACAAAAGACATTTCTCAACTGCTGAAAAACCAAAACAAATTAAGTTTTAGATTCTGCATCATCTGGGAAGAGAGATCACTGTTTTGACACACCAGTAAAATAGGTATGGAAAAGTACTGGGTGGGGGTACAAAAAAAGGAATTTCATAGTTAAATCATAAAAATATGAGGAGGACCCAAGGGTAGAAGTACACATACAAACACTTATAACCAGCCATATTTCAAATTGATGACTTCTCTTTACACAAACCAGCACTAGATGCTGTTCCTGTATTAGTGTTCCTCCAAAGACGGACGTATGGTAAGCTTGCAGCTAACCATTACCAATAATTTCCTGTATCATTTCAGTATCTGGGAGCACCAGGCATGTACCAGAGGTAGTTACCATTTCCTTTGTTGTACGCAGGAAGATGCAAATCCTTGTTCTCTAACAAGCTGAAGCAACAACTAGGGCGTGTTTAGAACTCTCTAGCTTATGGGCACCTGCGGCCACCAGAACCAATGATTTAGAGAAAGACCTTCAGAGGAAAGACCCAAGCTATTGTGACAGAACCCCCTGGAGATCCAATTCTATCTACTACCATTGGTTTTGGCTTGGGTTTTATGCTAAATTTTCAGGGATAAGCAATCTCCATTTCAGGCTCTAAGAACATTCAAGAGCCAATGAGAAATCTACTGTGGCTTATTTGTCTCTAACAGGATTGTACCGACAGCTCCTGATTTTTTTTTCTCCCTGTTTTGGGGAATTTGAGCTACATATGAATTTCCTCTCCTTATAATCCCTCATTGGAAGTGATCAGTACTGCTTGTCACAAGCCTATCACCTGGAAAAAAAACAAGGTACAGAGGAGATGCAAGCTCCACCTCCCAGCAACAACAGTACTCACTAAAGAGGGGTGAGATGAGACAAAGGAAAGGGGGCTCTATGTGAGGGCTTGCAGGTCACCCTCACTTTTACTGTCAGCAATAGCCAGGCTAAAAACCGTAAAGAACGCATCTGAAGTGATAAAAACAGTCATGCTGGATTAACGGGAAAGAAGAAGGGACAGAAATTAAACAAAGGAGAGAAAGATCAAATGACCAAAACCAGGAGCTCTTTCAGCTAGCTCCTCTTCTCCAAAAATAACGTAACCCCCACATAAACTGAGATATCAAAAGAAAGCCTCTAGCCTGCATGAGAGTGACAGCACAATAGAGGAACAAATACTCACACATTCCCTTTAGGAGAATTAGAGAGTAACCAAGATTTTAAGCAGGAGTATGTGTGCCTGTAAGTTTGCCTTCCAAATCCAATTTCCCTTCCGATCCCCTCATAGCTTCTCATCAGCAGTTTTCTAATTCTACTCTGAAAGGCTCTAGCGCAATTATGCTCAGTTACTGAAAGCCTCTTTACTCTAATCCTCCTCTTAGCCTCAGAAAATAACAGCATCAACTGATACCTGTGAGCTTAGCCTCCTCTATGGGAAATACTCTAGAGCTCATGGCAGAGAAAAACACTCTCAGGACATACACATCTATGCCAGCTAACCATTTAGCTTACCAATGCTAAATACCAGATCTTCTAACTGAGCCAAACCAAATTTTCAAGGCCAAAACTCATAATTTTGGTATTTTAAAGAAGCAAGCTCCAAGCAGAAAACAGATGGGAAATCTCAACTTGTCATGAGGACACATACTGCTTTGTCTTTTTTTTTTTTTTAATATTTTAAACTATTTTAAAAATTAAGTGATTTGCCATGAGGCTGGTGGGAAGGGGATGCCAAAGAGGGGGCACTGTGCTGTTTGTTACTTTTGGCGCGGATGTTGAAACCAGGCCCTAACTTTCATAGTTATGGGGTAGACTGAACTCTTCCCTGATGAGTTTTCATCAACCATGAAGCTAGAGCAAACTTAAAGTATAAACAATTCTGATTCAAACAATGAAATAAAGAGAGACAAGCAAAAGTTATAGGCATCTTGGAAGTCCTTTTGAGAGGTATTAGACCTATTGAATGACTGCAGTTTTCCCTTTAATTCAGAGGGAGCTGCAGGTTATGTCCAGCTGTTTAACCCCTGCAATGCACAGTGACCTTTTTATTTTCCATTGCTCTTGCAGTTTTCCAGCAGTTTGAGCTCATTTGGGCTAATTACTTCAACATGGAGCCACAAATGGAAAATGTTGCCGGTAAGTTGTTCCATTCACAGCCATTTAGTCTTGCACTGCTTGCGTCAAGGTGCACTACCTGTTTTCCTCATCTCCTTAGGCAGCGAGGCTTCAGACCTCGGGGCTGTTCTACTCCCAGCGGTCATGCAGGCTCCGAGAAGTCAGTGACCTTCCAGTCAGAGGACTCCACCCTGTGCACGGCGTCCACATGCGCACCTTCCCTTTGCAGCCTGTCCTGTGCTGACACTCAGGTGAGGGACGCCATGCCACAAGGCACAGGAGATCACGCTCCCTAACCTACCAGGGAATCTAAGCTCCTTCAGTCTCACTATGGAGGAATGGCAGTCACTCCTGAGCTGAGATGTCACTAAGCTTCCATCATAAACCTAAGCTGACCCTTTCCTGACCCGGTCTTCCACAAAGCACTGATTTATACAACATCCCACCACCAACAAAATTGGTAGGTCTGACTCAGTAAAGGAAAAGAAAAGCCATTTCCCATGCAGATCCCAAGTTAACTTAAAAGCTGGCTTTCAAGAAACAGAGTCTGTATGCTCAAATATCTAATTGTGGATTTGGATCCAACTTTGTCAGATCTGTCATTAAGACACAATCATTGATGTTTTAAACTAGTATTTCTGAGCCCTTTTTAAACTAAGATGGAAAACAAAACACCACGGCAAGCCTTGCCTACCACCAACTGCTCAATACCAAGATTTCACTAAGGTGCTGTTTTGAGTTAACAGTATCACAGGAACCCTTGACAGAGCAGTAACTTTTGGGTCATCTCAAGTGCCAAAAGAATAGCTAGAAAATCCTTCTTATTTTATTTTCCTGGAAGCTGACAGTCTTTCTCATTCTCCTGAAGAAACTGAATCAAAATACAAGCAGAATTCTGTCAACAGAAAGAGTCCTCCATTCCCACCCAAAGAGTTCCCACCTAATGTTTAGTCACCTTTACTTGGAGTAAAGGATTTCCCTCAACTGCTTCTGCTTCTCCTTTCACAGGAATTTTCTGCCTTGGCTACTCTGCAGCCTTCTTCACAGCTATGCACTGTACACAAATTAAGATGAATAAGTCCCTGTAAGACAAAGACTACAAATAAAACAGTCATTTCCCAGGCTTTGTTAAGAGTCCTACCTCTCAAAGTGACTAAGGCATTTAGCACACTGGTTGGCACACTGGGACCAAGAGAAATCTTTCAATGGCATTAGGCTTAGAGCTAGTGTGTCTCTGTATCAACACTTCACGTGCCCTGATCAAGAGTTTGGAGGGCTTGCCTGAAAAGCTGCATACTTCTTGCTAGCAACAAATCTGTGAGATACAGGTAATATTTGACACGTTTTCAGAACCTCATTTGCGAAGACAAACTGGAAAAGACAGAAAGCTGACATCTGGGCAAATGAAAAAAATCGGGCATGTTGTCAGGGAAGTACTGTCTTAACCTTCCTACATACCTACATACTCCAGGGGAAAGCAGAAGACAAGTTCTTTAGATGGTTGATATTCTTGAAAGAGAAACTCCGGATGTCACCCATGGTTGCAATGCAATTTTTATTTCCTGTGTTGCAGATGATCTCAGCTTACATTCTTCTTTATTTAGCATCTTCTATATTTGTCCCAGCAGCACCAGGTGGAAACTTTCTTCCCTGGGTTATTATACCCCTCAAATGTTTACAAATAGCCCTTGGATACCCTCTCAGCATGGACCTGCAAGGTGAATCAAAGAAACTTGTGGGCTGTGTTCAGGGGCAATGCCACAGTCAGCACCACCAGCACTGCATGGCCATCTGGGGGACGTTAAATATATAACCCTGTCTGCCAGCCTGTGCCTAGCACATATTTGGGGTTCCCCAGAGGACTTACATGCTTTTGTTACATTCACACCAGAACCCAGGCAGAGAAGTTAAATCTTTGCTACAGCATTTCACTTAAATCATCTACACCAATAAGTTTTTAGTGAAACTCTAAGTACTTAGGACTCTCAGCCTCATTTATCAACTCTTCAGCTCCTGACCACTTTTTGGTTTAGTTCAGGTTGGCTGTTGCACTTCCATGTACAGGGTGTCCTGGGGCCAATGAGCAGCACTGAGCCTAGCAAGCGCTGCTTGAGGATACAAGTGTGTTTTATTCCCACCTAAAATCCAAGTGTGGATGTAATCTGAATGGGAAGCAGCAGAACATACTCTTTACCATCCATATACCTACACAGTCACTTTGGTTTACGTCTTTCGTGCTTCTTTAACTACTTCCCTACAGATGGCACTGTATCACTATCCAAAATACCCCTTCAGGAAAAAACAAGCTTAAAACATCTCAGATTCATGCTGAACCACCACAGAGGAACTAAGTGGCCAGCAAGGTTCCTGCTTTCTCATCCAGAAGGCTTTCTAAGGACAGCAGCATCAAACAGCAAAAGAGCACAAGACTTCGTACATCCAACCTTCTCTACTGTAGACCAGGATGTGGTCTAGTGGGAAGACGGGTCCTGATATGTACAAATCCTTGCTCCGTATTTTTCCCTGAAGCATTTGGTCCCTGCCACTATTGAATATGGGACACTGGGTTGGACAGACCTCGGGTATGACCTTGTTTGGCAATTCCTATGGGAGGCAACTGGTGAAACCTCACAAGAAGCCAGTGTGTGTCCAAAGATTTACAGTCAGGGCTGCGATGTCAGTAATTGGATGAATGCAGTAAAATTTGCAGATTCTTCTTCCTCTGTCATGTGTGGTATTTCTATTACTTTCTCTGTGACTGTTTTACATCCAATAAAAACACACTGAATAGAAAATACAGTAGAAGTTACCCTTTGCTCTTGGTAAGAAGAATAATTCATTGGTTTGGCACTTCCCAAGGCATGCGTGAAGGGGAAAAGTGCATGGCTCAAACTGGCTCACAATTATTAGCAGCAAATTCAATCTATGGCGCATTTCATCAGGTGCTTCTTAATTTCATTGCCTCTCAGCTGCAGATTTATGAGCACTTCATCATAGCATCCCGTAACTACTGAAATCTTTTTGCTTTTGATTCACTGTTCTCACTAGTGAAGAGTGAAACCTTGTCCTTAGATGTACATAAAGAATTTAAGAATTTCTGCAACTTTCCCAACAGAATCATTATGGCCAAGGCTTTTAAGTGTTGACCTTGACACCTTTAAAGGAAACTAAATTTCAGAAAGTACCAGGAGGGACCCTTAGAGATATCTCTACCTAGTTGAATATCAGAGCACCACAGGCACTTAAATACTCCTGCTCTTAGTATTGCTCTCAGTGTCTGCATAAAAAGCAGCAGATTTCTAGGCTGTGTAACAGGTTATTATACAGCGGAAATAAGAATGTTAGCTCCTGAAACTGCAGAAGAAAGTGAGGATAAAAATGGGGTTAGGATGTGCTTAGGTTTAACAGAAATGCCTAAAAATTACAATCAGGACTTCAGTTACTATCACCAGGAAAGACCACCTCTATGAGCATTGTGCCTGCAACATCAGCACTGGCTAAATTTCTGATCCTGTACTTGGAGTAAAATGAGGGGGGAAATGACCAATCTATCTCCACAGCTCTGAGATTACCCTTGATCAGAAATAACCCTGCCCAGTTCTAAAAATCTAAAGACACCACAGCCTAGTGTGGTATAAAACTAGATTTACATCCATGGGTATCCTGGTAGTAACATCACATCCTACCACTGCTTTCAAGAGGCTTTTGCAACACAGGTCAGTGGCCATATAGCCACTGCGCTTAATTAAGCAACACTGTACGTATGTTATGAAATACAAAAATCCATTCAAATTAAATTTGCAAAAGACGATGTAATAGAACATTTTGCAGCACCTGTGTTGTGGTTTAACCCCAACTGGCAACTAAGCACCACACAGCCGTGTGCTCGTCCTTTCCCCTTCTCGGTGGGATGGGGAGAGAATCTTAAGAGCAAAAGTAAGAAAACTCATAGGCTGAGATAAGAACAGTTTAATAATAGAAATAAAATAACAACAGCAAATTGTAATGAAAAGGAAAACAAAAAGGGGCTAGGGGGAGGCGGACAGATGACAAAACCCAGGAAAAACAAGTGATGTAACCACTCACCCCCCACCAACCAATGTCCAGCCTGTCCCCGAGCAGCAATCACTGCCCCCCAGCCAACTCCCCCCAGCTTATATATTGACGTCATATGGAACGAATATCCCTTTGGCCAGTTTGGATCAGGCACCTTGGCTGTGCCCCCTCCCAGCCTCTTGTGCACCTGGCAAAGCATAGGAAACTGAAAAGTCCTTGATGTAGGGTAAGCACTACTTAGCAACTACTAAAACATCACTGTTTTATCAACATTATTCTCATACTGAATCCAAAACACAGCACTGTACCAGCTACTAGGAAGAAAATTAACTCTATCCCAGCTGAAACCAGAACAACCTGGCTACCCTGCCCCATTCTGTCTCATCACCTTCAGTTTGCCCAAATTTCATCCAGAACTTGAATATGATGTGGTTTTATGCCTACACAGTAATCTAACTCACCCCATTGTTAAAAACAAACAAACAAAAAGTAAAAAAAAAAACCCAAACCACCCAAAACCACAAATGAAAAAACCAAAACCAAAAAAAACCCAAAAAGGGGTGATTGTTTTAAACTAAAAAAGGGTAGATTCAGACTAGATATGAGGAAGAGGGTAGTGCTGAGGGTAGTGAAACACTGGCACAGGTTGCCCAGAGAGGTGGTTGATGCCCCATCCCTGGAAACGTTCAATGTCAGGTTGGATGGGGCTCTGAGCAACCTGATCTAGTTGAAGATGTCTCTGCTCACTGCAGCGGGGTTGGACTAGATGATCTTTGGAGGTCCCCTACAACCCAAACCGTTCTAAGAAAATTAAAAAAAAAAAACAACCCACCCAAAAAAAACCCCACACCAACAAACCCAAACAAAAAAACCCACACACAAAACAAAATGCCAAAACATTGTTTTGATCTTAATTATATATCCTTTTCATATAAAGGAATATATCTTAAGCCAAAAGGGAATTTAGCCCTTTTTCAAAGCACTAGATAGATACTACTACTTCCCTCTCCTAACACAAGCCATTCCAGAGTTACTAGACCTCATGAAACACGACTCTATGGAAAACCAGGCATGTTTCTATACACCCCCTTCCCTCACTGCTTGCCTCTGGTACTTTCTATTTCACACTCTCCCTCTGCTCCCTTCAAGTACTTTTGATCTATATTCCCATTAAGTATCTTCAGGCTCTTCATAAACCCTCCAAGGTTGGGCAAGGAACAGAATGTGCCATGGCTGGCTCAGAGATGTGGGCTCTGGTCTAACAGCCAGTAAGACGACCAGAAGAACAAAGTGAACAGTTGTATGACAAAGCTGATGGTGCCATCTTCACTCCACGGAAACATGAGGTTTGGGGTTTTTTTTGCCCCCTCACCTTCCTCACCTCAAGCCTTCCAGAACTTGTAGGAATTTTATGTTTTGGAGACCTTTTTCCACCTACCAAATTTGATAAAACAAAGTTTGAAACATTATTGGACAGAAAGTGGTAAAAGATGAGAGAGAAGGGGATGAGAACAAACAGCAGAGTGCCTTCTTCCAGAAAATCAGACTAAATGCTCTAATAAAGAAAGAAATCAGGTAAATTCAAAGCCCATGAAAACAAAAAAGCAACATTTTTTCAGACAATGAAAATTATATCAGGAAACCTACTGCCACAGGGCGCTCTAAGAACAAAGCTTTATCAAGAGTCAAAAACCAGGATGGATGCTCATCTGCCCAAGCAGAATATCCAGTAATGTTAGACAGTGCTAATGCAAACAATAATTCAAAAACCCAATACTTCAGAGTTCTATTTATCACCTATTATTGTGATCACCATAGTGAAAGGAGCAGGTAATTGTACCTTTACCTTTTACTAGGCTCTCGCATCTATCTTGGAAGGCTTTTAAGTGGTAATTACAGATGACAGGCTATTCACCCAGGCAGGACCCTGACCCTCAGTTAAAAATGCAAGCTTGCTCCTACCTAGGAACTTACAAGCAGGTAATAAAGGAGTGAGTGAGAGTATTTCCCAGCTCCTCCTCGGTAGAAGCAATAGGACCTTACCCTTTTCTTTCAGTCAACTGGTATCCACTACTTGTGATCAGCTCTTCCTTTTCCAATATAGCTAAATTCAGTGTTGGTCAACAGCTGCTTTTCAATCAAAATCATAATGCCTGAACCAAATGTTCACCAGGGAATACTAAATGAGCCTTGTCTTCCTAAGTGTTTAATCACAAATGTCACAAATGAATAAGCAGCCAAGCATAGCTCTAATGAGGTTGTGTTTGTCTGGGAGGTTTAACTGGGTATGCAGCTCACCCCTTAAGTAAAACAATTTCCTACTCCCCATTTTTTAAGATGATAACATTGCTCTAAAGACTGATTTATTTACAACTTATATATTACTTTCTTGCACAGTAGAAAGACTGGAAAGGCTATTGTGTGGCATTTGCTACAGACAAATTATTTTATAATCCCTTTTATAAGCACCACCAAGCACCATGTTGCTGTGTTCTTGTTCCCGTGACTGACTAGCATGCCATTCCAGACCTGACTGCTGTAATGGTGAGGGAACCTTCCTCCCACTTCCAGTAGAAATACATCCATAGCCACTTTATACTAGCTTATTCTTGCTCCAGTATGGTCTTTTACCTCAGATGGCTCTTATCTTCTCTGAGGTTTAGCCTTCTTATTTATTACAGAGGACAAATATATTGACTCTCACCCTTTGTTTAGCAGGACTAAACAAAGCAAACTTTTAGGTTCCTTCAGAGGAGGGTACCTCTCCAACCCCATGGTCACACTGGTAATCCAACAGAGGCAGGCAGGATCACCAGCTACAGCTGTCTGAAAGCCACAGATGAATAATAGATCCCTGGAGTGATGGAGCTGGGCAGAACTCTAGATTCCCCCACCAGATCCTGAAAGCTGCTTCACAGGAACTGTTAAATCCTAAATCTAAATTATTTCAATTTGTGCCAAAATAATTGTGGCTCTTTAATGGAAAGCATGTTCTCTTGGCACTGAGGAAGGGACAACCTCCATGCAATTAAGAGCTGAGTGCAAAACTGGAGAAAGCTTGTTTCTTGAATAAACTCTTGGGAAGGTACCAAGCCTGCAGACCAGTTTGTTCAATAGGAAGGATACACTTTCCCTATGTGCTTGTCAGTGTTTGTACACTGACTGCAGTCTAAGTATGTGTCCCCCTACACCCAGCTGCAGTTGGCATTGGGATCTGCTGAGCAGCAGCACCACCCCAGGTTTAAGCCTAAACTCTCCTCAGAAACTGGGATGCTTCCAAGATTTCTCTAAGTATGTACTGTGTTACAACCCTAAATCCCTCTGACCACAGACTGTACCTACCTTTCTAGTAACTTCAGAGTTCAACTACCACAGCCCCAATATATCGCTGCACTTAGAACCCACCTTAATTTGGTTTCTGACTGCTCTACAGTGGCCAGGTGAAATGGGATGGCACACACTGGAGTGTGCTGCTATCCCTACATCTCATTCCTGCATGGCAATAACTAGCTCAGAGCCCATCACCAGGTTAGTCCAGATCTTTCCTCAATGAATTTAACCTGACAGTTTATCACTCACTATCACAAAGTCCCTCTGCACCTCTGTCAGATGCTGGTTTTTACTGTCCTTGATTAGAGGCATATTCTCAGTTCAGGCAAACAGGAAACTACTAACAACTCCTCTTCATTGAGAAAACAGATCATTTTGTCTCTACCTCTGATTCTTTAACTAGTTACATAGCCATGTAAGGAATGCCTTTTATCCCACTGCTGCTTACTCTTAATAATTTGTTGTTTGTAAGACATTAATTTCCTTCACAAAAGCTCTGTGAAGCCTCCCTAACACATGCCATCCATCAATGGCTGTAGCTAATGCAGTCCTTAGTTTCTTATCTGCTGGGGTTTTTGCAGTTTTCAGAATCATACCCCAGTATAGCATCTTGGCTGAAGCATCTCCCTTATGAGGAAAGGCTGAGAAACCTGGGTTTGTTCAGCCTGGAGAAGAGAAGACTGAAGTGGGATTTCATCAACATTATAAATATCTAAACGGTGGGTGTCAGGACGATGGGACTAGACTCTTTTCAGTGGTACCCAATGACAGGACAAGGGGCAATATACACAAATTGAAACACAGGAAGTTCCAGCTAAACATGAGAAGAAAACTTCTTTCCTGTGTGGGTGCCAGAGCAATGGGACAGGCTGCCCAGAGAGGCTGTGGAGTCCCTTCCCTGGAGACATTCAAAACCTGCCGAGACACGGTCCTGTGCCCACTGCTGTAGGGGTGCCTGCTCAAGCAGGGGGGGTGGACAAGATGATCTCCAGAGGTCCCTTCCAACCACTACCAATCTGTGATTCTGTCATCTTCCCCACCACTGGGTAACAAATCTGCTGTTACTCCTGTGTGCCCTGTCCTTGCTGCCTCTTCCACCTTCCTCAGCATGTCACAGCCGCTCTCACAACCACCTCAGGGGTAACTCTTACATTACCGTTTCCCCCTTAAGAAAGTTACCTAAGGAAAAGTATCTATATGGGGAAGAAATCATCACTTTCCAGGAGCCCAGACCAGTGAACAGCCTATGTGGATGAACCACGACCACATGATGTACCAACCCAGCTCTTCCAAGATGTCCAAGAGTGACATGGCCCAGTACTGAAGACCCAGCATGACATACATTGACAGCTTCATTGTCTCCAACAGGGCTGCATCATTTCTGAAGCTGTAAGTTTGCTCCCATCTTTGACCCAACAGCCCTCATTCTTCAGCTCCAATGGCAAGAATTTACTCTTTAAAATTCAAAACTGAAGGATCGTACAGTGATAGATGACCACAGATGCTATGTCATTTAATGAGACACAAGTGCCCTGCACATTAGCTTTCCTGGCAAGAGGCCAAGATGATGGTAGCAGAGATGTTCCTCCACAGTGGTTTCCACCCTCCCAGCCCCTTGCCACGGGCTCAGGCCTTTGCCTGGCCTCCATCACTGTACCAGTACAGAGGGCTGTGGGGCAACACGGGGAACCAATTGCATTTAAAAGTAACCATTTTTAAACCTAATTCCATTTCCTGACTCAGTGCGCAGAACAGTGATACTGGTGCACCCAAGCAGACAGAAATAGAGGCTAGTGGGGCAGGCTTCTTGTGTCACTCTTGCCATAGAGAGAGGTGTCTCAACAACAGATGGTAGGATCTCTAGGGTCCAAGCATGAGAATTGGGTCATGGTCGATTATCCCAACAGTAGGTGAAGTAGAATAAAAACACCAACTTTGTTTCCCAAAAAAGGCTAGACAGAGGGAGCTCGGCGGGGTTACAATTGCTGTTCTCCCATCATTCTCACTGCAGTTATTTGTGTGTTGACTACACCCCTGACCCTCAAGCCCTGACCTCCTGTGCCAAGAGCTGATGGCACCATTACAGGGTATATCACTGTATGGACATTCAAAATGTGTTTGCTTGAACTTATTTTAAATCATGTTGTAACCTTCAGCACACCTTTCCTGCAACCCATAAAAAGAAACCCATGCAAGCCATTGCATATCTTAGAATGTAAAGCACCAAGTGTTTTAAAGGGAGGCTGAGGAACATAATGAACACATTTCAGCAAGGCAGCACTTTCTGAAATAATTTTAACTAACCTTGCATTATGCTTTTCCCTTCCAGAATACCTTGAAGATTCAAGCAGCTCATAAAGTCCAATAATGCATATGGCATTGATCATCTTACTCAAAAGTACTTTTACAGAATGCTTTCTGCTCTACTACAGCTGCATTAAGACCTTCATTTTAACACTGGGGGCTCTAATGCAGCTCTGAAAGATAATTTTACATCACTGAGGTTTCTTTTCCTTTTTTAAATGAAGACTTTATCATTACTAACCTTGGGTTTTTATTTCTTTGTAAGAACTCTTTTAATAATATCGAGAGGAAAAATAAATTAATGGCCCTATGTCTGGTAAAAGGTTTTGTGGGTGAATACATTCTAATGCCAGCTGCAGTAGGCTTATGAAAACAGATTTGTTGAAGGATGTTTGGGTCTCCTGATTTTTCTTTCCCTTTGATGGCCTTTCAACTCCATCTAGAGAAAGAAACTGGACAAGAGTCTAACAGTCCTTCCCAACTGACAGGCAGCTTTGCTCACTAAGTCATTTGTCTCCTTGGATCCAAAAGGGCACCTTGAAATACAAAAGCACTTCCCTCCATCTCCTTTCGTCCCTAGAGGGGAAGGAGTTTCAAACAGGCCTCATGTAACAGGTGCTCAACAAAATCATGCCAAGCAGAACGAGAACAGCCACGGATGGTCCAGAACATTTATCTTTACACACTGCCTTTATAGATGTCATTTGTTGAGCTGTCAGAAAAACAAGTGTTTTAGTGAAGCTTAACAACTTCAAATTCTGTCCCAGCAGGTCTGCCAAACCACGCTTGTATCCTGAAGATGTTACGATGACAAGTTCATGCAACTTTGCAGGAATTTCCTAATTGCAGGATCCTCTTTCAAATTAACTTTAATCCAACTTTATTGGCTAGCGTTTTCATTCCACTGATGGGATCTGTCATTTTCATACATCTAGGGAATATCAAAGATCTTTTGGGGAACCTATGCAAGCAGTTGCCTTCCACTTCCCTCCCCACTTATTCCATGTAAATACATGTTTTAAACAGAATGGCTGGGTTTGGAGATGCAGATTTTTCTGTGAAACTGAAAAAGGGGGTTTCATCACTGAATTACAGTTATTAGTTCTGCAGCATTTCCAAAGCACCTAAGCAGGCATATCCATGAGAAATTAATGCAGTGCTACAAGGCAGGCTTTCAGCAGTAAGCAGTCTTATCAGCACTGTTTTCTGTGCTGTCTTCAACTACAGAGTGTGTTCCCCAGTTTTTCATTTACCAGCCTTTGTTTCACTAAAACTAACATATAAACATGGGACCATTTTTGTGCAAAAGTTGTATTGGCTCACTGTACATGCATATGTTTGAAGCAACATAAGCACTCCTCCCAAACCCAGTGTTTTTGATGTAGCCATTTCAGTAAAAAAAAAAAATATTCCAGCATGGGATCAGTAAAACAATTTCACCTAAATCAGAATGGGGAGGAAGTCCTGACATTGTTTCAAAGTTCTTTTGCAATATTACAACTCCAAAAATCAATATTATTTTCCTAGTTAAATATACATAACTGGCCAGGAAGGAATGGGTACTTATTTGTCAGTTTTGTTATATTAGTCTTACATGTCAAAATCCCACCATGTACTTGCCCTCACTGAGTTTAACAAGATGATTACAAAGGACAATGCAACAGCAGCTAGGGAAGCTATGTTCCCAGAGCTGGAAGTCCCCTGCTCCTCAGCTGGGCCGCAGTGACTGACCTCTACACATTCCTACTCCATTACAAAGCAGGGTAGTATGGGTCTGACAGCATGCAGAAAAAGGAGTAGGAAAAGGACTTGAGCCCACAGACATGTTGCTTTGGGTCTCACCAGGAAAGAAAATAATATAAATGCGCTTGTGCTTTTGCCTGTGGGCAATTTTTTAAGAAAAAAATTTTTTTTTTTTTTTTTTTTGGACAAAACAGTTTTGAACAGAGAGGCAGCAGATAAAAAGCAAAGAAAAGAGCTTGCAGGTTTCTTACAGGCAAGTCAGGAACAACACACGAGAGCAAAGCTGCAGTCCTTACGGGCCTCCTACCGAGCAGCATCATTTATTCAATGCCTAGTGAGAACAAGAAGAGTTCTACTTCTACATCAACTTCTTTGGAATAACTGCAATACTATGGGCTTCAGTTACAACACATTATTCTAAGCTCAAGCACCCAAAATTTGCAGCCAAGACCCCAAAGGAAATGAAACAGATGGAAGGGATCCCTGAGAATATTAGCATGGCTTTTTGGTTTAGGGTCTTCTAGGTATCATATCCTCAGCATGAAACGTGGATATTTACAACCAGGAAAGCTAGAAGCTCTCTCTGCAAGACATAAATGTACATTAACAGAGGAAAAAATATTCCTCCAAATCACATACATAATAATCACCTACTCTACAATCACTACTCAACACTCCTCTAGCTCCCTGAAAACCGAAACACACAGCAAGCAGGCACAACACAGTCTGAAACGGCGGTTTCCGGGTTTCCATGCGTCCCCTCCCACAGGAGCTCTTCCAACAGCAAAGAGGAGCAAGTTAACAGAAGAGGTTGTCTAAAGAGGTCTCCTCAGAGATGTAGGACAAACACTTAGAAAAGTAGCAGTGCTCTTCAGGATCATTTAAAGTGCTTGAGATCATAAAAAAAAAAAAAAGACATCTGACCTTAAAGTAAGGACATGTTACAAGGCATCTTGTTTCCCTTCTGCTCCACAGTTCAAGTAGATCAAGATTTTAGCAGACACCTTGCGAATTGTTAAAATTTGAGATTAATGCTTCATACTGTTTGAAAGCTGGGATTTCAGATGCTTTCAGAGACTATAAAGCAGGGGTTTCTGGCTTCAGCAGTTCATAAGGCATCAGCCACCATAATCAGGTTGGACTTCAGACAGGGAAATAAAGGTATGTAACTTAATTCCTATTAAGAACCCCAGGAAATGAAACTCCACCTTCCTCGAGCTAAAGAAACGCTAATACAACTTTTTCAATAGAAAAGCTGGTTCTCTGTCGTAGATGCACAGTATTTGCTTCCAGCCTGGGTGGCATAAATAAAAACCTTGATCTTTAAAACAACTGGCAAACCCTCTGGCTGTGGTTTCACATTTAGCAGCAGGGACAGCCAGGCTGAGCAGCCCTCCCTTGTCCCCGTCTCCTGGGCCTGTTTCCATCCCAACACTGCCATTTGATCATGCTGGTTCAATGATAACACAAACCACATCTGCTTAAAGAACAAGATAACCACAGTTTACTCCTGATTTCTCCTTGTGTTATAAAATAGTGTTAAGTGTTTGGGTTCTTTAAAAATAGATACAATTTGTACCCAACTAGAGAGAATGTAGACTTGAATTTACATGCAAAAGATGACAGCATTTAAATGATACAGTTTGAAAAATTTTGTCACAAAATTACAAAACCAGTTATTAAAATAACTTGTTTTAACTACATCAGATAAATAGTTTTAAATTATTAAGTTCACCTCGACATGATTTGCATTTTAAAAATGTTCCATCAAAGAGGAGGTTTTGTCTGCAGGGAAGGAAGTGAACTTGTCTGAAGTATATGATAATCAACTCTTGGAACTAACAGATGCTATCATCTCAGTCCTGCTCTTTTATTCATGGATGGGCTTATTTTACTTTTTTTACCCCGCTTTTTCAATTCCCATCTTAATTTCATTTGATCATTAAAATTCAGAAATTGAAATAGCCTCTCTCTATTCTTTTATGTACCCACCTACGATGTTACAGTCATCAAGAGTTGCTTTACCACTTCAGACAATTTCTGTTTCCGAGCATTCAGCCAGTGACCTCTACAAATTCAGTGGATGACTAAAACTTCAGCAGGATATGCGGACTAATATTTACTGAGCACAGGTCTCACTAAGACAGCTACTGTTTGAAAACCAAAAATCCTACTTAAGTACAACATGAAAGATTTCATTTTTTTAATAATAGATATTTATGCAGCCTGCTCTGAATGCAACACAAACATTCTTTAAGAAAAAGTGCTTTCTACAGAAAAAATATCCATCAGAACAGTACCACAGGCAGGCAGCCAGCCACAGACTTGGCATATATCTCGGCAGAGGTCAGCAACCCTGACACTGCTGCATGTAGGTAAAGCTCCTTAGTTTGATCCCTCTACTCTAGAAAATATGCCAGGTTTTTGCATAATTCCCCCTTCTCTCCCAAGTATGCTGCCCTCATTCTCACTCCCTTGGTTAATTTTGCATCAGCTTCCAGGAGAAACAATGGTGAAACACCAGTGGGCTGAAACACAGCTCACCGCAATCACTTCTCCAATGTGCCCAGAAATTAGCAGCTGACAAAATATTCAGATCTGGCACCAAATCCTTTGATGAGAGCAATCTTCTAAGGCACAAGGGAAATCATAAAGTTGTCCAGGATGCTCCTCTAAGGCTTGTAACAGCTATCTCCTTGGAACTGAGAAATCCAAGTTCAAACACATCATCTTAGTTTTTTGGGAGGGGTTGCTTTTACACCCACCTATCATAATTTTGACTGCAGTGCCCCAATGGGTAATTCACCAGAAGCTTCTCCAAAACACTATCACCGCACAGAGCAGAGCACGAGTTATATCTCACTGGAAGACTTATTCTTCTTTAATAAAGAAAAAAACTACTTGCTCCTCAAAGCCTGGGTGATTTAGGCTATGCAAGGTGGAAGACCACAATAACACCTGCACTGAATTGATTTTTAACTTAAAAACCTTAACTTTCATGTAAACATATTTAATGTACATGCAAGATCATGTACCACATGTGTGCATACACACACAGATGGATACATCTACTGGACGCACGCAGTGGTTGATATGATTTGGCATCCATCTGGATTGAGACAAATCAAAGGTTAAAAACCAAAACAATACAAAACCCCAAACGTGTCTCATTCAATTCTGCTGCAGAGGGGATATTAGGCACGGCTACCCAAAGACTGACGTAGACACCCACAGGCAACTTCCAAAAGAGAACGGAGGTAATGTGCAAAGGTGATGCGAAGAAGGCTGTACTGGTTTACAACACACTGATAACATTTGACTTCGAGTGAGAAATGAGAGATGGCATTCAACACCCTCAGTCTTCTCTTTAGCAGAGGTTTCAGGGAATGGGGCAGATGTTTACTTCTCTGACTGCTCAGAAAAGGCTGGGTTCCTCTGGTGAAAAGGACGGACAGAAAAGGTTCAATTTTAGCCTTGCCCGTCTTGAAACTGTGTTTAATACCTGGTCTGTTAGCCCCTACTCTTAAGACTGAAATGAAGAGTCTTGGTGGGGCCAAAAGGTGGCAGAGCATTCCATAAATATGATGGCAATGGGGCAATACCCAATACTGAGCTATGGTACTGACCCTTGGGAGATTTTCAGGGTCTTTTTGTTGAAAATATATTTTTTTTTCCTGCATCAAGAGGGACAGTCACTACAAATCAGAGCACTGAACTTTTCCACAACGCCAGAGAAGCTCTGACTGGGAAGAGCCCTTCCCTGTCCTGGAGGGTCCGGCAGCACACAGAGCAGTGTTCCCAGCAGCCAGGCAGCTTGCAGGAAGCGCGGCTCTGGCTATAAAGACTGGAATGTGTAATTCCATGAGCTTTTTTGGAAATGAAGTGGGGGGTGGATATCAGTCATAGTTAAAATTCCCAAACAGATGAGCTCTGCAGGATTAAAGTGACTCAAAGCTGGGTTCATACATGCAAACGTTATAAAAAGAAATTAAGAGGGGATGTTCCAGCAACTGGAACGAAGAGCAGGAGTCAGGAGGTCCTAGCCTTGTCCCCACCTTACAGCCAGTTCATCATCATCCTGGGCAAGTCTCCTCTTCTCCAGACCCATGTTATTCTGTCTATTCAATGCACCAATACCAACTGAACTTAGTACAGAACTTCACTGAACATCATTCGCAAGCTTGGTGAAGTACCAGAAAACAGGAAAGCCTGAAGTCTACACAGGTTCTTGCAAGCTTATAGCCTATCCAAGGGATATTTGTACTTGGCTAACGAATGAACAGTGTCACACCTAGCACAAGTTGCCATCTCCACTGGAATATTTAGCACTAGGACTCTCTCCTGATGGATGTGGCACCAATCAGATCAGTTATACCTCAGGGTCATTCATAATAGAAGAGGAAAGTTAGTACAAGCAGTGCTTCTTTTGCTGTTGAAATATATTAATCTTCTAGGTGTACTGATTTCAGTCAGGCCAGCGAGCTTCTCCCCCATGACAAATGCACTCAGTTTCTCTTTCCCTTTTTAAGGATTTTAAACATACAAGACAGACCACAGAAACATATTCTGATTAACAAGGATTTTATTACAGGGAAGTAGGAAGGTTAAACCCAAGCACTGTTCTAGTCAATTAAATACTATTATTAGTGATGCTCAGACACTAAGTTCTTTAAAGGTTCAACTGCATAAGGTACAGACCAAAGGAGGGAGTCACTCAGCACCTCACAGGAACATAGAACAGCTTACAAAACTGTGGCCATGAAGACCTGCAAATGGGTTAGAGAAAGCTGTATCCCCACCGGAATCACCATTCATTTTAATCAGCTGAGCACTGTAATAAGATTAGAGGTGATTGGGTTGAGTAGTGGGATTAAACCCATCCACTAATCCCTAGACTTTACTATTCACAGCTCAAATGCGTTAGCCCTTCACAGCAGGATGGGCTTCATCCTCCTCCTGAAAGATGCAACAGGCAGAAGTGATGTAAGATATTTGGTATAGGAAAGTGATCTTTAACAGCGTTAAACGAATGCCATTGATTCCTCTGCAGAGCATGTGTCACCGCTCAGCGGCCCAGCTGGGCTGTTTCCTAGCAAATGGCCCCATCCTACCAGAAGACTGCCCAGGATGACAGTGAGTTTTTGCCTCCAACCTGTCAAAACTAACCAACACAGGCTGTTATTGAGAGGGGAAGCTGTCCATACAAGAAAATTACAAAAGCTGTCAGGAACAAGTCGTGGGTATGCTCTTATGCAGGTTTTTTTGGCCCAAACATTTAAAGATTCCTTGAAGGATAAGGGTAAAAACAAAAACCAGGGAAGCATTCAGGAAAATTTGCTGCAGTTGCTGAAGAAAGAGGTGACAAAGTACCATCTACAGTAGCAAGCTATCCAGAATAATTCTGTATACCAAAACGTGAAGAACCAGTAAGAAGGCATCTATGTCGGAATGTAGAAATATTTTACAAACATAAGAACTTGTTTGTGAGATGGGGAAGAAGAGTGAATGGTTACATGATCAGTGAACCAGCAAAAGTGATGAGTCAAAATAGCGACCAAGAACACCTTCAGGCTGTTCCTCTAAGCCCTTATGAAGATCCCTTCAGGTTACTTCACAAACCTATTTATGCCAACATATATCACCCCCCTGCCCCCAGCCCTTTCCTGAACAGGAAAGGTTTAGCATCTTTTTGGGATGCCATCCTAGCACATATTTTCTGTAGGCAATCGCCTGCTTTCTATTCCCTCTCTAATGAGCCACTACTTATCAGACTATGGGCTCATTTCCATGGTCATCTTGTGTACTGAATTTTCTCCAATTATAAACATTCACTGTATTTTCAAAATATCAGAGACCCTCAGACTACCTGGAGCAGAAGAATCAGGCAGGATCCCTCAGAAGAGTTATTATTATTTTTGTAACTAGACTGGCAGAAAAAAAATATTAAGTCTGAAGATTTAGAGAAATAAAGCTGATTTAAAAAAATTCTACCTCTCTAACATGATCTAAAAGATCTCTAGAGGGACAGTTGCATATACCAGCATTCTGCATTGCCCAATTTCCTTAATTTTCTTGGAACACTGTGCTCCTTTTTTGGCCTGAACTGCAGAGTCCTGAGAAGGCTAAGAAGACAAGCTACTAGCAGAACAGGTATGAAACACATTTCCAAGAAACCCACTTAGTCTGCTGTTGACCTTTCAACAACAAAATCCTTTCTTAATGCAGTTTCATTTGGCTGGTGGATTGAGTGGTTGACCACCGACCAAGGGCCTTTCTAAGGACATCAAAGTGTAAATTTCAGAAACTAGCAGAGCTCTTGCCTCTGCATGAGTCACCAAGGCTGAAGGAGGCAGTTTGGGGCTGTTTTGTGCTCGGAAGACTGGGAAACCAGGGCCTCTAACACAGTTATTGCTGAGGCATATCCGAAAATGCAATTAGCATGCAGGCTTTTTCCCTTAAGACAAGAGTTCATCTTAAGTGTTAAAGGTGCCTCCAATATTGCACTTACTGAAAGCTCAGAGAAAGAACAAGAGACACTGAGTATAAGCACCTTCCCCCAAAGCCATGTAAGACAGGTTCAGAATTCAGCTGCAAAGATTGCCTCCCATTTTCTGGATGTTTCTCATGTATCAGTGCCTTTACTTCAGCCTGTAAGGCACAGACCAGGACAAAATGGCTGGATTATACAGCCTTTTCACATTACGGTTTTCAGGGTATAATTAGGGACAAGGTTCATAGAGCATGAGGACTGCAGGACTGAAGTTCAAGTCTCTGCATCAGCACCTTCTCCTGCAGCACACTCTCCTATTCCCTTAACAGGGAAGCAAGCACATGCTTATGCTGTTCCTTCAGAGGCCAGCCAAACCCAGCCCTGGGCACAGCCACAGAGCCCACCACATCCAGAGAAGGGCACAGACCACTCAAATGTATGTTCTTGCACACAGCAAGCCTAATGAGGGAGGAATTAAAAATATTATATGTTATAATGTTGTAAAGTTAGAGACTGTCGGGACAGCTACTCAACACCAGAGAAATGGAAACTGCTAACCTTGAAGTACAAGGTGCTGTTCACATAATTATTTATTCCAGGGAGGTTGATGATGTCAGTTTCATTTGGATATTCACCAGATGAAGCCTTGAGCACAATGCTCTCCACTTCACATCCCACAGTTGCTGCTGAGGGCCCTCTATGCCTTTTCAAGACACTTCTAAACTCTCATTCAAATGCATATTGTGAAGGTAAAAATATCAGTAAAGCACATAAGCCCTGGCCTATCATTCCAGCCCATCTTTCCCTGAATGCAAAATCTCAGCACCAGAAATCTGTCACTCCAGAGAGTGCCATGTCTCTCTTACAGGACAAGGGGTCCAGATTTGGCACCCAATACGTCTGAGCACAAGAGGATCACAAAGCAGCCAGCCTGGATCTCATGGTTTCAGTAGGTTCTTCAGATCCTCAGCATTTTCACTCTCTGATCAGCACTAAGTCAATGGTGAGTGGGATTATTTATTTATGCTAACTTTTCAAATTACATCTAACATTTAAAAATTCCTTTCCTTTTCAGCTAGTCTTGACGTATGTCGCTACCTGTGTTATCTCCTGTATCTCATTCAGACCAAACAGTGATTTGTTGCTTGAATGACAAAAAATAAATGGCACTTAATAAAATAGCGGACCCCTGACAGCGAGGACAAATCCTGTTTTGCAGTTTGGAAACTGCAGCACTGAAACCAGGTAACTAATTCCAGTCCAGAATGCTCAAGATTCAGGAGTCCACTCCAACCTTTCTCAGCTAACTGTCACAATGCTATAGAAAGCAAGTAGCTGGAAACGAACAGACAACTGGCATTTAAAACAAACAAAATGCAAACAACTCTTCAATAAAGTGACTCTAATGTCACTGGTAGAGCAGCCTCCCTTCCCACAGGCAGCAGGAGGCAAGCTGGGTGGGCACTACTCAGGTTTGCACCCTCTGGGACATGGCAGCACTCCCAAGCCATGAGTCCTCTTTCCCTCCCCTCCAGAAGGGATTTGGCAGACTGGGAACACCTGCATTCAGTGGCTTGCAGGCCCAGGCCAGCCAGCCACAAACCTTAAGGCAACAGGAAGCACAGAAATTTCCTTCCACCCCTCTCCCCCTGTAACACTGGTTTTATTTCTCTTTCAGCCCTCCCTCCCTGAAAGCTGCACACCGATCAAACCAGAGCAGGAGCTGTGGTTTGCAGCCACAGCTTAGAGTCGATTAATACAGGAGCAAGGGAAAGAAGTTTTTGGCCACTAGTTCTGTGCCAGCACATGCCTGATGGCTAGCTGCATTGTCACCAAGGCATCAGGAAAGAGGAGCGAGCAGCCTCCCAGGACAGCCCAGCTGCTCTCACTATGCTTTCCTCATCTCCCAAGGTGTCCTGTGCTCCTGTAGCACCAGTAAGATAACTCGCAGATGACGTAGCTCTTTTGGACTTCTCCCCTGCAGCACCACACAGCCTTGCTTACCTGCTGGATCAGAGCTGCACTGGGCAGGGAGGAGGTGACAGGGGTGTCACAGATCAGGAATGGGGGGGGTGGGGATACCCACCTAGCTGTTATGTGAGAACATGATGTAGAGTGAATCAGAGCACTGTGATTGCCAGACCTGCCCATCGCGCTAACTGCAGGCCAGAAGAGAGAAGATAAAGTCCTCATCCCCAAAACTTACCAATTTCTATACAATATGGAGAGAGAAAAGGTGGTGGGAGGAGGAAGAAACAGCAAAAGTAATAGGAGAAACACAACCAGCAAACTTGTAGTCAGTGCCAGTTCTGGACACTTCAAATTCATTGATTACTAAGCAAAAGTATATGAGGTTTCAGCTTGTTAATCACCACAGTTACAGCTTCAAAGAACGTGTTTTTCTGCCTGTCACACTGTTATCAGTACTGTGTAGCACAAAGACATGAGCAGAAATCAAGATGTAGAAAGGGACCAGTTAACAAGACAGAAGCAAGGCAACAGCCAACTGGAAAACAAACAGGAGTATACTAAAGAATACTCCTATTCTCTGGTTAGAGAATAGAAAATACAAGGGAAGTGGAAGGTGTAGGAAGAGTTAGGCAGGAAAGAAATGGGAGCAAGAATCCCAGAAGGGAAAGGCTGCAAAAAGCAATCTGATATTAACAGCAGAACTCAAGAACAGCTGCTGTAGCTCCTGCAGGCAGGCTTCTGCTCACAAGTTCATTACTTATCCTGAGCTTATTCGGCAGAAGTGAGGCAGAGCCACAACCCCAGCACAGTTACAGACAGCAGAGCAAATCCAAATTTATTTCAGGGGGCCACTAAATCTGCTAGAGATATTTTTTTTCCTTCCCCAAGATGAGCTAGCACTGAGGTCAGATCCTCCCCCCCCAAAGTCAACAAGCTCCAGCAAGCCTGTGTCCTCCCCCTCGAAAAGAGTTCCTCTCTACAGAGGAGGGGAGTAAATGGACAAGGCACGCATTCATCTCAGCCTACTTCTAACCTACTTCTCCTGGAAATGGAATGACCAGAATGAGCAGTTTGGTAATAGTCCAACCAATATTTTTTTGCAAAGCTAGTCACTAAGCCAGTCTGCTCTGGCCATCTTTCAAGCCTAGTATTCTCACCAAAACATCATGCGTGCAAGGTTCAAGGCACAGTGAGGCCAGGCCAGATGCCACCTCAGATTCAGAGGCTAGTTTGGTAATATATACACAACCCTGCATGCAAAATGAGGAGAGCAGAGGTGCATGCTGGCACTGAAAGGTGTCCCTTGCACTGCATGTTTAGCCCAGACAGGCCATATGCACAGGCATCCCTGCACTGGTGTTTAGGTGGGAAGATTTGCTATGCATCTCACTCCAGCTATCATCAGACTCTGAACAGAACAAGTGAAACCACCTGATGGCTCCATATAAGACACCAGGTTGTCCTGACACCCTCCCTCCTCCCAGCCACAAAAGACTGCAGAGAGGAGCTAAACTGAGCCAGAGGACAGCTGAGCAGAGAGGCAGAAGGCAGCAGCAATTCAGACAGCTTCACAGTTTTGCTTCTACTTTAATTGAAAGCAGTGTCCTCATCTTTGCTTGTCTGCTCTCTCTTCTCACATGATCAATCTTTCTGGCCCTCCACCACCCCTAATTTTTATGAAAACCATTGCTCCAGAAAGCCTCCTCACAGCTATGGTGTCAAATATTACTGCCATCTCCCCAGACTACTAAGATTGTACCCTGGGGAGCCAAGGTAGGTCATTACCCTGCATGCTGTACCTTTACAGCATGAGACTTTGTCCTAGAGTAACCAACCCATGCTGCTGTAATAAACATAGCAAAGGTGCCCTCACCCCTCACAAGTGCCTTTGGCTCCTGACTTCAGCAATCCCTCCAGTATGGCTCTCAGATGCCAGGTAGTGAACCCAGCAGCTGCAGAACAAGTACACGCATCCAATCAGGGGAGCTCTCAATTGCCTGAGAACAACAGGCACCTGGAAAGGTATTACAGTCCAATGCTGCCTCAGAAATAGCTCAAGAGATAACAGAACTTATCTGGTCGAAGGCAAGTTTTCCCACTGAAACATAACCCATCTTGTGCAAGGGCCAAGCATCAGCTTTCCCTTACACGCATCTGAGACCTCTCTGTTCTGCATCCAGTGCCTGTGTTCCTCTGACGCTAAAAGAAGTTTACATACTTAATGTTGCAGTACTGCCAGAGGATGAAATAACATCCCGACAGTGGAATTACTACAAAGAACATACTCAAAATCCTCAGAGAAGGCAAAGGCTGCTCAACCGAGGTCAAAGTACTCTGTGATCACCCACATCATTCAGGAACAATGTTGGAAAAGGTGAGCAATAAAAGCACACTGAGCACAGTATAGTTGTTTTTTTTTTAAAAAAATATATATGCAGACATTCAGAATGGACAGGAATAGACTAATGTTTCTTCAGAGAACCTAGATAAACAGTCAGTGTCAACTTGCATGAGAATGATATTTCCAGATAGAAATATCATTTGGGTTGCCCTGATTATAATATACCCTGGGTAAAAATACACATCAGAAATGGTCAGTGAGAGCTTGCTTTGGTTTCAAAGCTACCAACCACCACTGTGAAAAATGTGGGATAGTGCCAGGCATAGCAAGAGACAAATACACCTGATAGCACCCACAGAAAGTTTATTCCCAGATCTTCAAGACAGGAAGTAGATGAGGGTCCTTTGGAGACTGAAAACAACCATAAATGATTAAACTTGTCAGAACTTAACCCTCACTTTGAAGTTCACCACAAAACCACATGGAGACACAAAGTCTTGGGGGAAAGAGATGAAGGGAAATCATCACCACCACCTGCCTCCAGCCAAGAGACAAGCCCTACAACACCATACTCCCAGTCGCAGACCCTATATGAGGACTGGAAGTTTCCATCAGGCACATGCAAAGAGCACGTCTAAAGCAGAAAACAGGCTACAGTGCAGAAACGACTCAAACCAGGACAGATCTGCAAGCCCCTGCAGCTTATTAGCCTAAGTACAGCAGCAGATTAACACAAGTAGATTGGATGTGCTAGTTTCAGGCCCAAGGCAGTCATGAAAATCTCTGCACTAGGCTCTCCTGTATTTTTGGTTTTCAAGATCAGCCTAAGGAAAGTCGACTCGGCTCTCTCTGTAACCGCTGGTATAAAAATATCCCATCCTCTGTAAAACAATACATAGCTAAACCTTGTTACAGGTTGTGTCATACTCCCTTCAACTATAATCTTATGTCCACAGTCTACATGTTTTAAGACAAGTAGTGAACTCTTCCAGGAAGACAATGAAAAGAAATCATGGCTAAGCAGGGATAAGAATTTTTAAATTAGTGCACACAACTAACACTGATATTGAAAGGCATGGAAAAAAGGAGGGGGAAGGAAATGAGTAAAAAGGGAGATAATACTTATCTTCTTTTCAGGTAAGTGTTAATTTAGTAAGCAGAGGCGGCGAGGAAGAATTCAGCCAGACAGGCCAGGGTGGTCATGTAACTACTGATGGACTGAATCAGTACAACATTGTAAAATAACATTTTTCCCACATTCAGTGGTATCAGCACAGATTAACACTGTAATCTAGCTGTCCAATACAGAAGTGTAAAGAAGCAGGCACAATACAAGCTGCAGGCTGAACCTATCTTGAGCCAAGATAGCTCCGTCACTTTAGATTACCTCCAAATCCTGCCTTCCTAAATGCTTTTCTAAAAGTAGGCCTATTTCTCTGGTGTTTTTAAAATAAAGTATGTTGTAATTACGGTTACAGAAACAACATCTGTGATGCAAAGCATTAAGCCAATCTAACCAGAGCATCATCAGGTAAACTGTGCTCTCGCCCTCTGGACTCTGTAACAGCCCTCCTACCTTCTGAGTTTATTAAGGTGTTAACAAACCTTCTTTATTGTATCTCTGAGAACAGAGAGATACAGTTTTCAGGGGAGATTCCTCACAGGGTGAAAATATGCCTCACTGACAAACAGAAGGGACCAGATTATGAAAAAACACCACCCCTTTAATATCTGCCACTACCTGAGGTCTACAGTGGCAGAGAGAAATTATCTGATGAGGCAAACGTGATACCACTTCCATCGTCCTACTGATCTCATCACATGAGTGTCCTCACCTCCCAGGGCTGTCCAAAACTTCCCTAATTAACCTATTCATTGTTCTGTCATTACTTTTCCCTAATATGTAGCCTGAATCTTCATGGACGACATTTAAACCTTTTACTACCTGCCTTGAAAAATATGTTGACAACCCATTCCTCTGGCACGGTTATTCCAGGGTGCAGTCTGCCATTTAAAACCTCCTCTGCAGTTTCAGGCTCCCATTATACTCTGTTCCTTATTCTGTCCTGGATGCAGTGTTGTTCTGCACTGTCAAGCAAGTTCACAGTACAGCCTAATACAGTGAGAACAAAAAATGAAACCAACAAAAAAAATTTTCAAACAATCAGGTAAGAACAGGGAACAAACTCCTGTGGTCAACTGGTGAGTCACGGTTTTGCTGGTTCCATTTCTCACTGATCAGATGCTCGCAGTGTACCATCAGGATAAACAGTTTGAATGAATAAGCACTTCCAGATTCCTGCTGGCTTCTGCAGGTCTATAAAAGCCAGCACCATGGAAAAAGTAGCAAAGCAAGCATTGCACTCTTGCTCTTCTCAAGCAGAAATGATAAGGAATATGAACTGATAGCAAGGTCAAAACAATCAAGGAGGTAAGTAGCCACGTGCACTGAAACTATGGATGAAAATGTCTTGGCACAGGATACTGTGAGTGACACAAATAGATTAGAACAATAAACTGGATGGATTCAAGGAAAAGTCATCAACTGAAGGCTGCTAAACACAAGTATGCTGCTTCTGCTTCAGGGAAGTCTGCAGCCACAGGTCCTTGGAGGTAAAGAAGGTGTAGTGGGGATGTACTAATATACACACACCCTGCTCTTTTATTCTCAAGACTTCTGTTTTCTGCCGCTTCTAGAAACAGGACATGGGCTGGGCTCCTGGTTTGATTCAGGATGGCTGTTCCACATGCTGGGACCTGGTAACATTGCAGCAGGGCAAACACACAAGATGCATCTTTGACTGGATCCAGCTTCATCCAACCAGCCAGATTTATTAACCTGGTGCTAGCAGCGGCAATGCCGAAGGTGGCAGAGGAGCTGGTCCCAGAGGTACAGAAGAGCACTTGTGCTGCAGGAGTGAGTCAGCTACAGAGCGGGTGGGAACTGCTAGCTCACACTTGGCCATTCTACCAGATCCAAATAAATCACTGCAACCCCCAGGCTCTGCTATCTTCCCCTCCCTTATTACCGCCAGACCCTTCATCCTGTTTTGAGAATCCTTTCTAATAAGGTCGGGAAATGTAATTTCAGTCTATTCTCATGTTAAAAAAAAACAAAAACCAGTTACTCCAAACTCAATGCAGAGTTAATTACAGTCATACCTAACCAGGCTTAAGAAACAGACCATATCCCCACATGAAAATGACAAGCACATGTTCTTAAATCAGGCAGCTGTTAGAAATGTGTTACAACAGGAATCCTTCCTAGAAACAGGCATGTAAAGCTCTGGAGACAGAACAGGACTACTTAAAAAGGGAAAGCCCCTTTAAATCAGTTGAGAATTCACTGCTTTTTAAATAGGAACAGGATATAATGCAATCTTGGATGTTGACAGAAGACAAATGTAGACTTCCATCATAAAAAAACAACTGTTTTTAAGAATAACTGTCATAATTGCAACAGAACTCCACTCTCCTAGAGAGGTTACACAACTAGAGCCATCAGAAGTTCACGATGAATGTGCGACAGGAACAGTTTAATACCAGCAGAGGGTTTCATCTCACTCATCAGTGAGATTGAACTATTTGTGCTTTGAGCCCATCAGATGCAAACCAAGAGCTCCTGATGCAGGGTACAGCCATTCTGATTGCAGCAACAGCAGCAAAGCTACCTCTGCCTAAACCACCAGGGTTTCTGCCAGCTGCACTTAATTAACAAGTTGAAAATGGCTGAAGGCAGCTTTTATTTTCAGTGGTAGATAAAGGAAGGAGAGAGGAGGAGGAGATAACAATGATCAAAGAATACATTTAGGAAACCGGCATCAATAATTATAGCCAGCACGAGACATGTCACGTCAGGGAGACATGCCATGCCACATCCAAAACAGTGTAAAGAGTAATAACAAGTTCCCTGAGAGACAGTATGCAGCTTAACTTCAGTGTTAGAAGTTGTGGCAGCTTCCTCTTGTGGAGCAGGTGTGACAGCACACGTGCTAACTCAGTGTCTGGAAACCCCCACCAGTAAGGCACACCAAGAAGTGTATAAGCATCACCAGATGTGCAAGACATCTGGCTAGAGCAGTTTAAAAACAAAACAAACAAACAAAAAAAGGCTAACACTGTACAGGGACACTGGTAGTGGTTCAGACTTGATACAAACTACTTACAACATCATTCTAATAAGTCTATCAAAAAGGCTAATGTACACATTGACAGAAGGGCTGTGGGCTATTGCACAAAGCAGCAGCACTGTGTTGGCCTTTCCCATGCTTATCAGACACTGTTGACACTAAGTCACTGACACCTCTGTGCTTAAGTTGCTCTTTCCAGTTATTTTCTAGCCTCTCTCCTGGCTCAGAACGCCAGATTTGCAGAAAGATAACCCAGAAATAAGTGAATAGCTTACTCTGGGTTTACTATCTTGAACTTACTCATGGAGGGTGAGATCAGACAAAGTGAGATCCTGCAGGGACAAGGTGGGGCTCTGGCAGGACCATCTCACCTTGCCTTACAATTTTGACCATTCAGGGAACTGTGGCCTGAGTACTGACACTCCACTAGGAGCTCCCCAACAGAACAGCCACACAAGGTCAAACCAAAAGTAGTCCACCTAGCCCAGCACACTCTTCACAGCAATGGTCAAGAGGTAACACCAAGGGATTGGTATCTCTTACCTCTTACTGATATTTCCCAGAACATACCTGCAATTTAGGGACTTTCCTAGGAGGAGGTGACCTTGTTGTGAAGTGGATACCATGGAGGAATTCTGCTCCTTCAGAAGGCTCTGCAACGGAATATCTTGCCCCAGCCTTCTTTGTGCCAGCACTTAGCCAGCTGACTCTTCAGCCCTCCCTCGTCACAGCTTACCATCTTGCTTTAGTACACTTGGAATAGTTCTCCCTGAGGCAGTGGGCCTAAACATTTAACAAAACACTTTGTACGCTTGGTCAGCACCTTGAACACTCTGTCCAGGTTGAAGTATTTTATATGAGTGTTAATACACTTTTTGCCTCTGAATACTGAGCAGGGTAGGCTATGCATACAAAGCAAGCAGAACCAGTAAATCAAATCTGCCTACAGGTTTAAATATCGAGTAAATAGGACCATATGTTTTTCACTCGTAATTCCAGGTCCCACATTGACCCACTCTGCCTGTACTACTTGCAGCACTAGCACGAGACTGCAAGCACGAAGTTACCCAAAAGGAGCATGTGCCGCTTATTTTGCTTTTAAGAAAACATTGGTTACTTGCCTTGATCCTGCACAAAACAGTTTCTTGATGGAGAAACAGGAATGGGGACAAATTCTGCTGAAAGAGACTCAATTCAAATTTGAAGGTACCATTAGATCAACAAGCAGGTACTCCCACGGGAACCCTGGCTTTCAGAGAAAAAATGGCATGCTCTTGAGAAAATTACCCTATAATTGAAAAAAAGGAATACACTGCTTCTTAGAATGGTGACTCATATATAGGGTCCACTTTTGCATCAGGTTTATTACCACCAACCAATCCATTAAAGTGTCCATTTATTTTTAACAAATCCGGCTATCCTTGATGTCAATTTTTTTATCAGTGCTTTCCATCATCTGCCCTTGATATCTGGGCTATATTAGCCAGTACACGTGTAAGTATGTAACAGAGTTTTAAGCATCTCACCTGCCCTGGGATCCTGATTAGTTTTTCAAAATAGACTTCCCTGCTGTGTAAGAAAAGCCTAACGTCTGGGCTAAATAACAAGGGCCCCACTTCAAACAGAGTTACTCTGTTCATATGAGGGTTGTTAAAATGCACAGACATGAAGATCCAAATAACCTACACTAGAGACTACTCAAACTGGTAGTTTAATGGACTACTTGCATAGCATCATCATTATTCACATCATGCATGTGGCTTACTTCAGAACAAGCTCATTTTAAGCGCTAGAATCGCAGTTTTGTTCCAATATATTCAAAAAGGGAGAATGTCCCTAAATGCATTTAGTATTCTGTTTCTCATAACAGACGGCAACAAAAATTACAACACAACTTATGAGTTGAACAAGTTTTTTCTATTAAGAAGGAGTAATCAAGTGCATTATAGTAAATAGCATCCTGAACCGCAGTCCTCACCCAGGCATCCTACTGTATTCTCCTCCGATTCAGAAACCTGTTTTCTGATTAGCTCAGTTAAGGCCCCTCTAAAGAAGAGATTAAAAACAAAACAAAAAAAACCCAACAACAACGATGAACAAAAACCCACAACAAAACAAAATTTAAAACCCCACAGGACAAAAGCCCAAACCCCTCTCCATTGCAGATTTTCAAACATGTGAAGAGTCAATATAGTATTGTAAGAGGGTTGGGGTTTTTTTGTACAAGCATATATTCTGACTTGTATTATATTACAGCAGCTACAACATGGCTTCTAACACAGCAAACGCCCAACATAGCTACACTATTGTGGCCATAGCATAAATCCAGCACCCTGTGCAACAAAATATATTCTCACAATAAATATCAAAGGAAGAGGGAGTTCTGAGATGTGGTAAACTGCTTCTTCACGCAAAACTATGCTTTTAAACTAAATGAAAGCGATCATTTCCCCTCCACTCATCTTACAGAAGCCCTTAAGAAGCTTCAATGATAAAAAGGTGAATTTAGCAATTCTAGGCAAAAGCTTTGTATTTCTGTTAAAACACATACACCAGCAACTGAATTTCATTCAGTTTGAATTTTATTCAGCCTTTCTGAGTTTTTAAAAGCATGTAATAAACAAGCAATTGTAGTCGGTATTTGGTCTTTCTTCTTCTTCGTATTTTATGTCCTAGAATTCTTTATCCTTCAACAATAAGAAAATAGATTTGGTTTTAAAAAAATCAAATCCAAAAAAGGTTCCTTTTTTAAAAAAAAAAAAAGCTTTTTACTAATGAAGATGGACAGTGCTTTTCTACATTCAAATAGGCAGTCTAGGACTCCTTCAGAGGGTAAATACTAACCCATGTCAAATTTAGGCAACTGTAATAGTAACTTTTGAGACAGAAAAAATAAAAAATTTAATTGTTCTAAATTCCCCTAGGGACAACTGACTTCTGTATGTCTGGATTGGACTTCCAATTTTTAAACCAAGGTGTATGTTCTGTTTAGTGGGGTAGCATTAGAAAACTCCTGAAGTTCTGCAATTCACCTACATTCACTCTAGGTTGCACATAGAGTTTTTAGTTTTGATCTCAAGAATATTGTGGCTGAGAAAGAAAACTCAACGTTCATTAGTTTAATGACATTCTGGAGCCAAATTTACTGTCAGCTGTTATGTAATCTTCCCTTTTGATTTCCCAAGGCAAGATCACATGTGCAGCCTGCCAAAGACAAACTTTCATATTACTTAACAGCTGGAATAATGCATATGACAAGGATTGAAGGCAAAAGAGTAAATTAGCTTTTAAATGAAAAGTAATAATGGAATAGAAATTAACAATGGTCTCTGCTCAGCAGGGAAGCATTGAGTTCTCCATGCTGAGTCACCAAAGAAAAGGTCAACAAGCCAAGTCCCCTCTCAACCAACTGAGCACCAAGGAATTCTTGCCTTAATTACATGTGAACTGAATCAAGTTGAACAAATCTTTACAAATGAGACCTCTACAAAAAAAAGAAACTGAGAACTTGGTGCAAAACCAGCTGCTGGCAAGAAGTCCCTTGTCACATTCATATCAAAAATATTACTGTTGCCTCAAGGCATCAAATCAAATATGCCCTCGTTTGTTTTAGAATAAATTTGGGAACAAAAGGATGCATAGCTCTGTCAGCACACAAAAATTTGACTCTGAAATTGCTTCAAGTCTGTCAGGCTCATTTGGCCAAGCTAGATAACACTAAGAAAGACTATGAATATTGACAAGAAGTGTGTTTCTAGATATGTCAATTGTAAACCTTTAAATACTTTGCTATTCATAACAAAGTCATCCTCACAAAACAGCAGACCTTTAGAAGACCAATCAAGATGGATGCATGCATTTACCATGGCAGTGCTGTACCAAACGCATCTGCCAGCTCCTCTGGTTACTCTCTCACTATTGCGCTCGGGTACGACTTCTAACTGGAAACATTTTGCAGATCAGTCTCTTAGGTTGGGGGTGACTTAAGATTAAAGCGAATAAACCCACTTAATTCTGGCTGTATTTTTTTTCAGAACACTAGAGACTCATTAACCAGTAGTGCAGTAATGAACATTTGTGCCGTAACTTGTTGCCTAGGCAACAAGGGACTGTATTTATCAAGCGTGAAATTAGCATTAGAAAGTAGCTCCTATGGAAATTAAGTAGAAGCTATTGTAGCACTGTAGCTTCCCACTGAAATTTGAACAGTTGTTTTGATGCCCTCCAAAAAGAGAGCGAATACTTTGTGGGGGGGATCTTTGTTGCAGAAATGAGTCAGCAGTAGCTCCCATTAAAGTACTTATAGTAACAGCGGTGTAAATTCAGCTGGAGATATTAATTAGTAATGCTGTGAGAACATACCATAATTTAAACAGTAAGTGAGAGTCAAACTGAAGGTCTGAAGGGGAAGGGCAGGAAGGGACTCAGTTTCTGTATATTAGGAAAATCTATCATACTTGCTTTATCTTCTTAATTTTCCCAAACACCTACTCCTAGCTGAAGTTCAACACGTACCTTGCCTGAAGGCGTATCTGCAGGTAGTCTAGCAAGAGGATTAAAGTGTTTCCACTATTAGACAGGGACAATCTTAGCTCTTTTCCAACAGGGAAGCTTTGTAAACTTCCGCAGCAGAAGCCTTGCACATGAGAGCCATTTCTCCATCAAAACAGAAGAAATAGCTGAGCCTGCCCTGCTGAAGAATTTCACGGTTCATCCTTGGCCCACCTCCAAGAGACTCAATGAAAAGCTCACATCAACTGTAAAATGAAAGACCTCTCAATTTCATCTCATTTTCAACGTCCCTTGAAAGTGAATGTCATATGCTTAATTCAAGACACAGACACAAAAAGCTCTATCTCCTTGTAAGCCTTTCATAAAGAACCTGCTTCTAAACCCTTCAACTTTTCCTGAGCATTCTTGGTTTTAACACTCTGTGCCTTTCCTGATCCTAGATGACTCTGCGCCTGCTCTTCTTCATTGGCTGAACTACTTCCCTGTTCAGATTTGTCCTGCTACCTGGCCAAATGCACAGACGACAGAAAGTGTAATGGAGTTAGTTAAGAGGGGAAAAAACCATTAGTGACTTCAAAACCTGGGCAGAACAGTTAATTTTGCCAAGCCAGACCTGCTAGCTATGTCTGATGAGATTAAAGAACACCTTATGAACCAGATTCTCTAGAACATACTTGCTCCACTGGGAAAGCTATCCCCTAGCTCCATAAGTGTTTTCTCATTTACTAACCTCCTTGCAAAAAAACCCCAAAATTATGCAAAAGCCCCACACCCCCAAAGATACAAATCCCCCAGCAAAACAACACAACATGAACACAGCCTATAAGGCTGGACAAGTAGCAGTTCAAAATACCACATAGATCTGACAATAATTTGAAACCCTCCACACATGCAACCAGACATAATTGTGGATGAACTTCGCATTACCCAACAGCCCTAGATGCTTCTAGGTGAAAACACATTGCATTAAATTGTGCTCCTCTTCTCCTTTCAAAGTTAATATATTATGGTTGTAGATGTCTCTCTACAGCTAGGAACCAGAATCACATGAACTAGTAGGAACAAGAACTTCACTTTTTGCCACTAGGTCTGAACCGGAGTAGCAGATAAACATCTGCATTAAATGTCTTTAGGAAAGTTATTTTCGGTTTCAGAATCCTAAGGTGAAGGTGAAAAAAAAATTAAACGTACAACATGACTGCAGTTCAGGTAGAAAGGTTTGCTTGTTTGACAAAGAGGGGCTAAGAGGGACTTCTCATATATAAACCGAAAATTATTAAGACTGGCTCTAAGTCACACCACACATTTGCATTTCTTGCAAACACGGATGACCATATAGATAATCAGGTAAGTGGAATACTGCCACAGACATGACCCCAAAGATTAGAGCTGAGAAAGTTATGATGCATGCTACACCGATGGAATTGACATGAGCACTGAACTACAAGCAAGGTAAGTGCGCATTCACAGCTCATTAACTCCTCTGCAGTAACTGCCTATATGGAAACTCTTACCTCCCAGTACACGCAAGGCAGCCAGCTCCACCTCTGCTGAAGGGTCAAGCTCTGTTGCAATTAGCATATTATTTATCCACTATGTTAGCTGCCTGTGTAGGCCTGCCATGTGGAAACAAAAGCCAACATTGCTCTTAGCGTAAGAGTTCAGGGTAGCAAATGTTGTAACATAAGCAAGATCAAAAAATTTTCATCCTGTTCAACTGTTTGGCTTCAGTCAGAGATGTGCCAGATACTCCTTTTTTTAAAGGAGGCAGCAACAAAATGAACACTTTTCCAGACTTTCTTGTTTAAGGAAATGCCAACAGATGAAGCAGTCGCAGGCAAGATAATTGTCCACAGATGGCAAGCACAGAGAAGGACATGAGAAGTGACATGACGGACTTTAGTCAGAACAGAGCATGGTGATTACAGTAGGTAAAAGATGCATCAAAAAGGACAGGAAGCAGCTATTACTGCTCCAGTTGTGGATTCTTATTTAATTCCCACATTCTCCTCTAGAAAGGCAGCAAAAAATAGCAAACCACCCCTCTTCCTCCACCTGCACTGCCATCACAGCCTTACTGAACAAGCATATAACATCACTTTTAAATGACAATAACAGAGCAGTTATGCCTCTACAGCTTCAGCTTAAGCCGAGCTGTGTGGTTTCTCTGTAGAAATAGCTGTAAGGTGAGATCAAAGATCTCTCAACCCAGAGCCTCTTCTCTCCCCAGGGCCAAGAGCAGATGAGCACATAGCGAGCACTCAGCAGCCTTCCCAAGAATGCTCCTCCAGCCATGCGCAGCTCAGTTAATAGGCCAAGGTGATATCTGGCCAATAATAGAATAACCCAGCCCACAAAATTTCTCCTGTTTCCTTCTGTAGTGTACTGCAAGTGGTAAGAGCAAATGCAAGTTCAAGATGTATGTTGTAGGCTAGCCACTGGCCAACACAGTTCAAACATCTCCATGGAGACAGCAATGGTTAAACAGGTTAAAAAAAGTTTAGCAAAAATTAGAAGCAAGATTTACAATAATTTCATTCAGTAAAAGCAATGACCACATCCACGACAACTACTAAGAAGCACAATGACAAATGCAAACAAGGACCACTCCAAAGATATTCCACCAGGATTTGCTCAGCAGGGCTGACATCTTCATTTTTTACTGAAATACACTGTTTTATAATCTATTTTCATGAAACTTATTTCTCTTAACCACAGAAGTTATGCACAAGCTTTACAACAGAAATACTCCTTAGCTTTGCTGTACTGAGAAGGCTTGATTTGATTCTGAGATCCAAATCTGAATCTCCTTAGCTGAAAGGGCAACACCAGTAAAACCCAACAGGTCTTAAAGAGATTTCAGTTTCAATCATTTCTTCCTCATCAACAATATCACTCTCCAAAAATCAATATGCTCATTACAGAAAACAATAGTAAAAAACCCTATTCTCTGCTGAGCTTGGGCTCTATCACATTGCGAAGAACTATTAATCTAACTGCCTGTGATAAAGAATAGCAATAAGCTTACCTTTATTTTCAGGAAAGGTTAACTTAAAAAGGAAACAAATCTAGGCTTAATTTAAAATCACAGTTGGCCATCTATACCTAGATTAGACAGGCAGATAGCCTTCCACCACCAACAACTCTCCATCAGTTTCCTTCCTGGTGCATGCATAATTATTAAACCAGCCCCATTTCAAACAAGCACCTTGCAAGCTGCCATTCAAGTAATAGTCAGGACTTAGATGTGCTTAGATTACGAGCTATTTGAAGCTGCAACACAGAGCTGCTGCTGAGAAGTGTGTGCTGATGGGCAGGGGAAGGGCAGGTAGGTACGAGTACTGCCCAATGGCTGGAGGAAATGCTAGAAGCAAAGCCACGTTCCAAATATCAGGTAATCGCTTTCCTTATTTAGGTCAGGGGAATCATCTCAGTCACATATTGTGAGCCTGCTATTTTTGTACAGACCAGCTTTCACGCTGAGCAAAGACACTATGCTTCCTGGGTTTTGTTTTTTTAAAAATAATCCTTAAGAAGACACTGATGCCAATTTCAACACTTAAAGCCTTACACAGGTCAGACCATCTGTTTCTTAACTTGGAAGGGGAGGAGAGAAGACTAGATAAAAACACCTTCCACTACACTTTTATATAAATCTAAAGCAGACAAAGACCTTGCAGTAAAAACAAAATTATCTAACATATGTCTTCTGTGTTTCCTCATATATCCCACAACAAAATCCATTTAAAGAAAGGAAATGAGCAATAATGAAAGTGCCTCAAGAATTTGCCCAAGAAAATTCCTTCTTAAAAGCCAACTTATGATTCAGTTTTTATTACCTCTACAAAATTAGTTTGTCAAGGTTGGGGGGGTTTTTTGTGGTTAGACAGGTACTAGGACAGTTCTTAGTAAAAATCAAAAAGAAGAGCAAACGTAAGGGAGGAGGGAACCCGTTGGGAAAAAAGCAAGCCTAGCACCATCTATTAGTCTTCTTGTGTCCCTCAAAACCTAAGTTGGGCCTGAAGAGTTTCTCATGGACTGCACACAAAGCCGGGTCTAAGAGAAGAAGATACAGCTTTTCTCATGAGGAAAGGACAGCTAGCAAAGGGTAGTTCTACTCTTCCCCAAACAGCAGCTCTTTTTGCCAGACATCAACAACTCAACACATGCATTAAAATAGCTCTTGCTTTCTTACAGTTCATGACCAGAGAATTATAAAACACAATTATCCTGTTTTGGGTTGTTTATGGGTGTTTTTTTTTCCCCCTCTCTCTTTTTTGTTGATGAATCCAGTGGTCAAGAGCTATTCATCCCACATGCTCAGCGATCATTTCCACAGCAGGAAGTCAGATATCCCATCCTCTCCACTAGCTCCCTAACTTGAGTCCCTTCTACCCACTCTATCATCAGCCACAAGAGGCTGTTAGGAGCCTTTCAAGATCCCTAGTAATAAGGATCCTGTTTCTTTGAGTGGTGAGCAAGCTTGTCGCACATTAAAGAGAAAAAACTAAGCTCCACTGAATTAAAAGGAAGACTTGCTATTCAACTTCAGTAGGAAGAGAATGTTACTTGATTTCTTAGTCACATACTGCTACTTGCAGAAAATCAGGAAAACGCTGGAAATAAAGCCAGCACCAGTGATGCGGAGCAGGTAAGACTGTCCTGTGTAAACACTCTCTTCCCTCCCCATCCCCCCAGAAGATTTAAGTCAAACAATTTTTTAAGTTTATTAATAAGATGATCTTTAAAGCAGGGCTTTTTGAAAAGTGGGCTCTCGAAGTCCTTGCTTCAACCCGTTCAAACCATCATATTTAAACGAGATTGCTTAGAAAGCAAATAAGCGGGATGTTTTTCCCACAGTTTTACAGACTGCTAAGCAGGAACTCAATAGCATCTAGGAGGTTAAAAACATGTTTTCCATACACTTCTCTGCAACAACAATGAGGGCAGTGCAGAGCTAACCCAGGGCTGAACAGCAAAACAGTCATATCTGCAAACGTGCACATTCTTGGCTATAGCCATTTACAGGTTTGTGATTCATAATTAATACCCCCAATGAAAACAACTACTCGTGTCTGAAAGCCCTAAAGCCACACCGAGCTAATTACTAATAAAAGCTCTACAGTCTCAGTTAAGCTGTGGGAATGTAACCAGGCAGAGGAAATAGTGCAATGGTGAGCAAAGCTTAAACACTCTGGGTACTTTTTGATAAACCAGCTGCAGTTCTGCCTCTTCCCCTTTCCTTTCCCCACAAAAATAAAATACTTTGCTCTCCAGCACAACACTTGAGAAGGAAGACCAAGAGCCCAAGCAGGAAAAACAAAACACAAAAAAAAACCCTACCCAGGTTTCTTACCAGGACATTGGGGCACTTTGGTGCGGCCATCACCTGCACTCTGGCTCGCAGCAGCGAGCTGAGCAAGCACTGCCGCTAAGCAGAAGGCATGTCGGAGGTGCTTCTCTCTCCATGATGCATCAGGCAGGACACATCAAGGTGTGTTGCGCAGGATATATACTTGATCTCAATGTTGCTTTTTCCAGGAAAAACTGACAAGCTGGTTTGAGAGATACAGATTTTTTTTAAAGGACTGTTGAAGTCCATTTTCCAGGAGCAGAAAGGCCTTCCTGGTAGCACCAGAACTGTAACAAAGACCTCCAGACATATTTTTCCTCAGTTTCTCTCACACATCTCAAGTTTCTCACAGTGCACGCAGATAATTTCCTACACCAGCAGTACATTTCCTGAAATAAAACTTTGCTGAAATGGCCTTTTAGGTTAAAAAAAAAAAAAAGTACCAACATGGTTCTTAAACCAGTAGCCAGCTAGAACTTTGTTTCATCACCTGAGACTTCTTAAGGGATCTGACAAAGTTAGAAACTGCATTTCCCAAGTGTGTGGTGCAAGTTTAGCTGTTGTCTGTACACTAGGGATGTCTACTCCTCTCAGGCTGTGACTGGGACTAATAAGCCAACCAGATCTGTGGCACTGGAAGCTCAACAGACATAATTTGGTTTATAAAAAGATCAGTATGGATAAGGGTTTCAGTGTAATGTTTGCAGAGATTGGTATCTGCTGTCTTGATGTTAATGTGCAGTCAATCTATAAAGAGAAAATACAACAGCACCAGGATCATCTCCCAGTTGGTCTCCCCTTTTAAGCAATTTTGGTACCAAGAGAAGTGAATGGGAGCACACACTCATGCACACGGATAGCAAAGTATTCTTAACCATGAACGACTGTCAGTGTCAGGACATGCTTCACTGAGGGCACATCCCCACGGTAGCGCTCTGCTTCAGAGTTACCAGTTAGCATTTATCTTAGCAGAGATGTTCTAACCCATCATCATGAGATGATTATTACTGCTGTATCATACCAGCAGCAATTGTGCCAATTAATGAGAAGAATGACTAGAGGTATTTGTTCTGAAATTCAGAATTACAAGGTCAGGACAATGCTCTATTAGCATCAAATCTCAAAGGTCATATTTATTTATCTGCTGGCTTGTGTACTACCATTGCCAAGCTGGAAAGCAACAGTGCTCCTGAGGGGTCAGATTTGTACCTCGGTGCTGCTGCTGAGTGCTTGGTGGGTGAAGAAAAGGAGTCAGGAAAAAACATCAAACCTAACTCTTTGCAAAATGCAAATGCTTCACAAGAATACACTGCTGGGTTTGGACATACAGCAGAGGCAACAGACCAAATGCGAGTAGTGAATATTCATGACACTATATCTGTTTAAAATCAGGTCCTTAAGCACAGTGTAGGTTGAGTAACAAATCCCCCCCTTTGGAAGCATAAAGATTTCTGACATTTAAGGTAATCTTGTCCACTGAAACATTAGGACTTTGTTTTCTTTTAATCAATAGCCATCACTTCACGAAGACAAGCTGCTTTAAGTGGTTCAGAACATGCACATATAAGTGTGTCATATGAGTTGGGTTGTCAAAATGGCATAAGCTTGGACAATCACAACAAATTGTTACTGCAGCCATGTCAGTTATGACTAAAAGGCCTCCTAGCACTACAGGCTATGACTGTGACCAGATCAAATTCTCTACCTGAGGAAGAATTCGTGGGAATGGAGGAAAAAAAGCAAGTGGAACCTCTTGCCTAAGACATGGCATTGCTACGTTCCCTTCTGAGAAAGGCTTGACATTGAAGTATCCACATAAGCCTGTTGCTCATTATCCAATGAAAAAAAAGTAGTAGCAGATATTTTATTTCTCAGGAGGCCAAGAATTTCACAAGCATAAAATAAATAACCCCTTTTCAGCAAATGAGGATGTCCACAGCAGAAGGCAACAGAGCATTTTGACAGCTCCTACACCAACTGCATTTAGAACCCACGTTCAGAAGTGAAAAATGGTCTAGAAGCATCAGGGTGGAGATTCATCACCTCCTTTCTCTTGTGCACAACCTTAAAATAAGATCAGTATTGATTCTGCCTTCAAGTCAGACAAAAATTCAGACTATCTCCAGGCTCCTAAGCAAGAGAGGCTAAAAAAGCCAGTCTCCTAGCTGCTAGAAATACAACTACTTTACTACGGGACAGCCTTCTGTCACAGCAGATTTTCAGCCCTGTTGGAAAAGGTGAGATTTGCTGTACTTGTGGTGTCCAGAAAGGCATGAAATATGCCTTCTTATTTGGTGTGAAATATCAAAGCAGGGTTAATTTGAAAGTTACCCCAACAGAACATGACCATGATCACCACCCCAGCCCAGTCCCAAACATGAGCACGTGTGAACGACTGACATAAATCTCTCCAAGTGGTTTGAAAGAGCAGAAAACTGGAAGCAGTGAGAAACTTCCCATATTCCAAGTGCTGCAAATAGATGCAAGTTTTAGTATGTTCTTCAGCACTCTTCATTTCTTCAGTACTGACCTTCCCATTGGAGCATCAGAGCAATTTGGAAGAGCTGTTGGAGACAAGCTGTTAAATCATTTGGAGAACATCCCAGTGAGTGAAGCACACAAGATTTCACCCTCCCTCACCTTCCTACTCAATACAGGTTTGCAAGCTGTTTTTCACTGGGCAACAAGGACAGAGTCAAGCCACAAAGAAATCTTATTGGATAAAGAAAAGGAATAAATAGTTAAAAAGGGTCAGTTTTCCCTGCTTATCCCTTATCAGTAGTGAAGCTGTAAGTTAAGGAGATGCATCCTTAACCTGCAGAGTTGACTGTCAGACCTTTTCCATTCTGAACTCCAGTGTAATTATTACATGAACTCATTCCCTAACATCACAGGTACTATCCAGATGTCACCACTTAAAGACTGCTTTACTTTTTAGTGACCGGGCAGTCACTTCTTACTCTGCTTGCAGGAAATCACATGAAGTACATCATCAATAGTCTGACAAATAGGTGACATTGCTATGGATCTGATACTGTTCTTGTCTAACACAGTGCAGATAAAACAAATCAACAAAAAGCCCTCATTATTCTTAAGTACATTCAATTCCAGTTAGAGTTTAATTTTTCCTCAGCTTAGCTTCACTAGTCAGCATATTTTATAATAGGAACAGTTAGTGGTTGATGAACTACTTAAACGCTGCCTATGGAGTTCAGTGTATTTGGCAAGAAAAAAGTTTGGACACTGCTTGGCAGAGGCCCGATTTTGAACAACTCCCACCAACAACTTAAGACGTAACTTGTATGCTGTACTTTATTATCAGACAGAAGAGAAAAACTGAGTTACTTTGCATTATTTTTAGGCTTAAAAGGGAGTTGACTGACTACAAAACCTAGAGCAGAAAGACACTTCAGACACTTTCAGTTGAAGACAAAGTCTGCAGAGCAAGAGAACCTTCTCTTCCTATGGGCACTCTGGCTGTGCAATCTGGGGGCAGGATTAAGCCCCATCATTTCCAAGGATGGGCTGACCATTTGCACATGCAATTCGATAAAAACCCTTGAGCATATGATGGTCCCCTCCTACCCTGCCCCAAATTCAGTGCATGCCTTCATCACAGAATCAATAGTTACAGCACAGAAACTGTAGAGTCTTACAGTAATTTTCCACCTCTCAACAAGCAGATGTTTTCCAAGTAATCCCCAATCTCCTGCAACTTGCTTTTTTTTCCTCCTCCTCAATATTCCATCCTGTACTCAAGATTAAAAGTGAATGTAAACCTGCAATATTTATTAAAATTTTTAATTAGGCTTACCTAGGACATTGGCAAAACTCCAAGATAAACAACTGGATTCAAACTCTGGAATCCTCTGTTTTAAGTGGAATATATTTGTGTTTATTTATAGCCACGATATCAATTTTATCTGATGATTTAAAGAAATCATGTCTGAGTCATTTCTGTGGAACTCAGAGTCAGCATCTATGTTACCAGCTTTGAACTTGCAAAATAAGGACAGTTGAGTCACTAGGGTCAGTACTTGCAGAGCAGATTGCCAAGACGCTTGCTTTCTAGCATGGTAACAATTCAATAAGTGTGCTTCTTCCTAACTTAACCAAGGCGTCTACAATTTTAACCCATTTTATAGCCACTAAAGGATTTCTAGCAATGACCACTCAGAGAATGGTTGCCCCAAAGGAACAGGATTCCAAGTATTTGCCATCACAGAGGGATAAGCACCTTTTTCCAAATCAGCAGCTTTTCACTGAAGCTTAAAGTAATTTCTAAACACTTCTCACATACATCAATTTCTCTGAAAGAGGCAAGCTGTATTCTAAGCCTTCACTTTGCCACTCAGTCGTTTAAGTCATATCAGAAACTACTTGCACTGCACACATGCAAAATGTACTTTCACCCTCACTTAGACCACGCAGAGGTCAGTTTCTAAGGAAGCAGTGTTAATGGGTATCATTATCACATAATTATACACAGAACACAATAACCTGAAACTCTGAAAAAATTCTAAATACCAAGAGACAATCTTGCAAATAGGAAAAAAACAAAAGGAGCTCCTCTTTCCAGCGACAGACACTGCAGTTCCACAGCCATTTCAACAGACTGCTGCATGTAGCTTAAACAAAACTGGCTTATCTTGGTGCCAGTTTTTGTCACCTCTGCCAACCAAAACCCTGATGCTTGACCTCCTGCCATTTTGACCAGACACACAAGCTGGGGGGACAAGGAACCATGTCATAGAATCATAGAATGAATGTCCTGAGTTGGAAGGGACCCACAAGGATCATCGGGTCCAACTCCCTGGGTGTCAGAGCCATGTAGGGACTACTGCTGGGAAAAGGACAGTTGAATGCTGATGCCTTGGAGGAAAAGATAAAATGGCTATCCCTGATAACAGGCTTTAGAACAACTTCCATCTTCTCTAATGCACAACGTGCTTGATCTGTTTCCAAATAAGACTCATTCCAATACAGGACAGGAGAAGCACACTCCACAGGGTAATTTCAGCTAAGCATCCACTGATGGCCAGCTAGCCAAGTAAACAAAGGAATACATCTCACACAGAAGAAGCTTTCAACGGAGTGCAAGAGGAATTAATGTTAGAGTACACCTGTTCAAAATAAAGGAGAGAGAACAGTTCAATGAGAGTTCTAGTTTATGCACCTCTTTCAATTTCAGGTATGGCAGTACCATGGCAAAGGCGTTGGGCAGTCTCAGGGCAGAAGAGTTACTCAACACTAGCCTGTGGGGATCACCAAAGGGAAGAATGATGCCACACAAGGCCAGAGCTGCTTAGATCTCTCCATAGCAAAGAGGAAAGGTGTGTCAACACAACCTGTCAACTACAGAGACAGCTGACAAGAATAAACAATACTAGAAGTAGAAGTTAAATTTAGACAAACAGGCTCCAGACTACACCCAGGTCAGTGCTATCCAGCAGGAACTGAGGAAGGTTTAGACATCAAGATAATGTAACCACTGCCTCAAAGGGAATGGAATTAATGACCACCAGCATGAAGACCATAGCTTTGGGAAAGGTCAAACATGCTTCCTGCAAAGCAACAGACCCTGCCCTCAAAGTGACATTGACAGCATCTAATGAAGCTTCCCACTAGTCTTCCTCTGCTGTAACAAGCCCCAGTTCCCACAGGGCTCGCAACTCAAAGGCAAAAAACGATGTATGAGATGACATCTCCCATCCACCCTGGAAGGTCAGCTAAACATGCTAGCCACCAACATTTAATAAGATGGGGACACTCTGCTCACAGTGTTGCTACTTGGCCAACAACCCTAGAAGGACTGAGTTCCTTCTCAGCAACACGAGAAGGAACCATTGGTGTATAGTTGCTCTAGTCCTCGATAGTTCTCTGCACTGAGACCACACAGATAAAAAAACAGCACAGACAAAAAAAAGGAAATGAAAAGGCAGTTTTTTGCATTTCACATTGCTAAAATCATATTGCTTTTCTATACTAGCCCAAGAAAAGTTTTATTTGGGTTTTGTGCTTAATTTTCCTGCCACATTATGATTACTACCTGAACTTGCTGCAGTTGCTGAATCTGCAGGCTCAGAGCTATGAACATGTCCACGTGAAGGACATCCTTGACCTCCAGGACCATTTGCCACAGCACAGTACCCTTTGCATTGTGACTCTGGGTGCTTACTGGATATGTGCCTATTCAGCAAAATGTTTTGCTTACCCAGCAAAGCACCTTTATGGAACTATCTTTGAGGACAACAAATGAGCTGGATTTCTGCCTGAACCAGCAAATGCTTCTGCAGGCCATAGTCCCTGCAGACTATGTCTCTGTGCTAAGAAGAGCAGCAGAAAGCAGACATGGATGTTTGCGAGCATCAGGTACCATCCTGGACACTGGCAGACATTAGAAATGAAAGCTTGAATGGCCATTATAAGTAAACAAAAGTCCAATGCATGCTTTTAAAAGTATCAGCACAGCCAAACAACAAAGGTGGAGCTTTTTGCCAGTTTCCATGCTCCCTTCTCATCTTGTCTTAGAAAGAGGCGGGGAAATGAATTAGATTAGAATCTTATTCCAAAAGCCTCTTAATGCTGCTTGGAAAAAAAAAAAAAAGATAATAAACATAAGCAGAGACACTTTCAGACATCTTGAGGAAACCCCATCTGACTCAAACTTGTCTAGTATGAATTACCCAACTGGACCGACTACTCACCTTTTGACAGGGTTTAGCAGAATTGTGAGAGACAGTGGATTAGACCTCCTAGGTTAAATGCAGATTGTAATGCCAAATTGCACACAGCATCAGCATTTCTAGACATTTAAGGTATGTAGAAAAGAACAGCCTGGCATGCATAAACCTTCTTTATGTATTTTAATTGACCTTCTCAAAACTGTGACACTTGTGATCTGATAAGTCACAGCAAGCTACGAACACAAACGCTCCTTTGGCAATCCTACGTAGCTGCATGGAGGTTTGCCCAACTGGACATCTAGCTCTCAAGAGAGATTTGAACACATTTAAACACTTCACCCATTTGACAATCCATGCATCACCTGGCAGGTGGAGGTCACCCAGTCCTGCTGAAGCAGGCATTGTGCAAGGGCATATCAAGAGCTGCTGAGTGTTGTTGTGCAGGTGGCAGGCTACAGTAACACAGATGAACATTTGCTTCTACTCTGGGTCAAGAAGCAGCAGCAATATAATGATTGCTCAGAGTAATTGTTTTGTTGTTGGGGGACAATCATCAGTTTAAAGAAACCAGATAATTCCTGGCTTTGCTTTTATATTTTTCATAGACACAAAGAATTTGAAGTCAGAAATTGCTGTAAAGTTCCTTAGGTGACAGAACTGGAAGAAGCAGTAGGTTGAGAGAAGCTCTGTGAATGAACTGAAATAGAACCAATGCATAACGCACACAAGTATTAAGTCTAGTTATTTATCTTAAGAACCCACATTTTCAGTAGCTGCACCCATTCTTTAGCCTGTAAAATAGGCAGGTTCCCCAGGATAACAGATTCTATTTTATATAATGGTTTATCAAACTAGATGGTGTCTGCATCCTCATAGAATATCCTCTGATCTCTCCCAGTCTCCACCAGAATAATCCTGGCACCCAACAGTAAAAAGCATGCTTCCTGACTGGTTGAACTCAGGAGTCCAGAGGCCCCACTGTAATAAGTACCTGAAAAAAAAAAAACCAAAACCCAGGGAAAAAATGCCTCTGCAGACCAGAGAGACTGTAGGAAAGCAGTACAGCTCACAAATTCAACTGCATCAATGGGGACACAGAAGGTAATTCCATGCTTCTGCCTCGTTCCACTGCAAATTCTTTTCATCAACTAAATCCAGAGTGCAAGGACAGAAGACAGATGATGAGAGACAAGTCAGGGCTGAAAGGAAGTGCACCACAGAGGAACAACACACTATGTCAAACTACCAAGCCTGAGTTTCCTTTATCTTCCAGGTAGATTGTCTACTTTCTCTTCCCATGTGGCAATGAAGGGATGGAAAATATTGAACGCATCACTGGAATTAGAGAGCATGTGATGGAGTTATCTCCACCATGACTGGTTTACAGAGACACACAAGGTCAGCCTTCAACACAAAGGCTGGCTACTCTACTTAGAAAAGGCATACCACTAGAGAAAGTCCTGTAGTCAATTCCTTGTCTACACACCAGAAAGGCTTAGTAGAAGTCTTATCAACACACCTCAATAAGACATAAACCAAACCCATTGCACTAATGTATTAATGTCCTCCCCCACTCTCAAGATGCAAAGTTATTTTGATTTAGGAAATATCATTTGTAACAACTTGTAGAAGTCACTTAGAAACCTCAAGGTTCTAAGCACACAGTTACCTCACCAGCTATTTGGAGAATTAAGGCATGCAAATACATAAAGCAACCAGAAGCACAGCATCTAAATAATTTATATAAATCCTCCATCACTGTGTGAACAAACCCAGCTATCTTAGTTTCAGCTGTGTGCTCTACTTGGCTATACAGCAGCAGTGTGTCTCTATTCAGGATGCCTGAATTATGAAGACAAATCAATCAGCCTTGAACCACAGTCTGTTTCTTTCATCACTTTCTAATTAATGACTACAGATAAAACAGATGGAGAGCAGCTTTTATCTTCATGCTGAGTTGGTCCCCCTCTGGTGAAGGCAACACTGAAAAATTACTTCGATAAGCTAACTGAACAGACAGGGTGCTGGGAGTCACACTATGGTATCTTTCCACCAGAGTTCTTCCAACTGGATTAGAAGGACCAAGCACCACCAAAGCAGGACAGAACACCATCAGCCTAGCATAGGCAATACACACACGCACACGTCTTCTGCTTATGGACTAATGAGTCCACAGCCCATTTCAGCAGTTATGCCAGCTTCAGATGTCTCAAAATACATTTGGCAATGATCTGGGAAAGTGGAAGCTCTTTTAAACTGGCTTTATGTTGAGCCAAGTCACTTGACTGATGTTTCAAGTTTTCAGTTTAGGGAAGAAAGCAGAGTTTGTCCTTTGCTGTACCACTGGCTGTTGCTCTTCTGACTGCAAAGGGATCCCTAAATAGAATGAGAGGTAACGGCTTCAAGCTGCGTCAGGGGAGGTTTAGATTGGATATTAGGAAAAAATTCTTCACTGAAAGAGTCGTCAGGCATTGGAACAGGCTGTCCCAAGGTGGTGGAGCCACCATCCCTGGAGGAGCTCAAAAAAGTGTGTAGACATGGCACTAGGGGACATGGTTTAGGAGGCCTGGGGTGTTGGGTTGATGTTTGGACATGATGATCCTAGAGGTCTTTTCCAACCTTATGATTCTATGATTCTGTGTCACATTCTTTAACATCCTTCCATCTCATGTTTAGGTATGCTTTCATTTTCCCCTGAAAAAAGTCTGTATGAAAGCTGATGCACCAAGAAAACCAGGTGATGCCAGCCCCCTTCCCTCAGTTTAGGTAGAATTTTGTGTGACTCTCAGCTAAAATACTGTCACTTAACACATTCAGCAAGTCTACCATCTAGAGACCAACAAGGCAGTCTGAAAGATGGATTCTTTCCAAGACAATTCAAATTCTGACTCCCACATTATTCACTTTGCAACTTTCCAGTAAGTCCGATTAAGACTAGAATCTGGTGTGTTATAATCATGCCATATATTGTAATATAAAGTCCAGTTGGTGTTAGCTTCTTTGTGAAGCATGCATCATTCAGTCTGAAGACTTCCCAGAATCTCCCAGCCTTTTTTGAAATTGAGCTTTATCTGAGAATCAGCAGCATCCTGCAGTCTACCAGGTCGAGAGAGCCAGCACAGGTTAAACGTAGCTTAACCACAAGTCTGTTTTGTGCTTGCAGCTCACTAGTTGATCTGCCTTCAGCTGGAGACATGGTTACAAACGTACATCAAAGCCAAGAGTGATTGTTTGACAGATCAAAAAAAGAAGCCTTTGTCCATCATTTCCTATACACCATTTTCAGTTTCATAAATCAACCTGTGTGTTGTGCAAAAACATCTTCTAGAGGAATTCAAGGCAATGCCTTAAATGTGTTACTTTAAGGTACCAACATCCATGGCATGCTTTGTTACAATTTCAGTATTACAGATCAGACATCTGCAGGCTTAAACAGTGGCATTCTGGCCAACTGTAAAAGTTACTGCTAATTAGGAGCTTTTGAGTAACTATATGACAGTTACTCACGCTATTTGATTTTAGCTCCTACCTCCTCATAACCTGAAGTTTTATGCAATAATATTCTTGATACTCCTTTTTTTCTGAGAACTTCAGGATGTTTCTGTAACTTTGTGCTGCAGTCGAACTGTTGTCCACTACAGGCAAAGGAAAAAGTTTTTTTGTGAGGAGAATTTCTTATTTTATCCTTTTTAAAACAGCAGTAGCTGGGCTATTCTGGGAAGGAGGAAAAAAAAAAAACCAAACCACCAAACAACCCCACAACGCCCAAAAAACCAAACAACCTGAGTTACGCAGGCAGGTAGCTGTACCACTGGCCAAGTTAGTTTCTCAGATTTCAAGAAAGTCCCTTCTTGTACTGCGGCTCATATTTTTCAGATGTATCCTGGTTGTTCAAACTGACCCCTCAGAGAGAGCCAGTCTTCCAAGTACTAAGTAATTCCTGAAAACCTGGTACCTTTACCAGTGTGTTGGGCTACCAGAGGTGACCAAAAAGCGGCACTTGCCAGAATTCTGGTCTCCGTAATCCTGCACTTTCACAATGCTCAGGACATTTCCTGGTTTCTTAAATCTGCACTGACTGCTTCCATACTGGTATTACCTCTGTTTACAATTCAGTGACTCTTGTTAGATTGCATTACTCTTTCCACAACACAAAATTTGATAGACTAATTTGTATCTCATTTCTCTCTCCTTGAGGATGGTATATTTGCCAGTTCATCACAATAGTTTTAATAATTCATCTAACAGTATAATGCTGTAGTCTTAATGTTGGAAAACAAGAGACAGATTTGTGTTTTCCAGAAGAGATTCTCTATGAACAGAACATACATAGCTGAGTCAAACTTTCTGCACAAGCACCTTAAGCCTTTTAAGACAAGACACATTTCTTATTTGCTTGCTAAATTCAAAAAAGTATCTGGGATGACAGAGATTTAAAAAAAAAAAAAAATCACTAGAAATCTGTTAGTGAAGCAGTAAACTATGCTAGGACTTCCAAAGGCAAAATTATTTAAGCCATTAGTGGAGGTAAAAAAAAAAAAAAGAAAAAACCCAATAACATCAGTGCACAATTTGTCTAACCCTGAACCTTCATAGTACAGGGTGCCGACTATTTTGGCATGTAACCTCCCAAGAGGAAAAGCAATGGGAGGAAAACTGTTTTGCTCTGTCATGCACAATGAAGCAACTGCTCATCTCAGTCACATTTTATTATCCTCTATCAAAGTATAACGCTGCATTTTCAGCATGAAGTAAACCTTCACGCTCAACTTTAGAGAGCCTGGAAACTCCATCTTTGGTAGTCAGATGTGTTCAATTTAAGACACGAAAGGACAAAATAGAAGGCAAATAAAGCATTTTGGAAATCAAAAAGCATCTCCTTTCTGATCTAAGGGAGATTAAAGTAATGTTTCAGGGTCAGACTATGATGTCTAACTGTTTGCATTTGAAGAGGACAAAGTAAGGACAATCCCGTCCTCACAGGGAATTCTCTTCTGTGGCTATGTACAAGAACGGGACCTGGGCTAACACCACTCCACAAAAACATCTTAGTAGCAAACCTACTTAAGGATACACTGCTCCCTTTGAAGTCCATGGGAACCAGGTACCTAAAGATTCTGCATATTTGGAGCCAAGTATCATTTCAGAGAGCTTCCTCCCTCCTCATCTTTATTCCTTCTCTGGCAGAGTGTCTGTTTTAAGTGCTTTACCCATCAGAGTACAATTCAATGCTAGCCATTGTAAAGCTCAGCAGGGGCAACATCAGGTTGCATGAGGAAGAGATCAGGATTTGTCTCATGCCTTCCTACCATGCAATATGCACAAAGAAAGGAAAGTACCAGTATCAGACACACGAGATTAAGTCCACTGAGATCTTAAAGGTGACCGAAACTTAAGTTACAAGTTTTCTTTCATAAGGTTATGGAGGATACAGACAAATCGAGGTTACACTGCAAGGCAAGGACAGCGCCATCTCACCCCTCCCAGAATCTAACTCTCAGAACACGCTCTGGCCATGCTGAGAAGACCCTGGGCTGTGCCCTCATCTTTCACACACCCAGGATTCCTCTTAGGAAAGTCAAACCCTGCAACAAAATTTGGTGGTAGGATAACTGGAGCCCAGGATCACAGAGCAGTTGAGACAGAACTGAAATGCAGACTCTAGGGACACTGAGCCATCTTGTCCCCACAAAGACTGAGCCTACACTGCAAGATGTTCACAGGTCAAAAAGCTTTTGCAATGATCCCAGGTTTTATGTAAGTCTAGGTAAATTTACCAGAAGTTAATCAATTGTGGGAGAAATAATTCTTCTTAAAGTGAAGACTTCTATAAATGCCACCTTCATGAGCCTAAAGGATTCCTGACTGCTTGATGATTTCAATCGTGGAATACTACTGATTTTTAATATCTGGTTAACTTACTTTTCCAAGCTATTTGCCTGTTGAAAGAAGAGCATTCTTCCATGAATGGCCAGTTTGAGACACAGGATTTCTTCGCATTGCTTTTAGAATTCACCTATTCAAGGTGAAATATGTCCAAAAGGGAGGGAGAAAGGAAAAAAGAAAAAACATTTTGACTTTCTCCTTTGACTTAAGCAAGGCTAAAGAGAAGTTTTTGCATTATCTTTGTCTGTTCAACTTGCGTAAAGGGTATACTAACCTCTTTCTTCCTACATTAAAATATATGCATCTTCTTGGTATCTAAAAAAACTAAGTTCTTAAAGACTGTTTAAATGCAACTTCTCCATTTATAAAAGGACTTTTCACTACACACAACTCTCCCAAGTTTCCAAATGCCATTCACTCTGAAGAAAACACAAACAATGTTAGTATGGTAGATGCTATGTGGCTGAAGGCAAGAAGGAAAGCATTTGAGATTGAGGGAGGAAAACCAAGTAAATTCTCTGAGAATGTTCTGATAAGTACATGAAAAGACATACAGTTTTTCCAAGTACTGTGGAAGTTCATGTCTGGGGAAAAAAAAAGAAAGTGAGTAGAACAGCAATAAAGTGATGCTAGAGAAAGTACTGAACTTTTTTTTTTCCAAATAGGACCTTAAAAATTCTTCTTAAGAAATAATCTTACTGAAGACTTCCTGACTTAGTCACCTGGAAAGGAGAACTGGTTCCATTTTGAAAGGTCTCTTTCTCATATCCTTCATCCAGCTTCCAAATGGGAACAGACTACACTGCTCCAGCCTAGCATCTACAACTTTGCAACCCACCACCATCTCAATGCTAATTTGGGAGGTGCAAACATATTGCCAAATACATTCATTGCTGATTCAGCCCATGGCTTCCCTGCTCCTTCTGGGATGTATTCACCATCCAGTCCAACGGGAGCTGATGCATTTCCCCAAAACTGCAGGAGCAGGGTCCAAGCTCCAGTGCCTAAAGCCTTTGCTGCCACTGAAATGTGGGACAAACATAATCTCCACAAGCTGCAAAGTAACCTAACAGTTACAGCACACTGATTGACAGATCAGATACCTTCATCTTTATCACAACCACACACATGCAGCAGCCCTGCCTCCAACAAACCTCTGGCCAGCAGAGTAATATTTCCCTTCATTTTAGGCAAAGCAAAAAAAAACCTAACTGCATGCCATTTTTAAAAAACATCTCTTTCCTTCAGCAAAGCCTGGGGAAACTATTTAGGCTCCTGCTTGCACAAATACAGCATGTGTAGCACTAGCAATGGCATATGGGGGCCCACAAGAGCACAGAAATGCAACAAAATATGCAGAAACTTTCTCAAACCCAACCATTAGAAATGGCTTGCTGGCACAGACACATACAACTCTACAACCTCAGTTCAGTGACAGGCCTCCTGCAGCACCCTGAACGTGCCACACGGATGTGTGTATGAAGTCTGCTGACAGCTGGAAAGAGCTTCGGGGAGGACAGTGAGCTGGTGCTGGTCACCGACACCCTCTGGGGATTACAAAGAAAGCACCAATTCCCCTACAATATGAGGCACACTTAATTTTAGGCCTTGAAATGACGGGCAGTCCTATCCCACTGCAGTACCTGGCTATCTGCAAAGAAAAACCCATGCTGAGAACGGCCCTGGGGAGCAGTGGGGCACCCTGGGGCTGGGGCAAGCCAGCGCTGCAGCAGCCTGGCAGAAGGAGCTGCAGGCCAGCCACCCTCAGAAGCAACTCCAGCCCGTTTTAGTCAAATGTCCAGACTAACAGGGAGTCAGAAGGGTAAAGAGAGGGTACAGCTCAAAATGATGCTGTCTTGGCCCTGCTGCTGATGCAAAGAAGAAAGCTGAGGCAAGGAGCACTCTGCCACGCTCACCTGATTTTCACATTTCTGTGGCCTTCAGCTCTGCCTAAACCCTCTATCCACAGCCTCTCAATATCCTAAACTGAAGCAGCCCGTCTAGACTTAGGAAGACCTTTGACCAGCTTAGAGACAGTCTTGGCTGTCACATCTCCTCATTCCAGAATATTTCCATGACATTTTTCAGTTATTTCTGCTCCTAACCATGAAAATAAATATGGGTCTGCCCTCATTAAAATCTCCCAAAGCCTTTGATGTAATTTTAATATATTACCACACTTCTGTTCCTACAGCTCTCTTGGGCTGAAGTGACACAGTTTTCTGACTGCTCTACCCAAAACAGCCTGTAACACAGGTTGGCATGAGTCAGCTTCGCCCTCCATACAGCTTGGCTAATAGAAGCAGCAAAGCAGGGAGATCTTTTTTTAATGCTGCAATTCTCAACACAGTCTTCTCTGCTTAATATTCACCACTTCCTCTACTGAGGAATAAGAGCTGCAGGTGCTTTACCCGATAGGTGGCTAAGCAAGATCTAAGATCCTGCTGCTGAGCTGCTCTTTGCCAGCTTCTTACAGTGCCCTTCTGCACGCCTTCTCACACCCCCTGCAACTCTCAAAAGCATCACAGTCACTCCCTTCTTGTAGAGGGGAATCATGGGACTACAGCAAAGTATTAATAGCCATGCTATTAGACATTTAAAGGCAATACTTTGGGACCTAACCCTCCCCACCCACTTTGGTTGAAGTCAAATACGACGCTGAATGAATACCACTGCTCTTGCGCATTTGTATTGACTCACCTTTTGCATTCTGCTTTGAACACTCCGAAACACCACATGGCAATACTCTACAGCTGTTTCTTTAAAAAAAACAAAACACCAACTTCTGCCAGTAGAAAATAATTAAAACTGAAATAATTAAATAATTAGAAATAATAATATAAATAATAATATATTAATAATATAAATAATAATTAAAAACTGAAAATGCAGTTCTCACTTGTCCCTTGCAAAACATCTACCTTAAAAAGTGTATCTTTCTTATAAGTAAAGACACCCTACAGGGGATATAGGATGGTCTAGACATAGACATAGGACTTTTAGGTGAAAACCATACCCAAGGCTAAGACACGAAACAGTTTTGTGATATCAAAAAATAATTTTTAAAAAATCACCACTGGAAAATATCATCAGGGAAAAAACATTTTTAGGGAAAAAAAAAAAAAAAAAAAACAGAAAAAGCTGGCTTGCAGGCTATCTAGCAGAAGTCACTCACTGCAGTGCCACACAGAACATCTGAATTTGGGGGTGGGGAAGCTGCACATTTACAGAACTAGTTTGTTTGACAGACTGAAAATATCACAACACATGTTTTCTTCTCCAGTTACAAGGGTACAAGTGAGAACTGTTATGCTTGTTCCGTTTAATTGATGTCACATCTTGCCAGTCATTTCAGTGGTCACTGAGACGTTACATCCCTCTAATTCCATTCTGTGGCTTGACAGTGGCCTGCTCTTCAGTTAAGCTGCAGCAAGGAGACTCTGCAGTAAAAAGCTATTACCGCCATTTCCTTTTCTGCAAGGAGAGTGATCAATATTTTATGATGAAAATTCCTGGCTTCCACTACTACAGCTTTGTACAGTTAATCTTTGCAGCCGTTCACATACTGATGCTGTTTCTGATCCCCAGGCCCTGTGAAGGGCAGCTGAGTGTTATCTATTCCACATTTTTCAAAGAATTTGGGATTATTTATTTGGTCTTCCATTCTGTGATGGGAAGCCATAAAGCCTCCAACTTGCTCAGGTAGAAATTATTCTAGCCCTGAGGAGCAATAAACCACATCTTTTTGGGGGTCTGTGAACAAATACTCAGAAGAAAGAGAAGAAAAGAGATGAGAAGAGCTGACTACATGCATATGTGGAAGAAGAATCTTTTAGCCAACAGATCGTTATATATCTGTTAAATATCGCTGAACCTTGTCCATTGACACAATCACACCCATACCACTGAGGATGCAGCAGTGTAGCACTGTTCCATACCGTATTCTAAGCGAAGCCCAAGGATGTTTGAATCCACAACTGTCCTGAGGCTAATGCTTTCCTAATGTTGTTTTAGGGCACTGCTTTGGTTCAATTCACCTGTGGCTTCTCTACACGACTCCTAGCTAGCGCTCACAGAGAGCACAGGGTTGTGCAATGCATATCAGTAAGACCTTTCTTTTGCTGGCCAAGCTCAATTCAGATCTCTAAATGGAGAAAACTGAAATATTATGAAAACTCTGCCCATCTAACTGCATTTACACCAGCACAAATATCCTGACCAATTTCCCATCACCTCAGCCTGACATGAAACTTTAGCAAGTGGCTAATGTCAACCAAGCTTAAAAGGTCACGAGTTACTTGCTTTGCATTTAAAAGGACCTTAAGTATTTCACAGAACATTGCTGTGCCTTCTCCACACAGCCCAGTAACGCAGCTAATTTTAGCCCTGACACAAGACTTCATTAGTAGGTTTTTTTTTTGTTCCTGTTGTTTTTAGACAAAGGGTTCTTCAAGCAGATATCATGCAAGCTGAAAATTATGAGCCAACAGAGGGTCTTCAGACTCAACACACTGTTCAACTTAACTTCTGAGCCAAGTCCTCTGGCTAAATCACTAGGCCCTTCCAAATACATTCTTCTACTTAGAACTGTGACAAAGTGATTTCCTCACAATATTTTTTTTTTAAATAAAAAATTATGGAAAATTTGTACAAACAGTATGAGTCAAAGCACCACTTGCAGTTTTCAGCCTTTTCAGCCAGCTCAAAAATGTTCAGCAGGCCTTCCCTGGAGCCATGCTCCCAAAGCTTTCTCAGGCTTTAGCCTCTCTTCCTCAAATGTCCTCCACCTTACCCCTCCACTGCTTTTCTGCCCAAGATTCAGAGAAAAATACTCACAAAAATAACCAACAAAGTCTCTACAAGTTGCAAGCCAGGGCATGAAGTTGTGGGGAGGAATCTGGTCACTGTCAGGCAACTGTTTACACAAAGGAACTGGATTCTCACATTTTTAATTGAAGACCAAACTGTCTCCTATCATCACCCCAAAAAAATGCTCCTACAAGGTAGGTCAAGCAGGTCCGTATACAAAACTTTGTAAGCAAGAAGTTTTCTTCAGCAGCAAAGAGAAAGAGCTGCAAACAAGTCCCATTTAGCAAACCTGGGCTCCTTGCTCTTGGTAAGGGGAAAAGCAGGCAAGGAGCATTTTCTATAGATCAATGAAACTGGGCCACAGAAGCCGACGTGAAGAGAAGCAGTTGAGCAGAGTTAGGCAGAACCCCAGGACTGGAGGGCAAGAGCTCATTAACAACTCCGATAACAATCCTCAGAGATGCAGAACAGGAACAACTCCTTCCTACCCGCCTTATTCCAAGTCTCCCACACCCAAGGAACTGATTAACTCCCACTTGGAAAGGCAAAAATCGCTGCAAGGCAAGGAATGAGCTGGGGGAGGCACAAGTGAGAAAAAACCCCCAGATGGCTAGAGCCAAATGGCCTACATGCAGATGAGATGAAGGCAGAAGTTTTAATTTTGCTTCCATGGATTTCAACGGCAGCAAGAGTCAGGGCTTACTCAATTGCGATTCCTAAAAATAGCACTTGCCTAAGTAACCACACAGGACCACATGGGGCTCTATTTTCCTTAACTAGCTTTTGATCGAATGGAATTCTTTGGTTAAGTAAAAGAAGAAACAGGGTCTTTGTGGTGAAAGCACAGGGGCAGGAGTTAGGAGAACTGGCTTCTCCTCCACACTGCTACAGATTTGTTATTTAGTCTTTCCTGCAAAAAAATGCAGCTTTTAAAGTACACTTCAACCTCAGACCAAAACCTGTAACTGCGTTTAAAAGCTGAAACATCTGTGCCAGCTTTCCTCCTTCCAGCAAGCAAGTCAGCGGTGCAGCCAGGGCTCAATGTGAGCTGCAAGCTCTGTCCATGAGCCAAAGACCCCAACAATTAGCCTGGTTGCACTCCACACTGTCATAGCTATACTGGGTGCAGCAGAGCTGATGTTAAGAAAAGCTTTTGTACACCTATGCGCGCTGCATTTGTCTTCCGACAGTGTGTTGTAGCGCTGACCTCTGTACTTCACTTGCCTCACACAGGCAACGAACATAAACCTCCTTATAGATATGCAGCATAGTTCATTAAGTATGGTAAGATGGTAACTGGTAAGACATTCATCTATCATCCAAAGATGCTAAAATACCGCAGCAAACCAATGAAGTTAATGCAGCCAAGGCAAGAAAGCAGAGTGGCAGTTCAGCAAGGCTGGAAAGTGCAAGAGCAGAGCGGAAGTGACACATGCTGGTATTTCAAACAGTCAACAAGCAAGTAACCTGGTAAGACCTCTGAGACCTTGACCAGGTCAGACAAGCTCTGCCCTGCCAGAACTGGCTGCTTTCCTGGGCTTGCCGAACCCTACCCACTTCCCACATCAGGGAGAAGGCTATGAATGATCCACAGCTGAGATGCTTCCTCCCACCCTGCAACATGCCAGCCAAGCTTAACATATTCCCAAAAAGCTCCCTTCCGCCCTCAGCAGCCACAGCATGAGCCACTGCAGCAGAAGGGTCGGGCTGGTATTCCACATGAGAGCAAGTTTAAGCAGAAGAGGCTGGACAGCAAGATACAAGCTGGAGCGGACTGTAACAGGAAGTTAACCCCTTCTCTAGCCGATGGGGAAGTGAGCCAAGGCCAGCACGAAAGGAGGAGACATTTCAACAGCCACATTGCAAAAGGCGTAGCACACCTGACAATACATTTAAACAATGCAAAATATCCTTTCCAACGCCTGCAGCAAGTCAGTTCCTATCCTGAAGATCTAATGCACTTGGGCCCACAAGCGCTTGCCAAGTTGTCAACATGGCCTTTGATATCAAAAAGCTTTGAAACCCCTGCCTTAAAGGCCAACACTTTTTTCTCCACCCATATTTGAAATGCAAGATGCCTGAAAGCTATAGAACTATTTTAAAACCGAACATGCAGGAGTCTACACCACAGAGCAGACACATTCACTGGGAACTGCAGTTGGAAAACTAACAAGTCCCCTACTGCTACAATAACCGTAGCTGCATAACGGAAGACATGCCAGGGATCGCAGGAAGCTCAAGCTTTCCAGCACTTTCTGCAATCTCCATGAAGAGACGAGACCAAGGAGCACCTTGTTTAAACCCGTGTTAAATGCCAGGATGCAGGGCAGGGAGGATAAATAGCCACTTAAAAAAAACCCAAACAAACAAAACCCCCACACACTTTAATCAACTGTACACCAAATTGGGGTCCTATTGGTTTTTTTTTGTTTTCCTCTGGGGAGAAAGAGAAGTCAGTAAAAAGTTATTTCCCCATATGTCAACAGAAAACCTGTGCATCCGACCCTGTAACTCAAAGGTTACAGCTAGGGGAGGGACACTTCATGCATTTTTCACCATCCATCCTCTATTTTACTTCTGTTTCTTTTCCAGGGGGTAATGTTGATGTAGTTGTGATTGTCCAAAGTCAGAGGACATCTTCTTTGACCCTATGCTTCCTGAGCCTTCCCCGCTTCACTTCACCGCTGGTTGCACTACATCCCCAGCTCTTCTTCAGCACGACCCAGGAAGACTCCACAGCACCTGAGACCACATAATGTGCCACAATCCACCAGCTCCTACCAGGATGGAGCCCCAAGGCGCCAGCCTTCAAATTTACAGCCACTCACTGAAGTCATGATTTCACTCCACACACACCAGAACTATTCACCAACTGCTTAAAATACCCTTCTCTGCAGACACGTACGTAACAGTTGCAGCACGTGTTTCAGTAGGAGTCTAGTCTTCCCCCTTTGGCACAGTAATTTAGGAGCTGTAAAACATGCATTAAGGCTGGTCTGATCCAGACTTTTACAAGCTTTAGATTTCACACTGATGTTATGAGCCAGTAAATCAAGCAAATTGCAAGCAAAATAATTTTTTTATGTTCTTCTCCTATATGTACTCCTCAGCATTGAGTGTTCTGGATACATTAATTGTTTTCTGTCGGTCATTTTTCCAGTTAAGATCTGCTCCTTCCTTCCTAATTTTTCCAGTATGTTACACAGAATTTAGTGTCTGACATGTTCCAACACGGACAAGAGGAATGATCAGTAGAGATTAAAGCATGCCATGCATCAGCAAACTTCTCAAACAACTGACAAAGGAAACTTAAAACATCTTAAAAGGAACGGTTTACAGAGATGGCAGCTCCTTTATGATGGTTAGTCCCAGGATCATAATTTCTGTCAGTTGTCAGAAGTGGTTTATGGTTGCATTTGAAAGAATGGCAAAGAAATCCCCAAATACACAGAAAAAGAGACCCCAAATGCTACCTCTACATTTTGTTAATTCAAATCCAGGCAAGACCAATTGTGGCTTATAGGGTCATCTTTAATGACCACTAAATAGTACTACAAGAGCTCTATTCCAAGTTACGCAGGGGCAGGATCGTCAATAAAACTAACACAAAGTCAGTCATGCCCTTATGGATTACTTTCATTAACAGGAGCAAAGGATGCCTTTGCAGTCCTTATGCATAGGCATTTGTCAAGGACTCCAAATGAAGAGCTTGTCTGGTCATATACATCTTGGTATAGAGTGTGCTGCTTTAAGAGACCAGCACCTATCACAAAACTCCAGATGAACAGTAAATGAACCATCCACTCAATCCACAAACAGAGTAGCTAGTGGTAGGTTTTGTTTTTAAATAAAGATGCTACTGATTATACATCAGCAAGAAGTCAAGTCGCAAGGCATTAACTAGTATGCTCTCACCTTATTTTCCCACCAGCAACAGGATTCTCAGATTCAAGTTTTATTGCTTAATAGCCACAGCTTCTGCCAAAAATCACAAGGGAGCCAGGGGGAGGGGATGGCAAATATGAAATGGGACAACAGCTGTCAAGGTAATTTGATAGCAGCGATGGCTTCTTGAACCAGTGGACACTCTTGAGAATGTGAGCCAAGGCCTCCAGGCATCCACAGAAAAGCCAAGTAAGATAAAGAGCCCGGTGAGAGAGCTGATACAGATGTCTGAGAGAAGAAAGAACAAAGAAAGCCAAGGCCATCTAACTTCTAAGAACCTCAGTTTTCCAAACAAGAAAAAAAATTCAGAGCAAGTGTCCAAATGGAGCCTCCCAGCCATGCAGACAGACCACCTTTTGTTTGAAAAGTGTTTGCAAATTTTCCCAGTACCCTTTCCAAAAACATCTCAAAACAACATCCAAACAGAAAACAGGAGTGAAGAATGAGCTGATAGATTAAATGATCAAGTCAATGATCTTCTATAGGTTTAAATCTAGCTCAGTTTGCACTACCAAACAGTTACCTGCGTTATGAGGCTCACACAAATTTAAGACTACAGACATCAAAAGTTACCTTGCTCTGTCCATAACACAAAAAATATCCAAAGGAAACAGTTATCACTGGAAACCCTGACAATTTCCACACTTTTAGTTTAACTGCTCCGCTAAATGAACCATCACTTCAGCAAAGAGTCACATCCTTTGGTGGAAGAGTAAGAAGAAAGCTCATTTGCCTGTGTCTAAGTGGCACGTGTTTTAGTAACATTAAATGGATCACTGAGACACACAAAATACACAGGCGAGCACAAACAGCAAGTCAGGAGCGTGTTAGCTGTGATGAGAGCAGAAGGAGGTCAAATACTTCAGTAATTTACTCTTTTTGCTTTTTTTCCTATTTTTCTACAAATGTTTTAATTTTCTGTATTTTATGCTTTAACCTTCTCCCATGCACTGAACAACTGCAGCTCTTTCACTTTCCCTCTCTTTGCAGAGCTTCTGGATTCTCCTTGACCACCCCCATACCCAGGCTTGTCTCAGCAATCTCATAGGAGTTTGCAATATCTGGAAGAAAAAGGGAAAAAAAAAAAGACACAAACAGAAATGCTCATAGGTTTGTTCAGTATTATTGTCACCTGCTACAGACGTGCTATATACCAAGAAACATGATCACTGCCAAGATGCATCTATGTGTACATGATGCAGATAAACTCTTTCTTCATGCCGAGGACAGCACTTTGGCAGACACTGATGCAGTCAGTCAAAACCAGCTTATTCTGATGGGGAGAATAAGAAACACATGACAACTGGATTCAAGAATTTATTATCAAATTTTAAAATCAAACTGCAAACCTAGTTTAACATTCAATAAGACCCTCAAACACTATACTCAAGCACCCTCTCTACTGTGAGAGGTCACTGGCTTGTTCAATCGTGGCTGCAGATTTCCCCACAAGCATTGCAGCTCCCTTACCTGACCCTGGAGGGACAATCTACCACTGTTTTTGTAAGCACTTACTAAAACCCCTCATCCAACATAGGAGCTTTTGCCTTAAGCGCTGGTCCTGCTCAGCGGTCATCAGACATGGGAAGAGGAGGGTGGCTTCTGCAGGCCTCCTGTCCCTCACACATGCAGATAAAGAGAATCCCCAGAATGACTGCCTTGAAGCCAAACAGGTTTAACAACCCTTCATCATCTCTGAAGCAGAAGGCAATTTGCTTGGTATGTCACAGGTAAAAATGTGCATGTGTTGGGGCAAGGGTAATGAGACATCTACTCCATGCAATCTCAAAAAGTTAACAACTCAAAGGTTGTGACACTCCCATCTCTTCCTCGCACAGCTTTTAAAGGCTGCCCTACCTAGTCCTACCATCCCTCCCTTCAACTCCCTGTTCCAACACAATGGGATTAAAAATTAAGGAAAAGTAATTTTCTCTGAAACTAGAAATCTATTTCTGTCACTCTGGTAGCAACTTTTCCAATGAGATTTCTGAATTCACACTTTACTGGAGGACACAATCCACTCTTCTCCTAGTCACTCAAGGGACTATCCACCCCTCCCCTGCACAAGCCCAATCCCCAGGAGAAGGATGAGGAAATGGATCATGTCTTCACTGGTCCAGTCACATCCATTTTCTGAATGGGACAAGCAGCAAAATTCTCAAGCTCTTCCATCCTGTTCCTACCTCCTGTGTCAAAGAAAACAATAAAGTACCAGGATGGAGCTTGACAGATCAATATGGTCACAACCACAGCAAAACTCTTCATGCTAGCACTACACAATAGTGCCCTTGATTACAAGTCCAACACTGAGCTTCTGCAGTAACAGACACTTTAATGACTGATGTTTGATTAATAGAAGCATGAAGAGACATAGTGATGATGGTAGCAATGGGACACGGGTTCTTTTAATTCTGTGTCATGGAGGTGAGTCCAGCCTAGACCCTGCTGTGCACATGGGCCGAACACAACCATCAGAGCAGTAGCAGAATCCAGTCTCTGCCAATACACTTAGAAAAAGCAGGACAGAATGAGTGGCATACCAAGGAGATAGCCTGCACCACCCTAGAGCAGGGCTGGACTATCAAAAGGACGGATCGCGCATACCCTCTTAACTGTTGACAAATGGCAGGTTGATGGGCTGCTATTTCCACATATCACATCATCACACACTGAATAAAGGGAAAAGCTCAGCTAAGCCACCCTTTTCATCCCAAATTTCACCAGTAGCAAGAACAGACTTGGATCTATGTCACTGCATCCCTCTTACCCAGCTTGTTCAAGACTCCTTGGAACAGATGGCAATGAGGAACACACTGTGTTAGCCTCTGGTATAACCAACTTGTCCATGGTGCAAGAACAACTTTCCAGCTGCACCAGGAACAGAGCTCAAGACTTCCTGGCTCTTGAGGGGGGCAAGGTTTTTAATCATACTTTGGCTACCACCTTGTCACCAACAAGAAAAAAAAAAAAGAGAAAGCGCTACTTGCGTATCCCTCAACACTGGGAATGTAAGTAATAACAGACATGCCACGTAAAGACCTGCCTACTAGGTTTTCAGCCCAGCAAAACAGAAAAATATTTAGTTCATAATCAATCCTAAACTGGACATTACTTTAAAACTGTCTGAAAACAAAAGCCAAGCAGCATAAGATAAAAGCATAAATGGCACCTCTGGCACAGTAAGGAAAAAACAACAGATTAAAACCCCGTGTCAGTAACAGGTTAGAAAGCACCCAACAATGAACTTTAAAAGCAGCAATTTTAGTACCCATAAAGCCTCATAGAGCAAAGCATTAACTATTGGGGCATTCACCTTAACGGTGTCTCCACACACTTGTCTAGCATATGGCCTCATCTCATCTGTTTCCTAGTCTCTCTGATTTTTCCTCACCTTCTGCCAACAAACAGTGCCAGGAGAACTACACATTGATGTGCAGAAAGGAGAGTGAAAACACTAAATGTAAGACACTGACAGCCAAGGACCTCAGAGGAAGAGAAAGAAAATCTGAGTCACTGGAGGGACTGTCAGTCTAAAGAAAGTTGCGAACATAGAGTAAGGAAGCCATTACATGACAATGAAACTAAACTCCTATTCTATACCTTAAATTACAGGAGAAAAGCTGAAACTTACTGGCTCCAACAAAACCATTCAGTTGATACAAGGGAAGGGGACAGAAATTAGTTCTCATTCAAGAGCAAAGTAACTGGAGCACAAGAAGGCATCACAGTCTATATGCCACTTTGGACAGTACTAGGAAATCGAAAAGATGAATGCTCCACTTTATCCTTGCCCAACTCTCAGCTCACATGAAGCAGTTATGCCCTTGATTTGTCTTGGGTCATTTTTTCATTTTGAAGGAAACAAACAAAGAGGAATAGGAAAATTAGATGTCCTGTATGCTTTGAACTGTTTTCTGAGGTTAAAAAAAATAATCTGTTGCTATCTGGAAGAACTTTTGCATCCAGTCATACCTTCAGGTTTTTTACATCCCAGTCATCCTCAAAGCCACAGAAAACACTGAGATGAGAATTCCTTTTGTTAGGAGAATTGTTCACAAGCATTACCACAGCAAGAGTTCTTGCTCCCAGAAACTGCATGCTGTCTCTAGCTGTGGGAGTACATGTTTAATCACAGTACACACTCATTCTTTGTCATAACTACTAACTGCAGCACTAGAGAAGGTTAGGATAACCTCATTTGTTAAAAGAGCCTCTTGAGTTTAAAGCACTTCATTCCCCCTGAAAGAATGTTCACACTGAAGCTTCCTCTACAGACTGGCAGGACACTGCTGGTTTAATGCTTTTCAGAGGAAATAGACATAGACCCAGACTCAGCGTAAATGCCACCCAAGTCCCCAAGTCTACCAGCTTCCCCATGGTGGCTCTTTGCCACCAAAGCATCCTCTTTTAAGCCTTTCAAGCACTTCCGAATGCACTCAGCTCCTTCTAGTGATCAGGTGGTAGATGCAAGTAGAAAGCATGGTACCTGGGTACAGCCTCCAATACTTCCAAGAGTGTTTTCAGCCACAGATTAATTGCATAGTGGGGAAAATGGCAAACTACAGAGCGTCATCAATATAAACTTGGGAAATAAAAGACATTTTGTTAATTTCTCTCTCTATGCTTGGATTAAGATATTCCAGCATAGTTCTTAGTTCCAGGATGGCTAAATTTCTATCTGAAAAAGAGAGCAAACTGATCTCTCTGCAAAGCCCAATAATTTAAATGCAAAACTGTCAGGGATACAGCTAAACAACTTCCCCCTTTCTGAATATTTTCATTGGAACTTTTTGGTTGGAGCCTGTGCGTTGCATGGGGCTGAGAGGGCTATTACTTTTGGAAGCTATGCTCCCAAATTCTTTCCTTTACTGCAAGATGTGAGGTTGATGACTTGCAAAGAAGAAATGTATTAAAGCCTCTTACCACTGGACCATGTTCAAACAGCAGGCAAGCAGCAAGTTTAAACTCAGTTTTCAGGCCAGGAATCAGAAATGAAAATGCCCTCAACACTTAAATGCATGTGTGACTTCCCTCCACCCCATATACTCCCCCAGTCTCTCTCCCATAAAAAAAAAAAAAAAGAAAGCTTGTTGAAAGATTACAGCAAAAACTGGAAAATTCAAAACAGCTGTTCTGGAAAGCAAAAAAAAAAAAAAAACATCAACAGACTAGAGCTATTGACATCAGAGCTCTCCTGGTAGAACTCTCATCCTATGCACAGCAGGTGTGCCCTTGCAGAGAGGAGGAGGAGAGATTGGGGTTCCTCTCTGTGGTGCATCACACAGTACAGGGAAACCTTCAGTCCCACCCTTAACCCCAGAGGCATTGGAGAAAGCAGGAGAAAAAGAAAGCTACTGTATTTGCTTGCACATTGGCTGCATCCACTACAACTGCACTCACAGGTTGAACCCTATGATTGGCATCAAGCAACAGATCGCTGAAGATCTTGGAGACTGCATCCATTATCTAGGTAATTAAGTTTTTTTCACTGCCCCAGCTGCCTTCCTCAAGCTCTAACCTCAGGGGATTCCCCTGTTTGGAAGCTTCACCCCCACTAAGACTGCCTACAGCGTGAACTGTGCAACTTCTCCATTTCCAGGTTCTCCTTAGGAGCCTTCAGACAACACAACACAAGTTGGACTAAACCAGTAAACTACTGGCAAAGCAATTCCACATTAATGATCATAATCCCCCCATGGCATTTGTCAACCAAAAAGAACGACCTACAGAACTGCCAGTCCTGATTATGACAGAGAGGCAGGCTCCATCATATGGAAAGGGAATAAAGCTTGAAGTATGTTGTGACCTCTGTAAGGGTCGCAGGAAAACACAAATACACTAGTATAGGAGGAACAGAAACACGTTTTCCTCTACAGGTGATACAAGAAAGTCTCATTTCTCTTGCAAGTGAGCACTCAAACTTTTAGTAGCTGATGTTGAGTCTAAAGCACACAGTACAGGATTTTTATTAAGAGAGAAATAGACAATGATTTTGATAGGGATTTTGATTTCTCTGGGAGAAATCCCATTCACATAGCACAAGCAATTCTTCAACATTAAGAGAAGGAAAAAAAAAATCCTGCAAGTGAGCAGTGTGAAGTTCTTGAATCTAGCTGTGGAGTTATCAGTGTTTCCAAGCCTAATCATTCCAAAAGGCTCCAGGCAAACTAGAATATCAACAAGAAGACACAAGTTATTCCCCATGAGGGCAGGAAACCAGCATGCAACAAAGACCAGATGACATCTGAAGAGTAGCATAAATCCCATACTGCTACAAACATGTAGTCCATATAGTGAGCTACTCACAGGACCACCACTCCAGCCTCTGGTGAAACACCCCTCCTCCCCTCTGCTGGAAGAAATGCAAGACCTAGGCAGTCTTCATATAACTGGTATCTTGAGAGATGCCTCCTCCACCCCTCCCCACATACTACATCAAGTCATTAAATAAAAGCTGAAAGTCGAAAAAGCTTTATCTGTACGCATACCTCAGTTACACAGCAGGGGAAAAAAACCCACACAAATTCATACAGCAAAACATATCACACTAATTTATCCACCCTGAAGCAAAACCTTAGTGATGGCCCTTAAGAGTTCAAGTTACAGCTTCCGGAGAGCTCTTAAGTCACAATTGAGGCCTACCTTAACTAGTACAAAAATCTAACTGAAGCCTCTTACTGAATGCCCTGCAATATCAGCTGAAGGCCCCTGTCAGCACTTGCTGTGCATGGGAATTGTAACTGTAAGAGCTGTACTTGCTTCCAATGGAAAGATGTCCCAGGCTAGATAGGAGGAACTGAGCCTGCAGCTTGCCTAAAACCCATAGCCACACCTACTTTCGATGCCAGGTTATAAATTTTTGTCAAGAACAAGTTCACACCAGCAGATTTTCTTCCCTTTTTTTTTTTTTTTTTGTAAGAGTCTAGGAATTGCTGACAAGCAATTCACAAGCAATAAAAGTGGGCAACTGATCATCCTTGTCCTCACATAACTGTTGCATGGAAAGTGGTCCTGCAGGCTCACTTTCAACCAAGGCATGCACTTTGAACCCCCCAGTGCAAAGGGCAGGCAGGACAATCTTCTGAAAGCAGGAGTTGGAATACTGGAAGGAAACCAGAAATGGCAAGATCCTTCTTAAAATTGTTTCCTGGCAGCAGAGTATCCAACTAAGGCAGAGTCAGCACTTTTGTTTCCCTCATTACCATGGACAAGTAGGGAAAAATAAAGCCCTGCTTACCTCCACAAAGATTAACAGTCATGGATAGCTCCATCATACCACTCTAAGAGATTACACCACCACCAAAAATTCACTATAAAAAAAACCCTCCACATTTCATTCACACTTGCTGTGGGAGAGAACCTCAAGCAAGTAGGAGCCCGGTCTTGATGGCATCGTCCGCCCTGCAGAGAACAATGTTACAACACCACTCTCATTTGAAAAGCAGATCCTTTTAGATCTGCCAGCAAAAGAATGGTGCAATCCCAACGGAAAGCATTACAGAAAACAAAACTATACAGATCTTTTGTACTAAATGTATGTGCTCATCTTCTGGCCCCAGCTCCTTTGGCTGGAGCAAAACTCTTGCTTAGTTAATTAGTAACTGCAGCAGAATCGCATTAACTTATAACTCTTGAAGACTCAATAATCATCAGGTTTCAGTTCCCAGATTGACAGGCATCACACTTAACTCTGCCTTTCAAAGTACAATTCCTTGATGAGAAGGGCTGTTGCTTCATATTTAAACACTGAAATTATTATACTCAACAATTTACAAGCAAAATGCTTCAATACAAAAAGACAACACACAAGTACCATTCACACAAGCTTTCTTAGCTTTGAGGTTCCTGTTCAATCTAGGGCTTGGGTATTTTAAGACAAGTTGGTTACAAGACAAGTTGCTTTTCTAGTATTCTTTCACTAGTCCTTTCAAGCAGATATCATCACCAGGAAGTAACGAGCAAGACGGACTCATGTCTTTAAATCACAAAAATAACCACAAACACCCATGGAAGAATCCTAATTTCCAACATGCCAGCCAACCCAAAGAAACATCCCTTGAATTTACAGGTTGTGTACTAAACACAGTCAAAGGCAGACAGCCCATATGATGTCCCATAGACAACACAGAAGTGTGGCAAATCCTGAAAGCCCTTCTTCTCTTCAGTGAAAACTGGTTGCCTGCCAAAATTCTGGAAGGCTCCCCAGCAATTTTAACACAAAACACAAGAACCATGGCTTGAAAGTCTCCAAGGGCCCCTACTCATGACCCTCCAGAGTGGAAAGCTACTACAGAGCAAGCCATAAACAGGGAAGACAGCACTTTTGAATAGAGGAGAACATAAAAAGGAAAGAGTTACTGGAGACAAGTTTGGAAAGAATCAAAAGTGTCTGTTACTGGGGACCAGGAATGGCTGAGCTGGCCACTGTGTTAAGCACATCCGGCACATGTTCAAAAGAATATCCAGTTCCTCTCCAAGCACGATGGATTTCTCTGCCATCTTTCCTTCTGATATTGCAATTTTATGTTTCAAGTTGGAGGGTCAATTAGTGGCATGTCTCCTCCAAGTCCACTTTGTGAAAGGCACAATACAGCTGCATGTCCTGGAGTCATAATAATAGTGGGGGATTTGGGGGGGGGGGGGGGGGGTTTGTTTTGTTTTTTTTTTTAAAGAAGCTATGGGAAATCTTTTAGTAGACCTTAGTTTCTCTGCCTCAACTCGTAACAATGTTTTGAAGAATCAGAACTTCATTACTCCATGTTGTACAAGAAGCCATTTAAAACACCAAGGGGCTTCTCGACTCACCTATTCCAGGCCATCCCTTTCTCTTCCCTACACCTACCTCTCTGTAAGAAGACCTACACTGAGTTGGCTAGGTCATCTCTTCCCCTGATTGTTCCTTAACCAGCTTTACTTTTCATACCCTTCTCACAGATGGTTTGTATACCATAACACTTAGCCCTAGTTTATTCCCAGCATAGCTGCTTCTGTCAGCAAATATTGGGCCATGCTGATTTCTAGGCCAAGGGAAAAGGTGGATCCCAGCAGAAGTTAAATGACAGATTTATGCATCTCTTTTTCTATGATTATATACTGTTGAGAAGTGAAACAAAAACCCATCACTAGATAGTCCTGAAATGACTCAGTGACCTTGGCCGGAGCCAGGCTGGATCAGCCACCTGATCTGGGACTGTTAGCCATGTACCACTGGCTGTAGCTCATTAGCATCAAGTATTTACTCTCCTATTTGTCGCTGGTAGGCTGTATTTCAGGACCTTGTCAAATTAACAAGAGTGCCAGGTCATGCTCACCAGGGTATGGCTCAGAGTACTGGACTACTCTTGTGTTGAGGGCTAGTTTTACAAGTTCCATTAGTGAAATTTGGAGGGACTGCCACTCTTTTCATTCTAGCCCTACTTGACAGTGCCAAAGCAGCTGTAAAACTGACTTAGGACTCTTAATGTTAAGCATACATTGCAAAGTGTTTAGAAGAGGTGAGGTAGTGAGATTTCAAATTCTCCAGGTCTTAGTTATTGTGCACTAGAATGTCTGCCCTCCAAGTGAGCAAGACAAAATCTGACACTAGTCTACACCAAGATGACAAGTAGATCTTGTCACCAGTTTAATGGCATTGATGCTCCAAGCTAAGTAACCCAGTAACCCTGCAACACCCCCACTCACTATAATGATTCCTTCAATAAAGGGAGGGGACTGGGGCTTGTAACATTTTTGAAGTGTGAGGCAACTAGCTCCCTCATTTCCTCAACTACCAGTTAGAGTGGTATCAAAGCCTGTCAAAACAAAAGCTACCTTTGGATGGCTTCATATAGAAGTCACAGTCAGAAACTCAACCTGGAGATCCACCTCTTTCTGCCACTAGCACTACAAAGCTACTGACAGGAGATAACTCACTATTGCTGCTTGTCTATGTCCAAGAGCTGACAAAGGTGTAGACATGGCACTTCAGGGCATGGTTTAGGAGACATGGTATTGTTGGGTTGACAGTTGGACTCGATTATCCTAGAGGTCTTTTCCAACCTTAATGATTCTATGATTCGACACACCTGCAGAAAGAAATAAGCAGCTAGGGCTATTTAAGAAAGACAGTATCTTTAGTTCCAGAACTTCTTGAATCACAGACTAATCAGATCAGTAAGCTTCTGTGGGGAACAAAATAAATTTGTTCTTTTCTAATACTTTCTCTAAGCAGCCACAGCCATCATCAGACACATACTACTGCAGAGGATTCACTGTCATTGTTCTTACACCCTTCAAGTCCACTGAAGTCCACCGAGAAAATGATCCACTCCTCAGAATTTCATGCCAGCAGAGAAATACCAAAACTGAAAAAAATCTCAGCCCTGGAAAAATACTGCAATGGTTAAACTACCTGATCATTTTCCTGCACTACTGAATTTGCTCAGGGTTGACATTCTGCCTCTTCTTTCTATTCTACCCCAAAACTGGCCATGAAATGCTGCTGGCTGCACAGACTGACCTAAAGTTTACATCTATACCTATTACAGATAACCTTTACAGACACAGAGAAAGCAGAAGCGGTTCACTTGTGGTGGAATTCACTCCCATCAGCTTCAGTGCAGGAAAGCATTTGCTAACTTAGCAAACAGCTGAGGAGAGGAAAAGGCAACTTCTTGTCTTTGTTGAATGACAAGAGTTGCTAGCAATTGGTTAAAACACAGTCCAGGAATCATACCCAAAACAAGCATCAGATTCAAACCTCTACTGCTCAAGACATTTAATTCACTTACTCCTCTCTCTGCCAACCACCTGAACCACATGGTTCTTTCTGAAAAGAAAGCAGAACAGAGCCTCCAGCTGGGCTCCTCACCAAGGCCAGGGTGAAGAAGCACTGCTGCTCTCCAGCAGTGTCTCTTCTTCTCCTGGTCCCTAAAAAAGCTTCACGGCAGGGAGCCCAGGAAGAACTGGTGCTGTTCTCCAATGCATTCCCCTTGACGCTCCCCCTCCTCAGTGTACCAGCAAGAGGGCTCCCTGCAGTAACCCACATCCGCTCCTCTCCAGTGGAACGAGCACACATCCCCCAGGAGCTCTGCAAGGCCAGCAAACCTCTTGACAGCGCAGTACCTGCGGGTGCTACGCTGTCAGACAGCCAAGAAACAGTTTGTCATGAGGCAACCCCCACATGCAATTTTTGTTCAGGGAACAAATCTGCAGGCATATCACGCTAAGTCTTCTGTATCTTGGTGGCAAATTCCCTCCCAACCTACCACTCCCCTACTCTCTTCACACAAAAAAGTCTCCTTCTCAACACTCTTCCCTGTTTATGAATTTCCCCGAAAGGATCAGAGGAGGTGTCTTTTGTTAGCTAAGCAGCCTTGAAAATTATATTGTTTTCCAAGAAGGAGTTTTACATGCCTTTAATAATCCCAGGAGGGATTTATGTAGTTTCTTCCAGTTTCTCGTAATGCTGCAGTCACAGGCTTACACACAAAAAATGGCTCAGGAGACAGACAACTTGTTAGATGAACTAGAAAGAAAGCATTCACATTAAATAAAGGTTATTCATCAGAAGTCTGGACTCAGATTCAGCAGGATGGGAACCCATAAAACCTGAAAGGGACCAGGAAAGAAGCAACCTACAAGTCTGGGTTAGAGCTGTACGAGAAAGGTAAGTGACCTAATAACAGTGGAAAAAAACCTGAGACTGGCAACAGTAATGCAGAACTTTGGGTCCCTGGGCTACGAATCACTTGCTGTCCTACCTGCTTCCAAAAAGAGGATCTATGTGCTCAAAAGAAGAGTAATTAGGTCTAGGTATTCTTCTCTGCTCCCTCAAAAGTAAGGGTTTTCGGTTTCAGGTTGCTGGGGCTTAGTTTTCTTGGGGGAGGGGGGCAGTAAGGAACTAGAAGAGAAATGAACAGTTTTTTCCCACATCCTATGTCCACACTAAATATAGCCACCAAACATATACACTATTAAAAACAAAGAACACAAGACCAACAGAGCATGAAGAGAAGATCATCAAGTTAAATCTGATAAGGTTTTTAGGAAACAAAAATCTTTTAAGGTCCAGTTGGCAATGATTTTATTAAGGAATCTAATAATTGTCTCAAGGCTGCCATGTGATTCAGAAAACAAGAGCTCAGAACTGCTGCACAGTTACTATGACTTCTTTGTAACAGGCTGTTAACTCTGATCTTTAGTATAATAGTGGAGACAGATAAAAATAAGATCAAAACATATGACTCAAAGTCCCCAGATAAGGAGGACTCTGATTGAGAAACTGCTGCCCTCCGAAGCCATCAGGCCACAAGGAAAGCAGCCGTACAATGCCTTGTAGAAAGTGGGCCAATCTTAAAATATTAGTATTACAACATGAGGCTTTTCAAGCTGAATTCTTGTAGCTCTGGCAGGCAGGGAGCTAGAAATAGAACGCTTTGGACTTAGGATCACACATGCAGAGATCTGCCTGTGAAAAACACCAAGACCAAGTGCCAGAGAGCGTTTGAGCAGAGAGACCTAAGAAAACTGTCAAAAAGGGGAAAAAAAAAGAAGGAAAAAAAAAGGCAAGTCCCCACACTTGTCAACAAGAAAAATAACCAGTGGACCTGTGGAGACAGTTCACTAGATTCTTTCCGAAGATGACTCTGTTGCTCATTCACTCCCTGCTGCAGCTTAGGAGCCGGGATATAAATCCATTCTGGAACAGGTAAGGTCTTGCTCCCCTTCACAGCAATGGCCAGCATCAGATCAGCTGGGAGTGGACTTACTTCAAATAGGATTTCTCTTTGCGCCGAACAAAGTCAGGCAGGCCATTTCCTAGACCAGTAAAAAGGGTATCTTATATTTCCTTGCATTAAATTTGAATGATGAAATTTAAATAAGTTAAGCACTCAGTCTGCTCAATTTGTTGGCAAACAGATTTGCCAGTGCTGATAGAGGTTTAAGGTCTGTCAAAGGGAATAGAAAATTGCCCCTCTTTCAAAAGCTATTTATCTGTAAGTAAACAATGCTTTTTAGAAGAGAAGCTTTTTTGCAGGCTGCTTCAGATATCATGTTTATTCACACTTTAAGAGATTAGAGCAACACAGAAGTAGTAATGTGCTGCAGCTCTTTCTTAATTTTAAGTTTCCTGCCTGGCAGCATAGAAGTGAAACAGATACTTATTTTGCAATTGTGGGCAAAGAACATTAATAGGCCCACCACCAAATCCTCCAGCTGTTCAGCCTAAGCACCAAAACAAGTACAGAACTATCCATTTCATCTTCTATAACAGCATAAGGACGTATGTCCTGCCATGCTTGGCTTTTAATCTCATCCTCCTAAGCCTTCATTCTGTGTTTAGGTTAAGTATGTTTTGCTCCTGCCCAAAAAGTGAGCTTCAGTACCCTACCTACCCAGCTAATTACTAAACTTCTTAAAAAAAAAGAAAAGCAAACAAGCCCCTCTCCTTAAACCGATTAAAGTATTCAACTGACAGCACTACCACATGAGCTGCCCATTGCACCAAATGGTGGTAGTAGGGACTGGGGGCGCAGAGAATATACATATATATACACACACACACGCACACACAGAGGAGTTTGAAACAAGCCTACTGTGGCAGAAAGTCAATGCGGTTGGAAGGGAATGATTAAAAACTGTAAGCTTATTTATTTTCAACACTCTACCAGAGACTAACATGCAATTTGATTCTCACCCTTAATTTGTACATTCTCACGGGAATTTGGCAAGGTTGCTCTGAAGAAAAAAAAAGTTTGAAGTACTCTTGCAAAAGACACTGCACTATGCCAGATCAAGCAAGCTATCAGTTATTTACATTCATTTCAAAGGACACAAAGGAAGCCATTTATTTCCACCATATCTGCACTTTTTAAAGAGAAACCAGTTAGGACAGAGCTGGTCCTAACACCAGGGCTTGTCAAAACAGACCAACCAACACAGCTATTCTGAGTAAACATTTAAGGATGATTAAACCACTCTGAATTAATTCACAACTACAGAGACTATTCCAGGATGCAGCGATCTCAGGAGCAAACATATGTTAGGAAGCCACCCTAAACTTGTGCTACTGGGACGTTTTCTAGTGCAGGCCAGGGAAGTCCTCTGGCTACCAGGGAAAGCGATCTCTGGTCTTGCACCTTCCCAGCCATCCAGGAGAATTTAAGAAGCCTATTTTAACCACAAGTTTCAGAAACTGTAAGGAGGCATATTTGGCTTAGCCACACTTGCAGGATTAAAATGAGCACCTAATTCTCCCAGATACGAAATAAAAAGACTCCTACGTTAACACACAAGAGTGCATTTCATCTCTTTCAGACAGGGGAAATAAAGCAATCAACATAATATTAATTTCTTCAGACACATTGCTATAAACAAAACTAGAAAAAAACACAAGGCTCGCTAGAGGTTAAGAGACCCATCATGCTTTTGGGAGTCCAAATAACAGGGGTGCGAGAGAAGAACCACCCTACATCTGCACATGCAGCAAAATCCATCTTAACCAGCCAGCAGTTAATTGACGTAACTGAGTTTCCCAGATCCAAGCTGCAGATCCCGCAGTGCAGAAATCACAGCCGAGGAAGGCCCTCCCTCATCTCTCCTTCAACAGCTCCGAACCCGAGTAAGATTTCCCCATCACCATGCAGAGGCAGAAAGAGATGAAGGAAACTACTGCTGCACTGGTGAGTAAAAAGCAGGATTATGTTCACCCTCTAACTGTGAGGATGAAATAAAGATGAGAAAACCAGTGGGGTAACCCTCCAAATCCCCAAAACTGAGTTAAGCAGGAAGAAAGATATCAAATACCATGCTGTCAAAGCTCAGCATATGGATAAAACAGCACCTGAAATTTAAGTGGCAATTTAAATTTATTACCTAGAAAGACCATTCACGAATTTACAAAGTTCTTTTCAAGGTAACTTTTGCAGTTGATAAAAGGTGAACTCAAATATTCTCCGTTAGCCTAACTGTGGGGTCAGTGCTGTAAAGATCTCCTCTTTCAGCCAGATCATCTCCCAGGGACTGAGCTGCTCAGCAGTACTTTGATCAGATCTCCCCGGCTATGAACAGCTCCGCGGCACTGCAACTGCCTTCAGTTTCCAAGCACAGGAGTCCACACATCCAATCTGTTTGAAATTTCACTTAACTATTTCTCTGAAAGCACTTTTCTGCACAGGTCATGCAGCATTATTATCATTCGGCATGCAGAGAGCATCAGGTTTAAAAAGGAAAACAAAAAAAAGTTTTTTCTTTTCTCATAAGCAAAAGCTTCTAATAAGAACGAAGAGGCTTTTGTCAGGTCAACACCTTCTACAATTAAGACAGGGCCGGAAAGCCTCGATCCCATTCTGATGCAACTAATACACATGCGACACCGGAGAGGTAGAAAGGCTCGCACTTTTGCTGAGCCTGTGGTCCTGGGGGCAGAGAGAAGCCTAGGGAAAAAGACCTGTAACTCTGATGTGCCGCATCAACAGGTGCTTTAGAATATATTTTAAGATGCTGAAACTATTTATGAGTTACAAGATCAAAGAGTCAATCAAAATAACTGGAACACGAGCACAGAGATGAGGTCGGCCAGCTGAGCCTATGAATGGAGCTAAAACGCCTTGTTTATCTCAGCACGTGTGCACACACTAAGCCTGAAAGATACGGGTGACCTACCCGAGCAGCCCACCCGCTCTTCACTGTCAGGCCAGCTGAAAAAGCACACAGAAGACACAGCCAAGTAACAGACGTGGATTCCTGTCAGCGGTTCTCACTATAATGGACAGTTGAGTGGAAAAAGCAAGAAAGAAAACAACCTTGCTTGGCACCATGCCCACACACACATCCCAGTGCAGTGGGGAAAAGAGGCCGGGGGCACATACCAGCCGCATATCAGCTTTCTGGCCCAGGGAATGGGCAGATCTGGCAGATGCCTAAACACAGGCTGCTCTTTATCCCGAATGCACCTTCCCAAACCCCTCTGCAAGCAGGAACCCGAGAAGACCTCCTCTCTGCAGAGCTCCCTCGCCTCCTGGGCCAGCTCACTGTAGGAAGGCAGAGGCTCACTGCCACAGAGTGGCACCCCCACACCCCCGCCACAGGCACAAGCCCACCTTTCTTGAACTCCTCCAGCATGGCATCGAGCTTGGTGTCGTTGAAGACGAAGTGCAGAGGGTGGTTGTAGAAGCGGGTGATGGTCTTGAGCGGAGTGCAGTCATCAGGGTCCACAAAAGCCAGGTCCTTAACGAAGAGCAGGTCCACGATGTTGGAGCGGTCGCCCTCAAAAACAGGGATGCGGGTATAACCGCTCTCCATGATCTCGGACATAGTGTTGAAGTCAAGCACAGCCTCAGCAGCAATCATGAAGCAGTCTCGGAGGGGAGTCATCACATCCTCCACCGTCTTGGTGCGCAGCTCCAGGGCCCCTTGGATAATGTTGAGCTCCTCCTTGACTAGATCATTATAAGGGTCGGTGACCCGCAGCATCTCCAACAACTTCTCACGGTTATAGACCGTGCCGATCTCCTGGCCCAGGACACAGTCCAGCAACTTGCTGACGGGATAGGAGGCCGGGAAGGTCATCATCATGAAAAACTTAGTGAGGAAGATGGTGTTGGCGCCCACGGCCAGGCCGTGCCGAGAGCAAATGGCCTGCGGCACGATCTCGCCGAAGATGACGATACCGATGGTGGAGACCACCACAGCCACCAGCCCGGAGCCCGCAATGTCATCCAGCAGGATGGTAAGTGTGGTGTTGACCAGGACATTGCCCAGTAGGAGAGAGCAGAGCAGGTAGTTGCCCTGGCGCCTCACGGGCTCAATGCGCTTGGCATAGTTCTTCTCTTTGTCCGTACCACAGTTCTGCACAATGCGCAGCTCCATGGGGTCCAGGGCCATGAGGCCCAGGTTGAGGCCACTGAACATGCCCGAGAGGCAGAGAAGGAGCGAGATGAAGATGACCTGCAACCAGAAGGGAAGCAAGAACTTCTTCTCCTCGCCCACAATCATCTTGGTGTCCTCACCATCATGGTAGATCCAGGTGGTCTCACCCCAGGGCGGGGGCCCGGCCGGCCCCTCGGCGCCCGCCAGCCCCCCGGTGGCCCCGGGCCCCAGGGCGGCGGCGGCGGGGGCCGAGACGGAGGTGCACAGGTAGTAGGACTTGCTCTTCTCCGTCTTGCGCAGGGGCTTGATCTCGATCTCGATGATGCCGGAGGTGCGGCGGTTGAGCACGATGTGCGGCAGGATGATGATGTCCGAGGTGCGGATGCCGCAGCGCTGCGGGGCGACGCCGCCGCCGCCGCCCGCCGCCCCGCCGCCGCCCCCGCCGCCGCGCCCCGCCGCCCCCGCCGCCGCTCGCCCGCCCCGCCGCCGCTCGTGCTCCGTGAAGGCGATGCGCGACCAGGTCTCGTTGTTGATGTTCTGCCCGTAGACCCGCAGCTTCACCCGCGTCCGCTCGCTCACCCGCAGCGCGCCCCCCTCCATGAAGGAGACGTCGTCCGTGTCCTCCAGCCGCAGGCCGATGATCACCGTCTCCTCCGCCGCCGAAGCGGGGACGACAGCGGCGGACGGCGCGGCGGCGGCGGCACCCGGGGGCCGCCGGCCCATGCAGCCGCCGAGCAGCAGCAGCAGCAGCACCCGCGCCCCCCGGCCGCCCCCCGCCATGTTCCCACCGGGCAGCGCGGCCATCTTTAGTCAGGGCTCAGCGCCGCCGCGGCCCCGCATCGCCGCGCGGCGCCTGCGGCGTGCCCCGGCTCACCCGGCGGCGGCGGTGGCGGCGGAGGCGGGCGCGGCGCGGCGGCGGCGGGCGAGGCGGCGGGCACAGCTGCCCGCAAGACCCGACAGGCGGCGACTGCCGAGCCGGGCCGAGCCGAGCGCCGCCTCAAGCCGCTGCCCCCCCAGCCCCGCCCCGCCCGCCTCGCGGGGGCGGGCCCGGCGCCGCTCCCCACCAATCAGCGCCCGTCCCGCCGCCAATGGCGGCGCGGCCCCGCCCCGCCGCTCGCCACCGCCTCCCCGGCCCGGGGGGCGCGTGACTCCGGTGTGTACGCCAGGCGGGCGGGGGCGGGGCCTGCCGCATGGTCGCGGCCAATGGCGGCGGGGCTCGGGGACGGCGGGGCGGAGCTTCGAAGGGGCGCGACCAATGGGGGTGCGGTGCGGCCGGAGGGAGGGGGACAGCGCGTGCGGCGCTCGGCGGGGCGGCTCGCGAGCCTCCGCGCCGTGGACGGGACAGAAGGACGGACGGACGGACGGACGGACGGACGGACGAACGAGACCGCTTGCCCCGGCGGCCCCTGCCCGGCCGTGCCGCTCTCCCCGCCCCCCCTCAGCGGTCCCGGTGCGCCGCCCCGCGTCCGTCCTCCCGCGTCCCCTCGCCCCCGCCGCACCCGTCGGCTGTCGCGCAGCGCCCCCTGGCGGCCCCGCGCGGCGCAGCCCGGCGAGGCGCATCCCCGCGCCCTTCCGCCTGCGCCCTTCCACCGGCAGCGGGGCGGTGGGCTCCTCGGGCCTGCCCCGGGCACCCTCCGCCCCGCCGGGTACCCTGCGAACCACCGGGCACCCCCCGCACCGCCGGCAACCCGCACCGCGCCCCACAGTCCCTTGGCTTTGTCGTTCCTGCGAGCGAAATTAAATATTAAACGTTAAAATCTTAAACACAGGCGCTCTCACCACTGCCTTTTGCTCAGGCACCCGGGGCACCGCCAGCCTCGGCAAATCAGACGAACGGGGTGCTGAGGCTTGGTGTGAGTGGGGCTGAGCTTGGAGCTCCCACCAGGGCCCTTCAGAGCCTCCCCAGGCGCTTCGCTCCTCTCAGCTCGCCCTTACTGTGTGGGTGCACGGCGGGCTGACGGGCCCCGATCGGATAAAGACCTGTAATTTCAGTCTGTGCTTATGTCCCACCGCCCAAGACCCAGGCTCTTCCCGAGGCCTCGGCTGCTGTGCCACAATCCCAGCTGGGGCAATAAGTGCCCCGTGGTCCAGCCATCATCACTCCTCTTTCCATCAGCAATAAGCAACACGCAGCGCAGGACGCAGTTTGGCATCCCAGGTGGCCACAGACAAACAGCCATGGGAGCATCCAGTACGGCTCACAGCAGCTGAGACTGTATTTTGGGTTCAGGATGACCCTTTGGAGGTGGTAAAACAGCCTCCCCTCCATTTAAGTGCTTGGAAGTGGAAGAGTAGAGTTTTGCGCGGGACAATCCAATACGGCAGGGGAGAAGAGTGCAGTGCTCTGGGGCCATAGGCACAAATTCTTCTTGGTCCCAAGCCTCATTCAGCTCACCCTGGAGCAGTTCTGCAGGTGTGCTCCTCCAGGAAGGGAAGAGGTGCCCCTGAGCCACAGTGACTCACTGCAAACCACAGTGAGCAGGGGGTCAGGAATCACTTCCCTTCCATCTCAGGGTGAATCAGAGCACCACAACTTATGGATTGTCCTGCCCTCACAGCATCCTCCCTGCCCGCAAAGGGAGGGCACTGATACTGCAGAGCCTCACACTGGGAGAAGGGGATTTGGCACATCTCTACAATCACCAAAACACCCAGACTGGGGTGTTGGACAGATTGTTTTGGGGTTCCTCACACAGGATGGGGCTGCAGGACCTCCTCTTTTCATGTCTTGGGGGACAGAAAACCCCAAGGCTGTGCATGCATAAGTAAAGCCAGGCAGACCAGACACCCCCACATCCACACCCTTCTGAGGACCCCTACTCTAATGCTTAAAATCAAAGTCAGGAGCGAGGAAAGGTCCTCTCAGCTGCTTCCTCACCAAAATGCTGAGAATTTGGGGAAAAAAAAGCACGATGCAAACACAGTGGCATTTAGCTGCAGCCTTTTCCATACGCACGCAAAAAGGGAGACTTCGCTGTGGGCGCCTCTCCCCAGGCAAGCTGAAAGGCTGCAGCAAGGACTCATGCCTTTTTAATTAAGGGGTTTGCAGGTCGGACCCCCTGCCCCATCTGCTCTTCCGTTCATGCTGGGAAGGCTCTCTTTGATAGCAGGAGCTAATTGCCACAAACCTCCTGGCATGGGCTGTTCAGGAAAAGTCTTTGTAAGTAATCACGGAAGAGCTGTGTGCAGTGTGGAAGGGGGATTAAATAGCATCTTGGTTGTGTTTCCAGCAGCTCCTTCCCGAGGTCCCATCAGTGAGGTCCTTCCACACAATTTCAGAGCTCCTCTTGCCTGCTGGGTCACAGCCACACCCCCAGGTCCGGTCTGCCAGGGAGCCATACCTGAAGCCAGTTAATGCATGCCCTGTCGGCTCCAGATAACACCGAGGATTACTTCTTTTTAATCATGATATAGCTCTAAACCCAACAACTTACAAATTTTTCTATGCCCAGTAGGTCAGACTCATAGTCTCATCCAAAGCCAAAAGGACAGGCTGGCAAGGCGACTTGCCAGAAAACCATATTTATGGCCAATATTTGTATGTTTAATCTCTAAATTGTGAATCAATTGCTCCCTTATTTAGCTGATAGCAGAGGGCAGGTTAAGCAGTCTGGGCCACTTGGACATCCTTCAAAATCTTGGAATTATTTTTACAACCCTCATTTTTTTTAATGGTCCAAATTTTGTCAGGAATTAACACCAGAGGCCCAGTGAGCGCTCTTTGTCATCGAACAGCTCTTTCTGGGAGCTACATTTACCAGGGATTTGAAAGCTTCACCTATGAGGAGAAACCGTCTCACATCTCCCTGAAAACAGATGGTAAACTGCCTTTTCTAGCCATGTTACCCAAGACAGGGTATTCTGCAGCTTCATTTCCAACAGAGAACAAGAACAGCTATTGAACATCGCGGCCCTTTCATGCCTGTTTCTGGAGTCCCTGTCTCTGTGCATCAGTCGGGTGTTACCTGACTGCTCATGCTTTTCATTCCAGATGTTCTGGAAATGCCTCCTTACCAGCTGGACCCTCATCAGCCACTGCTACTGCTACTCCAGAGCATCCTTGCCACTTGCCCATGTTTCTTTTTGAACCCAAATATTTTATTTTTTGCTCTTCATCTTCCCCCGTCACAGCAAGGTGATGTTTAAGTGGCAGAGGGGAAATTTGGTCCCTCCTGGAAAATCAGTGTATGAGGAGGAGTGGAAACAGTCCCTCATTTCTAAGCTCAGCTGCTCACCCAAAGGCTCAGGCGCCACTGCTGTTCAGCAGCCCCCAACCTTTCCCAAACAGCCTCTGCCGGCTGGGGCTTGTGGGGTTCGGATGGGGCAGCAGGAGCACAGCCCATCACTGCCCACCGCAGCTTTGAAGCTCTCACTCCCTGCTCCTCGCCTGCTGCGGGACACAGCTGGCCAGGTTTCTGGCTTTCCAGAATCGCTGCAATTTCCCTGCAAAAACTCTGCAGGCATGATGTTTGCAGGGGACTTGGGGCTTTCCCACTAGATGGAGCCCGGGGTAAAATATGAACCTCAGCTGCGATGCACTAGGGAAGGGAAAGAAATCCCCATCTCCTGGAAGGGGCTGTAGGGCTGCAAGCGGGACAGGGCATGGGGAGCTGCGCTTGGGGCATCCCCTGTTCTGAATGCAAGTAACAGGGACATCCCTCTGCACCCCATATGCCATGTTAAGCTCTTCATGGAAAGGCAGGCCTGGCTGAGCCCCAGGAGGTGACCAGTCCTTCTCGCCCACCATCCCAGGGAGATGATCATTTGCAGCAGCCTTATTTGAGCCACTCAGTCCACTGCTAGGAGCTTGCATGGAATTTGCCTGTTGAATGCTCATGGGTCCCTGCATGTGGAGTGTTAGCATGGGGAGATCAAGAGAACTAAAAAAAGACGAGTCTTTTGCTGCTCAGAGGCATTTGCATCTGGGCTGCGGGCTCCCAAAGACCTCACATGGGAGCCAGGCTCATGCACGGGGTGCATGCCACAGGGTCAGGCCCTGCACAGCACCAGGGCCTCCTTTCGCACCCTGCTTTTCCAAGCTCCCTTCTGCAAATGTCTCCATCTGCTCCATGGGCTCAACATCAGCACAGAGCGGCTGCCAAACCACACCAGACCTGCCATCCCATGCACAGGGACCTACAGTGCTTTCCCAAATAAACCGTCCCTGCTTGCATGTCTGAGCCATATGGCTCAGCCTGCCTCAGGCTGCCAGCCCCATAGTGAGGGGATCCATGGGATGGCTGCCTGTCCTCACCGCAGCTGGACACAAATTTGCCTCACCACCCGACAGGGAAGCACAGCACTCCACGAGCCCCATGGGTCCCATTTGCGATCACACAGCCTTCAAGCTCAGTCATTTATTTGCTCTCCGGTGGAAGCTGCATGCTGCTGGGGCCACATCCTCCTGCCTCACTGGCATCTGCCGGTGCGGGGACATCACTCGCTGCTCAGCAGCACCCCGGGGGGCCACAGGTGCCACTGGGACGGCAGGCAGAACCTGGGGCTGCCGGCCGCTCCAGCAGCTGGAAGGGGTCACAAATCTTCTCCTGGAGGGCAGAGAACAACCAGGGGCAGGATCAGGCCAGAGGGGAACAAGAGGGAAAAGCAGCATGTCCCCATCACTCGCTCCCTGCTAGTGGGGTGTCCCAAGCAGACCCCTACGATAGCTAACATGGGGGCAGCCCCAGGTCAGTCCAGCTACTTTTCCATGCCACGAGGAGGACGCCAAGAACTTTTCTGGGACATCAGCTTTGCTATTATCTGAGAAATGCCTCCTGCTTGGACAGGGACCCAAGAATGTCTCCCCCTCCCCAAGTACAAGGTTGTGTTTCAGGGACACGCAGCTGCAGGGCATTATCTCCCTCGTGTACCAATGACCCCCACTTCCAGGCCTCTCCTGGCCCATCTGCAGGCTGGAAGGACCACCAAGGGGAGGAGAAGAGAGGCTTCCAGCAGATAGAGTTGCTTTGTGCTTTGGGGTCAGGGCTGGCAGCCAGGGCCAAGCTCCTATCAGCAGCTGGGAGGCGCTGGGAGAGCGAAGGGGAGGAAGGAGCCGTGGGGATGGCCCATCACCTCCCTGAGGCAGGCTCTCCCCATCCGTCTCTTGGAGGAAGGATATCTCCCACTGGGAGACATCAAGCAGGTCCAGCCGCCAGCCTCAGCAGCCCCCATGGACATCTTGGGGGGTCAAGGGCCTCTCACACCTGGTGGTTACAGCAGACCCCACCTTCGGAGGACTACAACCTGCGCTGGGGTGCAGTTGCCCAAACTCAGGCACCAAGCGCCACCCTCAGTGCCCCATGGGCTCCTGCCTGGCCCGGAAGGACTCAGGTCTCTTGGTGTCATGCCATAGCCCCTCTGATACCCCAGGGCAACTCTGATGGCACGGGACACCCATGTTCCCATCCCTGAAACCAGTCATGGAGCTACTGGCTACCAGCCTTCACTTCCTTGCGACAGCAGCCCTGCAGTGTGGCAGTGTTGGCCCCACTGTCTCGGATGAGGAACTCCTCCGCAAACCTAGAGCTCTGCAAGATCGCGGCCATCTCTGCATCCACATCCACCACTTCTCCTTCCTGGGGACAGAGGTGTGGTCACAGGGCTGGAGTCCAGGATACGTGACCCCAGCCACCCAGTCAGATGATGGGCAGGGGAGCAAAAGCAGGGGCACAGCCTGACCCAAAACCTTGCAAAAGGCCCACAATGACCAAGCAGCTGGCTCCAAACCCCCTTGTGAAGCCACCACGGATGTCCTGCTGCCACCTCCACCCCAATGCAATGCATGGGTCTGGCTCTCTTTCCCTTCCCTGTTTGCAGCTCCCCTGGTTTATACAGCCCCTCTGCTCGCACCCACCACCCCCACTACCAAAGCTTACCCCCAAAATCACAGAGGACGCTGCTGAGCAGCACTGCTTCCTCAGCTCTGCCCAATCCCCTGCCCTACAGACCATGACACCTTGAAGGTGAAGTTGGCGTCAAACAGCAGCTCTCTCTCATGTCCCACGATCCCACCGTTGTAGATGACTTGGCTCGGCCTCGCCCGGCTGCTACCTGGCACCTTGAACAGTCGGAAGGTTGCAGAGACAAAGCGGCAGTCGCCTGCAAGGAAGAGGTTGGTGGGTTGGGCAGTGAGCAACCGGGCTGGGAACCGGCAGAGCCGAGGATCCCAGCACAGCTCCCCAGGGCTAGCTGGAGCCAGCGCTCCCTGGTCAGACCCTCACCAACAATGTCCTCCAGCTCCTTGTTACCAATGGTGATGGGGCTGGCGGTGACCAGGCACGGGGGGCTGAACCCCACCTCCTCAGCGATGCTGTACAGATCTCTCCAGTACAGGGCTCCCGCCAGGCATTCCCCTGGGACAAGACCATAGGCATGGGTGATGGAGGCAAATGTCCAGTCCTCCCACCCCACCCATCCCATGCCATCACCACCCTGGAGCCCTACGCACCCCACAGCACCCTGTGCTTCCGGACGGCCTCGTTCAGGCGCTGGCTGGCGTAGACATCGCTGAAGTACATCTCTCCCCCGGGCTGGGAGGCAGCGAGGAGTGCAGGGAGACCCCAAGAAGCAACAGGATAAAAGGGACAGGGAGAACTGGGCACCCCCTAATGCTACCCTGCTTGGGACTCTCTGCAGAGGTACCCTCCCCTGGACCCATCCCGCATCCCCACCTTGCTGGACCCCATTTGCTGCATCCCAGTGGCACCCCAAGAGCAGGGCCACCCCAACACTGCTCTGCTCCCGCTGTGGGTGCTGGCCCTGGCGTTACCTTCAGCACGCGGTAGGCCTCCTGCAGCACGGCCCTCTTGTCGGGAGAGAGGTTGATCACACAGTTGGATCTGGGGAGGAGGAGACTGAGGCTCATTTGCACCCTCTCACACGCACAGCACCACCGGCTGCTGTGCAGCCACCAGCCGCTGCACGTCCCATCACTTCATGCAGGATTTGGAGATGCTGATTTGACCATGAAAAGGGCAGTTTCTATATTCCCAAGCTCTAGCCCACCCTCTCAGGATTTTCCCTTTCCTAACGTGCGTTCCTGAAGCGAGCAACCTGGTGGGATGCAGACCTGAACCTAAGCCTGTGGCCACTGGTGGCAGCAGGACCGGGGGTAGCAGAGCCCTGCATGGTACCTACATGACAATATCATAGCTCTCATCTGCCAGGCCGGCATCACCCAGCTTCTCCATGTAACCATGAAGGAACTCCACATTTGGCTTTTGGTAGCCAAACTTGTCCATGTGGTAGGCAATATGCTTCTTCGCCACCTCGACCTGGGAGAAGGAATGGAATGATGGCGAGAGGATGCTGGGGGGATAAGGGGAATTACCAGATGCTCACTGTACCTGGCCCTCGGTCATGTCTATCCCAGTGACATGGCCCTGCTCCCCGACCAGCTGGCTCAGCAGGTAGCAGTCTCTGCCACTGCCGCTGCCCAGGTCCAGGATCTGGCACGACGCCAGGCACTCAGGGATCACCAGACCGCAGCCATAGTACCTAGGGAGATGCCGAGCTGAGCCAGGCAGAGGTCTCCCCGTGGCACAGGGGGTCCAGGGGGCTGCAGCCCACAGGGAGGCAGCAGCAGAGGGGAGACCCCGGGATTTACCTGGCCACCACCTCCTCATGGATACGCTCCAGAGCATCTCTAACTGCCTTGGGAAGGGGCCTGGCTGAGGTGACACAAGCGTTGGTTTTCAGGTCCTCTGACTTCTGCAGCACTTTGCCATAGTAATCCTGATATGGGAAGGAGAGAGGCCACTGAACTATGGCAAGCTAAACCTTGGGAGCTCCCCACACACCATGCCTACACTCATCTTGTATGCGTCCTTGGTGTCCTCTGGCACTGGTGCTCTGATTTGCACCCAGCTTAAAATTAGGCTAACATCAAGCATCACTTTGCCCCCATCCTCCCCTGCTGCCCTTGCTTGCATGCACAGACGTGTTTGCACAGTAGGGGATTTCACTGTCATTTGCAGGAACTTTGCAGGCTGCGGCTGCCACTTCTCTGGCCAAGAGAGGCGCAGGGAATGAGGGCAGGGAAATGCAGCTTTGCTCAGCCCCTCCGTTCCTGCGGGAAACAGGAGCAAAGCAGCCAACTGTGCCGAGCGATTTTACCCAGGCCCTGAAACGAGCTCTGTCCTCTGACCGCAGCAGGTGTCCCGGTGCGGCCGGGGCTCGGTGTCCCCCCCTAGGCCCCCCCCCCGCCCCACGCCCCTCACCTGCACCTCCCGGTGGATCTGCTCTCCGCAGGGGGCTGCCATTGCAACGGGAACGCGGGGCCAGCACCTGACGCCACAGCAATCGGCACTGCACCAGGCACTCCTGAAGGCCCTGACTCCCCCCTCCTTCCCTGAATATGGGAGCTCTTTTTGCCTTCCCCTGCCCCAGCAGTACCCAGGGAGACCCCCCAAACTCGCAGCCTAGTGGGATCCTCCTGGGGGAGCCTCACAACATCCCCCTCCCCACAAAACCCCAGTCCAAGCTGCCCTGCAGACACAAGCCCCCAGAAACTTCTCCCACTTCACAGAGAGCTCTTGGCCCCAGGGGGTGCCCCCCAGCACCCCACAGCAGAGGCCCTGGCCTACCCTAGTGCCTCCAGCCGCAGCGCTTCGGCCGGACTCTGCCCCGCCAGGGCCACGCTCCGCCCCGGCACCCTGCGCTGTCCCTGGCCTGCCTTCCGCCCCAACACCGGCTCCTGCCTGGCCCGGACCCTTGGCCCACGGCCCTGCAGCCTCCCCGCAGAGCCCCAGGCACAGCACGGGGGAGCCGGCCCCGCTCCTGTGGGGGTGTCACTGCCATCACCCACCGCCCGTGCCAGCGGCCACTGCCTTCTCCCACAGACACCCCAAAGACCCACCCTGCTGCCTTCCTCCCCACACCCCCATGGTGCAGCGCTGTCCCTGCTCACCCCAAACGCAGGGAGACCTGAGTTTAACTGCCCAGGGCTGCTCCAGTCCCTGCAGAGGACAGGACCCGGCGGAGGGGATGAGCCACGTGCAGCAAGGACACACTGCATCACAAAGTCCCCAGAACTGCAGCATGATGGGGGGCATTGACCCACCGTCCCAAACAGGCTCCCCCCAGCACAGACTCTGCTGCAGTTTGGTGGCAGTTAAGGCAGCTTTTATTCCCAGCAAGTGAGTCACATCTTCTCCAGCACTTCAGGAAAAACCCTCATTCCCCAAGTGCAGCTGCCAGGCCAGGGATTGGACACCCTCCCCAAAGGCACAACTACCCCTCCATGGCCCCTGGGCCCAATGATGGCACCTTTGCAGGGATGCAGGTGATGGGGTGCTACCAGGTGAAACCCAAACAGGCAGTGGCACTGGAGAGGATGGTGAAGTCTAGCCCAGGAGGCTCTGCCAAATCCCTGCAGCACTTTGCTGCACAACTTCAACACAAACGTGGCAGCCTGGTGCTCACTCCCTGCCTGCCTTGTCCTATCAGCCGATGAAAAGCACACTCAGGCAAACAAGTGCTTCCCGTGCACCCCAAGTGTTCCAGATAAGTGACTCACCAAAAACAGAACACAGTATTTATAGCCTGGGTGCAATCTCCTTCTCCGGGAAGCGCACAGGAGCCTGGTCACTAGCTCTCCAACACAGAGCAGTGCAGAGCTGAGCACTCCGGCTCATGGTGGTCTCCGGCCCGCTTCCTGGCTGGGCCTTTGGATACCTTCCCAATCAGATACAAACACACACCACAGCCAAGGCTGCTTCATCAAGCGCTGGAGCAGCAGCCCAGGAAGAGGAATGCAGTCGAAGGCCGAAGGCAGTGCAGATGGGCTGGCAATGGGATGACGTTCCAAGCTTTGGCAGAGTGGAAAATAAGATAACCTCCAAGCATGATGCTGGCCAAACTGTGTCCAGCTGGACCAGTGACAGAGGCAAGCACCCAGATTCCCGCTTTCAGAAGTTCTGGCCTGGGACCGGTATCTCTGTCCACACTGAAGTACCTTGCTCACCCACCCAGGCACTTACAGCTCCCACTGATTAACATGCCTTAAATAAACTGCACTCTGTGCCATCTCTGTGTCTAAATACAGACCAGTGTCAAACTGCAAGCACCTGTATTTAAAATCCACAGCTCTACTTTATGCATTTCTTGCAGGGTTGGGGGGGAGTGGACACAACTTTATGAAACTTCTGGCTCTATAGCTGCTGGTCCCAGGCAGGCACGACCAGCACTCTTCCGTCATTTCACAGGAGATGGCTCCTAACTGAGCAGAGGTTTCCAGGAAGGAAAGTCGTCTTGTAGCCAGGAAGGACATTACTTTGGACAGAAAGAATATCACATGCCATGGGCTGGGCTGGCAAACCATCTCAAGCACATGGCCAGTGATCATTAGCTGAATGACACTGGTACCTGCAGTGCTGGTGTGGAGCGAGCACCTCACACTACATGGGAAGTAAGCAGATGCAGGAATTGTTGGGGGGAGTAAAGTTTCAGGTAACTTTCAGTTCAATGCAGGTGAGCAGGTGAGCGTTCTGGAGCAGAGACGTGGATGGGGGCACATGAGAGGGGCCCACATGCTCAGAAACACGAACTCCACACATATTCCAGCTGACATCCAGCACCATCCAGATATAGGTCTGAACCCTGGGGTCCAGAGGGGAAAGGATGCTTGGATGCCCTCAGGGCCAGTCAAGATGTCCTTGTGCCTTCAGCCGTGCTTCATTTCAGCAAGTGACTCAGCTGGTCCTGTAGATTTGATGACTGCTCAACACTGGGGACCAAGCAAGAAGAGGTTCCCTGTGAGATCCGCTCCCCAGACTGTACTGTGCTGCCTGTGCCCAAGGGACCAGAACAGCTCTAGCACTGACACCACAGAAAAGATAAACCCTGGGGTTCCCCAACCCTCCTCTGTGTTCCCCACAAGGCAAACCTCATTTTGTGCACCCATAAGCAGGCAGCTCTCCTCTACTCCACCCTCATCTCCTGTCACAAATGACCTCATAGGCTCTATCGTGGTAACGAAACAAATAGAAGTTTTGGTATAAGTCATCCCTTCACCTAAATTCTCATCTCTACACAGTACTGAAACACCATCCCGCTGGGCCAGCATCTTCTTCACAGGCAGCTACAAAAACCTTTTAGCTCTGTTTCCCACCCCTACTCCAACACTTTTCCCTTTCCATCAACCCACACACATCCCCCTCCCCAGGTCCTCCTGGCATGCCTTCAGCTGGGTACTCACTTCTTCTGAATTGCTTCCTGCCTAGATGAAAAAGGGGAGAAAAAGAGCATTAAAAAAACAAAATCTCAGCAGCAGGGTTCACGTTATATTGAAGAAAAGGGACTTGATCAAGGGCTCAGGAGGTCAAAACCCTAGTGTGTTTCTGTGTTACATCCTGAGAGGACAGCAGCGGCACTAGCTTCTCCCCTAGCCCTAGATGCATCACACTTTCACAGGTGATGTGGTGCATGGCAAATAGGAAGCAAAAATCTCAGCTCCCACCCCAAAACAGCCTGTGCTGTACCAGTGCAGCTGGAAAGGGCTGAAAAATTCCAGCTCCAGCCCATCTTTGAGGAACCAGGCAAGAGGGATTGGCCTGAGTGGGCTCCATGCAAAGTCTTTAAGAAGGGAAAGGGATCAAGGGATCCACTCAGCTCCCCACAGAGAATATGGTGTCCCCTACTTACTGATACTGTAGATGAGTGGTTATTATGGCCATTTTCCTTAAACTCTGTGGAAAACAAGACAAAGAATGAGTGTCTGATGGGAGCAATTCAGCAGAATCACAGGGCAAGCTGTCCCAATGCCCCGGGGAGTTCCCCCAGCACGGCCATCACTGTACCACCGCACTGCCTCCAGAACACCCACACCGGTGTCTGTCAGCGATGGCACACCCCCCTCTTCTCTCCCATCAAGAGGCACTCTCAACTAAATGCTTCGTTTCAGCCTACGGTCCCTCGTGCTTTCTGGCAGAGAAGGCACAGCTTAAGGGCTGGCTTGTGTTGCAGGATGCCAGAAGGCCAGTGGCACACGCGGGTTTGTGGAAGCAGTAGATTACTCTAGTCATCAGCCCGGCTGCCCAAACTCATGTATTTCATTTCAGGGCTCCAGTAACATTGCTGCATCCCCATTCTTACAACCCTCCTCTCTTCCTGCCCGCTAGAAACTCTACTGCTCTAGAAGATAAACAGCTTACATCTTCTGAGTGCAGGATGGCATCTTCTTGCATCACCATGTTTCTAGCAGCCTGACCCAGGAGCTGAAAACGAAAGCACAGAACAGACCGGGAGGGTCTGTGTCTCCCGTAAATCTTGTGACAGCTGCTCAGCAGACTCACACACAAGACTGGCACCCCGGGGGGACCGGGTGGCACAGTGCGAGGCTTGCTGGGAGCACCGCGGTGCTCTGCCCACCCCACACAGGCTTTGGGAGAGCCTGAGGCGTCGTTCTGGTCTGTCACTCCGGTGGGATGCCGTGGGGTAAAGGCAGCCCCCCGCCTCCCCAGCTCCACCAGTGCGCAGGCAGAGCCGGGGGTGCTGGCACTCGGGGCCCAAGAGCCCCGCGGGGGTGCCCACTGTGCCGCCCCCCCGGACTTCAACTCCCAGCATACCCCGCCTCCCCGTGACTACAACTCCCAGCATGCCCCGGCCCGGCCGCCCCGCCCCCCAGCAGCCGGCGGGGCCCCGGTTCCCCGGCCACCCCGCCCGGCCCGGCCGACGCCCCCGACAAGTGGGGGGCGGAGCTGCCGCCGACCCCGGCTCCTCCCCGCAGGCCTCGCTGCCGCGCTGCATGCCGGGCCCTGTAGTCGGCCGCCCAGCTGTGCCCGCCGCTCACCTCGGCGCTGCGGGAGCCCTTCAGCACCTGCTTGGTGAGGGCGATCACATCCGTGCCGCAGCTCGTCACCTTCTCGGTCAGGAGCCCCTTCACCGAGTGTCCGAAGCGCGCCTGGGCCTCCGCCGCCGCCCCCGCCGCCATCTTACCTGCCCGCGCCCCGCCCCGCCCCGGCGAGCGCCGCTACGGTGAGTGCCGGGGGCCAGAAGAGCTGGGAAGGCGCAGGGTCCACGGGCGGGTGGGGGGATCTCCGCGGAGGGGCCGCCTCTGCTCGGGGCTCTTGTACCCCCATGGCTTCCCCTAGGACACCCCAAACTCGGACACCACCCTGGGCACGGACACCCCGAGGCTGCCCAGCCCTGACCGGTGCTGCCCAGTGCTGACTAGCGCTGACCGGTGCTGACCAGCACCACCCAGTGCTGACCGGGGCGGCCCAGTGCTCACCAGCGCTGCCCAGTGCTCACCAGTGCTGCCCAGTGCTGCCCAGTGCTGCCCAGTGCTCACCAGTGCTGACCAGTGCTTGCCCAGTGCTGACCAGTGCCCCCAGTACTGTGTTGCCCGTCCCCTCCTGGGCATGTCGAGGGGGTCCCAGGCTGGGGTCAGACCCCAGTGCCCCACCAGTCCCCTGATGCGTTCATGGTACCCAAGGGAGACCCTGAAGGCTCGGCCACCCCCACACCCTTCACCTGCTGTAGGGACAGAGCCCCAAGGATGGATCTGGCCCTTCAGCCCACTGGACACGGCTCCCCCACAGCCAGCCGGCATAGCCATGGCCCCACTGCCCTCTCCCCCTGCCGGGTGCCCAGCTGCAGAGCTGGCTGCAAGCCCAGAGCCCTGTTCCCCCCCTCCCCGTCCCGATAAGGAGGCGAGCCCTCCTTGGGATCAAGGCAATGACCCCACAGCCACTATAAAGTCCCCCTGTGCTGCTGCAGCCCTACAGCTGGCCCCACCATGCCGCTGCTAGGCACCCTGCTGCTGGCCCTGGCCCTGCTCTGCGCCTGGGTGCTGGTACGCCAGCGAGCCGCCACAAAAATGGGGACAAGGACAGGGACGGGTCCAGGGCGCCCACGGAGCCTGCCAGCCCTGCCGCTAGTGGGGAGCCTGCTGCAGCTGGCTGGGCACCCCCAGCTCCACCTACGGCTCTGGCGCCTGCAGGGCCGCTACGGCAGCCTCTACGCCCTCTGGATGGGCTCTCACTATGTGGTGGTTGTCAACAGCTATCGGCATGCCAGGGAAGTGCTGCTGAAGAAGGGGAAGGCTTTCGCTGGACGGCCGCACACCGTGAGTTGGTGGCAGGTTTTGGGGGACCCCCTCCCACTGTGGCGTGGGGTGTGAGGTGGGGAATGCTCTGGAGAAAGGCACTGGCACCCAGCAGGGTCCATCTCCTCTCCCCATCCTGCCTGGAGCAAGGCAATGGCAGGGGTAGCCCCTCTCTGCCCTGTTCCCCAGGGTGAATCCTGCACATCCTCCATCCTAAGGGTGCTCGTTCTTGCTGAGGGCTGGCTGGACCTCAGGGCTTGGGGATGTGGGGTCAGGTACCACCAGGCTCCCTGCACCCCCTAAGTTTCCTGGGCACTCCAGCCCCTAACCCTGGTGTCTGTCCCCAGACCTCTCCATCGGTCCTTGGTGGGGGGAGGGGGGAGTAAAGCTCATGGCCTGGGCTTTGCCTGCCGGTGCCAACCACCAGCCCCGCCGGACTATCCCCGGGATGACATGACCATCCATCCCCCAGCGTCGCTCCTTCCCAACGCATGGCCCTGTGGAGCTGCCCTGCAGTGGGGTGACCCCAGGGCTGCCTTTCCCACAGGTGACCACGGACCTGCTGTCCCGGGGGGGTAAGGACATCGCCTTTGCCAGTTACAGCCCCCTCTGGAAGTTCCAGCGCAAGCTGGTACATGCTGCCCTCTCCATGTTTGGGGAGGGCTCACTTAGCCTTGAGACGATCAGTAAGTGACTCTGCCGGTCCCCGGGCTCCCTCCCAGCTCTGTCTCCCTTCTGCACTTGATCAGGGCTGGAGTTTTCCTTTCTCCATGCTCTGATCCCCTGGTAATCAAGGGGAGACTCATTGGCTCAGCCCAAACCTCCCAGCACCCCTCTAGTTTGCCTAGCAGGGGCTTGGTCCCTCTTTGTCCATCCCCAGTACTTTACCGACACCTCTCCCTGTGCATTTTCTACCCTGAGCTGTGGCTCCCCTCGCTTACAGCTGGGGAAACTGAGACATGGAGCCAGCTCCTAGCATGTGGGCTCCCCGCTCCACCCAGGAGGAGCATCAAGCCTCACACAGAGACTTTCCTGCGTACCTCCATCCTCTCTGCTCCTCCCCAGAATCCAGTATTGTCCCTTCTGACCATCCGAGACCCTCAGGGCTCAGCCCTGGCTGGGGGGTTTTCTCTGCAGATTGCACACCCTGAATGAGTGGGGGACCCCTCCTTCCAGCCCCCAGCTGCCCCCTCCACCCCCTCGGCTTCACCATCACCCCCTCACCTGCCTTTCCTTTCCACCCCAGTCTGCCGGGAGGCTGCATCCCTGTGCGAGACACTCAGCGCTGCACAGGATACAGCCCTTGACGTGGCCCCTGAGTTCACACGGGCCGTCACCAACGTGGTCTGCTCCCTCTGCTTCAACTCCTCGTACCGGCGTGGGGACCCCGAGTTTGAGGCCATGCTGGAGTACAGCCAGGGTATCGTGGACACTGTGGCCAAGGAGAGCTTGGTGGACATCTTCCCCTGGCTCCAGGTAAGCAGGGACACAGGGACTGGCTGTTCCTCTCACCTTGAATGAGACAAAGGAGCTGAGATGTGTTGTGCAGGAGAGGACTACCTGACCCCCCGGGGTTAGGAGGGTCCCCCAAGGTCCCACAAGGGCCAGTACCCTGGTGGGCACGGAGCAACTGCCTGGGGGCCTGCAGAGGCTGGGCTAAGCTGGAGGCCTTTGCTGTAATGTGGCTTTTCTCCCCCAGATATTCCCCAATAAGGACCTGGCCCTGCTGAAAAGATGCCTCAAGGTACGGGACCAGCTGCTGCAGCAGAAGTTCACCGAACACAAGGTGCTAACAGGGCCAGGAGAGGGAAATGCTCGGGAGCTGCAGGGTGCTGTAGCTGGGGTGGTGGGGACTCTGCCGAGGCCAGCCCAGCTCATGTGTGTCCCCTGGCAGGAAGCCTTCTGCGGGGACACCGTGAGGGACCTCATGGATGCCCTCCTGCAAGTGAGGCTCAGTGCCAAGAACGGCAGCTCTCCGGCACCAGGGCTGGAGTTGACTGACGACCACCTCCTCATGACTGTGGGGGACATCTTTGGGGCTGGCGTGGAGACCACCACGACTGTGCTCAAATGGGCTGTGCTCTACCTGCTCCACTACCCCGAGGTAGGGTCTGCACCCTGCGGTGGGGGGGCCTGGTCTCCCTCTGACACCAGGGACATTGTGGGGAGCTTTGAGGAAGGCAGGTACAAAGAGAGGTGTTAGGCTTTGTGAATAAGCAGGATCAGGCTGTGGGCATTTTACTTCTGCCCTGCCCAACCTGCCAGGACGTGCTGGTGATGCTGGGTCTACGCTGCTGCCACGGTGAGCCCCCACCCACAGGGCACCTTCCTCCCTGGGCTCCCACCCCAGCCCTTGCTCCCCTCCCAGGTCCAGAGGAAGATTCAGGAGGAGATGGACCAGAAAATTGGCCTGGCACGTCACCCCCAACTCAGCGACCGCCCACTGCTGCCCTACCTGGCGGCCACCATCAGTGAAGTGCTGCGCATCCGACCCGTGTCCCCCCTGCTCATCCCCCACGTGTCCCTTGCTGACACCAGGTGAGACCCCACGGGGCACAGCCAGGACATGGGCAAAGACAGCGGGAGGGAGCGACCGTCTTACTGTGCGTTCGCCTTGCAGCATCGGGGAATACTCCATCCCCAAGGGCGCCAGAGTCATCATCAACCTCTGGTCCGTGCACCATGACGAAAAGGAGTGGGACAAGCCTGAGGAGTTCAACCCTGGTGGGTTGGGTGCTCCCTGTCCTCCTCGTGGGGCAGCGGATGGCAGGGTGGGTGCAGCAGTGGGGAGGCTTGGTGGTGGGAGGTCAGATCCTGCTCCCCCTGGGCTGGGACACTCTCTCTGCTCTTGCATCTCATGGGATGAACATCACAAATGTGATAAACTCAGGCAGGCCTCAGGCAGAAGGGGCTGATCCCTGCCGATGCCAATGGTGCCCCTTCCCCTTGCAGGCCGCTTCCTGGATGAGCAGGGCCAGCACATCCACTCACCCTCGCCCAGCTACCTGCCGTTCGGGGCCGGGATCCGCGTCTGCCTGGGTGAAGTCCTGGCCAAGATGGAGCTTTTCCTCTTCCTGGCCTGGGTGCTGCAGAGGTTCACGCTCGAGTGTCCCCAGGACCAGCCCCTGCCCTCGCTGGAGGGCAAGTTTGGTGTTGTGCTGCAGGTGCAGAAGTTTCGAGTGAAGGCTAGGCTGCGGGACGCCTGGCGAGCCTCGTGATGGGGACAAGGCCTGGATCCCAGGCACTGGTGGGATGCGATGGGATCACAGAGGCTATGCCCTGCCTGCCCCATGGATGTGGGGTTGTCTGGATAAAGCTGTTTCCGACGCAGCATGGCTCCAGCTATTTTTTGGACAGGCAATGGAGGTCGGGGGAGGTGGGAGGGTGCCTGAGATATATAGTGACAACACAACTTCATGTGAGCACTGCGCTGAGCTGGGAGGCCATGGCCTGTCTGCGGGGCTGCTAACGTGAACAGCCTCTTCACCCCACCAGAGGCAGCCATGAGCCATGGAAACCAGCCACCCACAGAGCTGGTGGGTAGAGAAGGGCCCACCCCAGCCACGTAAGGGGGAAAAAGTGATCACAGGGCAGTTTGGGGGTTAGGGATGCCCAGGCTGTGGTCAGGTCACCCCGTGGCTGTGACCCCAGGTGGGTTACCCTGGCTGGCCCCTGCCTTAGTTTCCCCACTGGGAGCAGGGAGAATGAATGTGACATGGGCTGGGAGCTGAGCCTGCTATGGGGCAGGGAGAGCTCCCCCAGCCCTGCCTTCCCCAGCCCCAGCCCAGGACTGCATGCCCCTGCCGGTGGGACCCCCGCCTGCTCCTTGCGGGGAAAAAGAAGAAAACAGCTTGGAGAATCCTGCAGTTTTAGCTCCCACTCAGCTTCCTCTCCCGTGGTACACCAGCACACACACTGCTGCCAGCACGTGCAGGTGTATGCACAGGGCTGCCTCCACACACGTATACTTACAAGCACGTATATGCAAATAAAAGCACAGGGATGCATTTAAGCCTGCTGACGTATGCATATACATGCACATATGTGCTTGTATGCACACATGCATACATGTACTTGTGCACACACACAGCCCCTACCAGATGGGACATGAGCACCTTGTAGGGCCACAGGGCTCTCTGACCCGGTCCTGTGTGTGAGCCGCTGTGGGGGGAGGTGCAGGCAGCCCCAGCTCCGGCCGAAAGCAGGGGGCTCCCATTGCTTAGGGACACGGAGGAGCACCCAGAGGTGCTTAGACCCCATGGGTGATGGTCAGCTATGGGGCCCCCAGGCCCAGTGCGTGGGCACCACAGAGTGGGGGGCTGCTGACATTCATTGCGCAGCAATGTGGCATCTCCCGCCTGCACGGAGTCCCAAGCATCAATGCTCACTGTCTGGCTGGGTTATGGCCGTCACTTTGAGCAGCATAACCTTTCCGTAATGCGAGGGGCCCTGTTTGCTTTCGCCAAAAACCACCATGCCATGGAGGGAAGCATGCAATCAGGTTTCTGGTTCTCTATTACTTGACCTCTTAATATTTAACTAAATAGCAACACAGCTATGGCTCAGGGCACCTGGAGGAAAAGCAGCCGGGGCAGAGGGGAAAGCCCCGCACAGCCCCGGCATGGTGCGGCACAGCCAGCCCTGAAAAACCCCACATTTTTGCCCTTTTCTATTTCCCCCTGCCCTCTCTCTTGCTAGCAGGCAGGAAAACTCACATAAAACCCCACCACCACTAAACTTTCTACTCCCTGAGTCAAAGTGTACGTTTTCTTTCAAACTGCTAGCACTTTGCTTTCACCCAGCCTCCTCACCACTCAGCATCTGATGCCAAATGGGTCCCATCAGCCACACCTCGGCATGGGGATGATGAAAGCAATGCATCTGCAGCCCAGCACAGTGCCCGGAGCACCTTCCCTCCTCCCAGTCCATTATGGCGGGGGCTCAGGGTGGCAGGGAGGAGCTGGAAGAAGAACCACTGTGCACATGCCTGCCCCAGGGGCAATTCTTGGCGTGATTTGTGCAGTTGACCCACCAGAAGCTGGGCAGAGGGGAGTGCAGCAGGAGCCAAGCCCCGCCGCTGCTGCATAGTCTCTGCTGACTTGTGCAGGCTGAGCCCTCCACCTCTGCCAGCACAGGTTGAAGCTGGGTGGGTATGGGGGACTGGGCTCACCGTGGGTTTGGGGAAAATTTGGCTGAACACGATGCTCTGGGCTTCCCCTTGGACTGGTGCCTCCATGCCAGCCTGGTCCTTCCCGTGCCCCGGATCCTGTCCCTGGCAGCACATGCCGGCTGAGAGGCTCCTCTTCAGTCTCTTGCAGTCACCAGTAAGTGCAGCATGCTGATGCCTCCAGGAGCACCAGCCCAGGACCTCCAGCACCTCTGTGCCCCTTTGCCAAGGCACCGTGTTTGCTCTTGGCAAGGGAAGGGAATTTCTCCTTGCCAGAGTCAGCACGGGGCTGGCACATTGTGCACGTTGCCGTTGCCAAGGCACTCACAGCAAGGCGCGTGTACGCACAGCAAGCGCTCAAGGCTAGCGTGTACCTTGAGGGAGAAATGGGGACTTTGGGATTGGGGATGTTTCCAAACCGGAGAACACCTCCAGCCACAGATGCTTGTGCAAAGCTCGCACTCCTGTTCGCCAGGGCTGGCACATGCTGACCCTAGGCCTGGAGACCAGCCACATGCTGCAAACCCCGTCATGCCGAGCCTGGCCCCACTGCGGGGTGTCTTGCCCCTGCCCCAGCCCACGTCCTGCCAACCAGCCGACAAGCAGAAGATGCCGCCGCAGGGGGTTCAGTGCCCAGTACCAGCTGCCTGGCACTTTGTGAGCTGGTAAACAGCCGCCGGCATGGCTGCTCCCCGCTCTGGGAACAGGCAGAGACGCTGCTGAATCATCTGGCTGGTATTTATGTCCTGACAGCTGCTCCGGGGCCATGCCGCTGCGCCCAGCCCTGACCCCACCAGACAGCTTCACCTGGGCTGCTGGCAGTGGGGCAGTGCTGGATCTGGCCCACGGTGGCCCCCTCTCTCCTCCTGCCCCCCTGAGACCCAGGACATGCAAATCCACCACCTTGGACAAGCCCTTCGGCTTCATCCAGACCTGGCACTGGGCAGCCCAGTGACTGGAAAACTGGGGGGATGAGGCGACCATGCCCACAGGAGAGTCAGGGAAGACCTTGGCCTCTGCCACCAGGTTTCAGCCAGCCAAGCCCAGGCAGCCGCTGGGAATGCCGAGGCTCTTGCTGCTGAAATAATCCTGCTGCTGTAACAACCTGGGCAACGTTGGGTCCCTGCCCTCCCTCTGGGGCCGCTTGGGGTCTTTGCACGGGGGAAATGAGGACAGGAGGGAGTGGTGCTTGAGGGCTCGAAGGGCAGCTCGGGAGGGGTTGGGAACCAGTGGCTCCATCTCCCTGTGGCAGAGGGTGTCTGCAGGACAGGAAACAGTGAGTGGAAAGAAATAAGCTTTTTCATTCATGGCTGTTCCCACACTGTACCCCAGTACTCCAAGAAGCAGAGGCCCAGCTCGCCGAGGTGGGACCTGAGGGCACCAGGCAGAGCAAGCCCAAGCCTTTCCGTCACACAAACTCGTTCTGGGGGGCCCAGCCACTCCCACAGCAGTCGGCTGACCCAGCTGTGCTATGGGGCTCTGCTCAGGTGCCCTCCAAGTTTGAGGGGCTTCACTTTGCACCCAGCACTGGAAGGCCCCGGGCTGTGCCGGAGAGCTGCAGCCGGCACAGGAGGTGCGAGCAATGCTCGAAATACCTGCGGGCTCTGCGGTGGGCATGGCGCCAGGCGAGCTGAGTAAGCACAAACTTCAGGACACAGCTGTTCGCCGGCCGAAAACAAATCGAGAAACAACCCGGCAGCCTGTGACCAACCCCCCCTCCCCGCCCCCGGCACAGAGATTGCAGCGCTTGCACCACTGCTGAGATGGCCCCAGTGCGGGAACCAGCTCCATCTGATAAAAACAGATCTGTGCTATAAGAGGGGGGGGAACCAGCTCTAATGAAGAAAGGTGACTCATCCCAGCCTTTCCCAGGCTGCCTTCCATGGGATGCCGGGGGCTGCCAGACTGCCCCCATTTACCAGCCCAGTCTGGGCTTTTCCTATATAAACAAAAGAAAAAAAAAAAAAAAAGGCGGGGAAAACCTCCCTGGGATGTGTTGCACAGGGAGGACGAGTGAGGGCCGGAAGGCAGTAGGTTTCGGGGGGAGGCAAGGGGAGTTTATTCACCAGAGCAGGACCATGCCCCGGCACCCTTCCAAGCTCTGCTGGGAGCAGGTCACCGCAGGACAAGCCCGGCCAGGGTGTGCAGAGGAGAGGATCTTTGGCTGTGGGAGCCCAGGCTGTGCGGCCAGGAGGCAAGCATGACCCAGGCTCTCACCACTGATGCATGTCCCCAAGCAGCGTGAGATGCCCAGGGAGTCCAAAGCTCCTATTGCCCTGCGGCACTGCCTCATGCTTTCAGCAGAGTCTGCTCATTTTGCTTCTGTCCTGGAGGCTTGCTCAGGTTTCCTGCCCAGGAAGTTTTCAATGACTACTTGTAACACAGATGATTAACTGCACCTCAGCTTTCCTTAGCCTCGAGTGAGGTGGGTATGAGCCCTGAGAGCAGGCTGCCAGCAAGCACCAAGACACACGGTTCCCTCCTCCTCTGCCATCTTCAGCCAACACCAATCCACTGGGTGTACAAACACACAACAATCTGCTGCGGGAAAGGGAGAGTTTGCATCGTTGGTGCCAAAGAGTCCTCGGGAACACCGAGGTGGTGCTGCAGTACCCGTCGGTCCCAGGAGCCCGCATTGAGCCTGGGGGACCCTCTTGCTGAGCCACTGCAGGGTGCTCTGCAGCGCCTGTCCCCAGGCCCACCAGGATGCCTGCTGGGTCCTTGCCCTTGGAGCCAACTTCAGTGGACAAAAACATGCTGTGCAAGCAGCACCGCGCTGCCACAGACCCTAGCAAACATAGACTTTAGGTATTATTGGCACCAACACTTAAAGCACGTTTTAAAGAAAAACACCGAGCAGTGGATTGACACTAACTTGCTCTCAATCGTGCTGCGCGGTTTACAACACAGTTTTGAAACTATGAATTCACAACTCCTCTTATAACTTATTCACTCACCCCTCATAGCTGGAAATGGGTGGTTTTGGTGCTCTGGTGTTACAGATGCACGCTTGCCCATCTCCTCACATCTCCAACATTTTATATCCACAGCGTGCATTCAGAGAACAGCTCTGTTTGGGCTGTGTTGGCTTTCTACGAAGGCATATATGAGAGGATAAAGCACCTTTCTAAAGCTGGAGCTTTGGCAGTCCTCTGCCTGACCATGTTTTTCACCCTGAAGAGGCACCAGTCAGGATGTCTCCGACGGGCTCACCTGCCCAGTGTCCTGCCCTGCACCACTCCTCCTCCCCACGCCAGCTGCCCCTGGTCCAGGTCTAAAAGCCTGTAGTACAGAGAATGGCACTGACAGTCCTGCTCCTCCTCAGGCACATGTGAGCTTAAGAGACATAGTTTGTGCCCTGTTTGTTTCTTTATGGTCTTTAAAAGCCTAAAAAAACTCCAAGAGTCATAAAAAACAGGCACATCACTGCTTCTTCCTGACTTCAAGATTAGAAATATCAGCTTGGCTTACTGGTACTCACCTCTATGTCCAGAGTAGAAGTGGGGGGTTCCCCTGCCCTTAGTGGAATGGCTGGAAAGCAAACATGGAGATTTTTGTCTTATGCCAACAGAAATGTTGGCAGAGGGTCTCCCACTGGCACAGGACTGTCCTCAGGATTTACAGCAGTAAAACCCCATTCCATAAGGACTGATGTGCTTTTTTAGCTTCCTTTGTGGTGCGAGGAACAGAGCCAGGTGCCAATACGTACAGAATTCCTAGGGCTGGCACTGGGGATCTCTAATTCTCTTCTCAAAAGATACATGTGGTCGGTGAACACAGCTGGAAGCAACCAGTCCCCCGGCAGCCATGGTGCACAGCGAGCCAGCCTGGCTCTGGGGCACGCACAGCCTCTCCGTTGCCACTCACGCTCCAGGCATCCCGGAACGAGGTCTCCTGAATCCAAACCAAAGTCCTTTATTCTTAGGAGCACCCTAAGACACAAACTGAAGAGCAGTCTTCATCAGCTGTTCTGATGGAAGAGAAAGGCTGTGATGGGCAAAGGAGTGAGATTCTCTTAAACCTTATAAGGTAAAAGTGCTCTCCTCAAACGTGTGGGTAGAATATTGAAATAAGCACCACTTGTCTCACTCTGTCATTTCTATCCAGCACAGTGCTACATACCTCCAGTTAAAAAACCAAAACTAGCCCACCAAACTAAAGACAAATCTTGCTCTGAACTCACAAAATGATACTCACACACATGGGCAAGTTATCAGAAAAGGCATTATATTTTGGTTTCCACCTTATTTAAAACTGATTTTGGTTTTCAATCAATCAAATCTGAATATGTCCGAGTTCAGTTTTCAATTTTTTTTCCCCATAACAGTAATGATCTGGACGACCATAATTATAAAAGGGACGGGGAGAAAACCCGAGAACAAGAGAACAAGATACATAGTCTGAACTGTGCTCCCTTCCACATGAGCACTCTAGGGAATGTTAGTTTCAGCTCTCCGTTTCTTTTTTTTTTTTTTTCTTCAGGTTGTAACTAACAAAACCTCTACCGTTTATTAAAGCAAAGCTACAGTAAATTTTCTTGCAGTCTTACAGCAGGTTTTCATATTACCAGTAGGACTCGCATGCATGGATTGCAGTCACACACACGCTCACAGACGTTATACAGTAGCCAGTTGCCACCATAAAAAAAAAAAAAAAAGAAAAAAGAAAAAGGAAACAGACATTCATTTCTTTTAAGTGGTCAACATTAGAATCGCACCAAGCTTTTGGATCACAAAAAAAAAAAATACTGCACAGGTCTTCCACATCTACATGGTAAGTCATCCCTTCGCAATGGACGGAGCTCTCGTCTCCATTTGTTCAACATGCATCGCTGAAGCTTGAAGGCACGCTGGCCAAAGAGAGCCCTGTTCTTTTTTTGTCATCTTAACTCGAGTGTGCTGCTCTTGGGGTGCAAAAAAAGGAAAAAAATAAAGCCAATCCCTTTTGCAGCACACCGGGAAAAGGTCATTCGGAGACCACAGTACTTGGAAGGCAGCCCAGCTGCCTGGATTCTACTTCTAACTGTGCTCTTAGAGGCATTGAAGGAATACACTTGTCTTTAAAAATGACATATAAAGGCAAATTTCTGCAAACCCTTTCTTTTCAAACTGCTTACGGTAGACTAACATTCCTTCTGGAAGAAACTGGTCCTTCAGTCACCAGCTTCAAGTGGGAAATTTCCTACCTGCTGTCTTAAACACTGAAGCACCAGAGATTATAGGGCTGATGTGTTCAGGCATTCATCAGCTTTGGGAAAACTTAACACACCAAAAAAATAAAAAAAGAAGAAAAAAAGAAATCCCCAATGCCTCAAGAGCACTATATCAAACCAGAACTCTTGGGCTACTGACTGCCGGCACTGTCAGAAGCTGCTTGCTTCTGGGAAGACACCTGGAGGTTGAAGCCTTATGGTGATTTTGAATCCTCCCAGGGTGAGATTTGCTGAGCTTTACTGATTGCAAGATAAAGCAGTTTTGGAAAACTAAAACCAACAAACTCATAATAACCATCACCAAAATCACCATTGGGAAAGTTCCATTTGTTAGAAAGTCTCATTGAGAAACATCAGTCCCTGCCCCACAGAGCAGGATGGACACGATTAACAAAACCCAGAGCGACCCGTCCCCCACAAGCCGGGCCTTCGGGGACTAGTCCCCAAATTATATTGGAGGGGGAGAAAGAAAAAGAAACCAAAAAAAGAAGGTTGTATCACCTTTTCCTCCTGTTAAAGTTTTAATCCTCTTATTCCATTTCTATTTCTTGTTTTCCCCAATTCTCCCTTCCACTCTGCCACCTTAGCTGGGGGAGTTATTGGTACGAGAGTTTGGAGAGTCCTGCTCATTTATCGTGTTCAAGAGTACACACACCGGCTGCCGGGGCAGGTGGTGGTGGCTGTGTTCACGGTGCTGCTCTTCCTCAGCATGAAAAAGCCCTTCCTCCTCATCCCCATGGGGGCGGCCGCTGCAGCTGTCGCAGAAGTCCAGAGGCCCATCCAGAGCATCATCGATGAGCCCGTCGAACTCCTTGAGGTCATCGTCATGATGGCCCCGGTTGCATACACAGACTTCAATGCCTGAGTCACCGGTGAAACGGCGCTGCCTGCCCGGCGTCTTGTCCTTCGCGTCGGGAATGGCGCTGCTCTGCTCTAAGCTCTCAGAGCTGTAACCTTTTAGCAGTTCCTCCTTGCACTCCATATCCTTATCAGGACCAGCCCTCTCCACTAGCTCGGCTCCCGTGCTGGTACCACTGGGCTCGACGCTCTGCATTTTGGCAACTACTCGCTCGACCAGTGTGGTGGTGGAGGGCTCGGGGTCCCCAAGGCCAGGGGACCCGGTGTTGTCAGTACTGCTGTTATTGCCGCTGGGTGCTGCTGAGCTGCTCTGTGCTGGCTGCAGGTTTCTTGGCGTGTCTGGAATTGTGCTACTGCTGCCTGCTGGGACACACTGCTGGTGTAAGGCACTATATGGTGGCGGGGGGGTCGGTGGTCGGTTCACCACTTCCTCATAGGGAGGTAGTAAATAATTTGGCAAGAACCCTAAAAGTGGGAGGCAAGGAGGAGAAGTTATTTCATGAACAGCTTATCTCAGGAAATGAGTCACTAATGCAGGTCAGTGTGTCATTTGTCACCTACCAGCACCTTCCCACTGAACAGCTCAGTGCATTTTACAAGGGGCGCCAAAACTTGGCCCAAATAAGACATGTCATGTTTTAGAGAAGCAGCAATTGTGGCACGGGAGGGCACCATTACAAGAGGAGATGGGCACAGTTGGGAACAGCAGCCTGATCTCCCTGCTCTTGAGCCTACGCTTAGGACTACCAAGTGAATCTCCCCCCACTGCCCTGTACCTCACAGCAGCCCCATAAACCACACCAAGGGATGGCCTGTGCTGGCTGGAGGGAACACCCTGGGAGGTAACTCACCAGCCCTCTCCAACACTGGCTTCTCAGCTGAGTTTCCACTTTCAATAGCAAATATTCTGTCTCACAAAGCTTTGTGCAAATATGAAGACACTCAATCAGTTACAAAGAACTTAGGATCCTGGCTTTTGGTTATTGCTTTAGTGCCGGATTCGGGTTTTTCTGGCACGATCAGAATAAATTGGCCGTACTGGCAAGACAGTTTGGTTTATAGTCCTTACAGCCCCTCAAATCTATGAAAGATTTTGTTTATTTCTTAAGAGGCAACCAAATAGTCTATACAGACAGAATGGACTTAAATACTGGAAACAAAGACAGCACTGCAGTTTTCCATGTGCAACTGCATATCCCTGGGGCTGGGGACGAAAGCGCTGCTGGGGATTATTTCTGAGGTGGCTGCAAGACTTTAACAAGAAAAGCAAGTTCATACATGCAATTCAACAGTCCATTACAGGAAACTCAACTGCGGTACCTCCAGTCAAAAGTCTGAGGCTTGCTGTTCTAGCACAGCGTAGCAGGGCATGAAGGAGAGAACAAAGTGACTGTACTTCCCCTGAGCTGTGGGCAACAGCTCTTTCGTGTAAACTCCTATGGCTGCTCACCAGCAGCATCATCTGGGAATTGCAGGACAGGGCAGGAGCCAGCATGACCCCTGCTGAGGCACCATTTCCACCCAGCCCGTGTGACTGAATGTTGTGAAGCCACTTCCCACATCTCAGTCACACCAGGAGCAAGTGCAGGCTGGAAAGGAGGAGCATCCATAAAGTCCTGAACGAAGTACTCTAAGAACCTTCTCAGAAAAACACCCAGGGAATCACTGCATTCACAGAGCCAAATCAGGGGAGGGTGTGAAGGTGCTGTAGCTGGTACGGTACAGCTCCAGAGTCAATGGGGCTCAAATGCATCCAGCAGCTGGAATACGTCACCTGCTTTTTACAAGTCAAGGTTAGGCAGCAAAGCTGCCCCCTGCCTCTTGCTGAGCCCAACCCCTGCTCCCCGCTTCCACCCCACATGGGAAACTTGCTGTTGCCCCGCTCCCCACGACCTCCAGGAAAAACAGTGAAGTACATACGGAAATAAAATGGCAGGGCTGAATAGTTATGGGCTTCCCGGTAAGCGATCAGGTTGATCTCGTGTTGCCGCTGCTGGGCCTGGAGACGATGTTTGGTGCGTCGGTGATGGCAAACACAACAGCAGCTGAGGATGATGATGATGGTCCACACCAGCCAAAACCCTGCAGCAGGAGAGAGCAAGTGTTAACCACAGTGCAAGAGCCACGTCCAATCCCAGGAAGCCCCACGAAGTTGATAGAGAAGATCATAAGAAAGTCTGGATCTGAACTCCACACTGGTCTAAAGGCAGAAATCGTGGTGCACCAGCCAGCTTCAACACAGACCCACCTGTGTGGGTGACTGCTACTCTGGCAGCCTTGACAGAATCCAGTAACTCTGTACACATTTTGGTACGATGTGACATATGTTCAGTAGTCACAATTCTGGAGGAGAACAAAATATGGAGACAGGGCTACGCTCCCACCCCTTGGATACAATTTCTTCAAGCCAAAAATATGAGTAGAGCTGTGAATAGCATTGAACTTGTCTCCCGCAGCCACTTCAGTTTGAAAATAACAATCAAGACACAAAAGACACTCTGCAGATTGACCACAGAAGAAGAGAAAAACCCCAAGCACTGTGTTTTGCTTTTGTTTGCACTGCTCTTTAATTTCCAGCCCAAATCCTTCATTGTTATGTTTAACAAAAACATACTTTTTACACAAATGTCTCAAAACATTTTTAAAATTTATTTTTGTATTCAATGTCTTAAATTATCCAAAATTAAATTAAACTAGCCCCCCACTCTGAATCCTCAAGAAACCTAACTTCTGCTCTGTTTGTGGTCACGGCTGGTTTCTGTGCACTGTCATACTGTACGTGCTCTGCTCCTTAAAAGGGAATTTTGAAAGAGCACTTCCTGAATTTTCTCCACTCCCTCCAACATGTAGAACAACCCCTCCTTTCCATACACCCCCTTCACGCTTCTATGCACTAGAAAAATGTTTCCAAGAGGCATATCAAAGAGCTACAACTTTCACACCAGATGAGGCTTTGTCTCCTGCAACTACAGCCCACAGCTCTACCTGCTTCAGAGGTGCCTGTAATCTCTATCTTTTTTAAGCTCAGCTTTTGCAGCTAAGGATACCAGAAATCTCCCCCGTTAGAAACATGTAGGCCTGGCAGCTACTCCTCAGCAGAGATCACAACACTTTTTCTTTCAGTAAGACCTCTGCCACTCTTCATTATTCCCAAACAGACAAAATGAAGACTTCTAAGTGCTACAGCCCGTTTTCAGCGTGGCTATTCTGCCCTGGGAGATCAAACTGCTTGTTTTGCCCTAGTAAAAACGTCTAGTCCTGCCTTTACAGTACCTTGATGTTTTCAGCATCCCCTGCCGAGTTAGCAATGTTTTCTCTGCTAAGAGCTGGGTGGGGAAAGGTGAACAGTTTAGGAATTTGAAGAATGAGAGGAGTATTGGTCTGGCTCAGGACAAAGTACAGTCGACCCATATCACAGATCTGAGAGCCCTGCACTGGGCTGTTTGTAGGTGAACTGGATATGCTGTATCGTGCCTCCAAGCATTTTGAGCAGGGACTTTCACCTCCCTGTGTTGTAACCCAGATTCTCCATATATTTTGGCACAGCAAACTGAAATCTCTCTCTTGGCTTGCGCAACCAATTTTCCTAACAGACTGGATTCCACCTTATACCCAAACTTATCAAAACCTGCTATCAAATGAAGGTGTTACATGCTCCATTTTTTTTTTTTTCTTGGCTGAAAATCAAGGTGCCTAGACAGTTTTTCTAGCCAGTCTGCTCAGCTGTACCATGAAGGGCAGAGAGAAAACTGTGATCTTTGCCCCAGAGAAGCAAAGGACAAAGCACTCAAGATGCCCTCAGCACTTCCTTCAAACCAAGCTGAGAAAGCATCCACCGCCCTCCAAACACCCTCCTGCTTCTAAAAAGGCCTTTTTATATAAACTATAAGGATTGGTCTAGTCCATGCTTCCCTCCAAAGCCAGGCATTTTCAACCACTGTCTCCCAGTTTGAAGACTCTCACCAATACACTTTATTGCTTGCTAAGAGAAGGTCCCTTAGCTCTTGCTTGCTGAGGAAGCAAGAACACATTCATCAAAACCAGGTCATTGGCACAGCGTGACACCATGCACTGAAGCAGGCCTGCAGTTCATCTCCCAAGTACTCTTTATTTTTGAAGAGCAGTCTGTGATTATGTGTTCAAAAACAATGGAAAATTACACCCAGCTATCCAGGGATTTTAGCTAGAGTTATGAAAACAGATGCTTTTTAACACATTTGATCATGCCCTTTCCCAAGGACTCTAGATGCAATGGTAGCAAGCAGCACTTAGTTAGTTAAGATGTCCTGGAGAACTGCCACTGTTAAGCAATCTCAGCTGTAGCAGCCGAATTTTTCTGCCGGGACTAACTGCTCCCACCCAAGCCTGCATCCAGAAGATTTAAAAAAGTATTTCTTTAGAAAACTTCTCTACCCATTCCAAAGAAATCCCAAAGTGCTCTGCAGACAAACCGATGCACAAGCTCAGGGTAGGGGTCAAAGTAAGCTCAGCCATTCCTGGGAAGACGTGCGGCAACTCTGTAAACAACAGGCAGTAACAACATATGACAGTTTAGGATAATAAATTAATGCTGGATCCTACTGAAACCACAGGTGGCATTTTAAGTAAACAGACCATAATTTACTGGATTGCAATCTGGCCACAGTGCCAGGAACAACACCTCCATTCTTGTGCAAAGGGTCTATGCACGCTCTCAACCACAAGTGGATGAGATCTGTTGTTTTTCACAGGAATTTCTGCAAAAGAACCCACTAACACCATGTTATTGCCTGGTTTCATTAACTGCTGACACTTCCTAGAGCTTCTAGGAATTACTCAACCCCTGAGTCAGCATGAACCCAAGGACTTGCCTGGATGATCACAGGAGGTCAGCAGTGTGTACCCACCACAGACATTTGCTGGCCTGGCTTCTGATGCCCTCTTTATTGGCTTTGCCCCCACCTTGTCACACAATAGCACATCTGCACCGCAGGGATGAAAGTCCCTGCAGTCCATAGGAAGCAACAGGATGGGACATCCATAGGTGCTGAGGCACACAAGGGCCTTCTTGGTTGTCGCTCGAGCAGGGGTGCCAGCATCGAGAGAAGGATCAGGTGCAGCTCTGGTTGCAAGCCCTGCACAGTGCTGGGAGTCCAGGGCCTCCATAAAAGGCTCTACAACATGCCCTAGCCAGAAGTTTGGGCACAGCTGCAATTTGGCTGCAGAACAGAAAAACTGTAAAAACCTAGCAAATATATAGTACAGTCATGTATTTGGGATAAAGCTATACATACAAGGCCAAGTGCAATTGTAAGTACTATGTCTAAAAGTATGGAACGAACAGTGGAGATGTCCAGGGCTGAGCTGTGCATTTGTACACCTGGTGATGCTTGGCCTCAAACCAAGGGAGGTAAGCCAAGCAGGCCACTGGCCCACACACCCATTGGCTCATTTGGCAGGACAGGGAAGGAGGGGAACTTCAAATTCACCCAAAGACAACACTACACCAGCAGGAAACATGAGCACAGTAGCGGTACATGCTAACACCTCGTTCATGGCAGAAGAAGGTACTGGCTCTGCCTTGTGCTGAAATGGGTGAGATGTGCAAAGGCAACAGAAGTTTGTCATTAAAAGACCTCTAAAAGCCAAGTAAAACTGGGCTTCTAGTTGCTTTCTCCATCCCCAGAAGCCTTCCCTGTGCTCTTCAACATGTGCTTCCTCCCCAAATGGACAAGAGCTGGTTTTCAGCTGCACAGTGCAGAACTATCACTGCAGGCACTGGAAAAGGAGAAAAGGTTGGGAGAACTGGGCATCCTGAGCCAAATTTGCCATTAAATGCCTGATTTGAGAGGGAGTATTTCCCACCGCCAACCTTGCTGTGACCACCGGGAACTAAAGATCGCAGCAACCTGAGGGCAACATAACAGCAGAGGGCAAACGGTCTTTGGAAAAACAGCATCAACAGAAGCAATGCACCTGCTCAAAGCTAAACATGCACTGGGGCCTGTCAGACTTGGAGGCAGTTTCAGGCTTGCTCTTGGTTTGTAGAAGAGTCAGCAGTGGAAACACTCTCCAGTTGAAAAAAGGCTGAGTCTTAAACACTGCTACATTTTCTGTCAAATTCACTGGTGATGCCGATGGGTGGATAATGATGCAACCAAAGGGTGAATCAGACACAGCCGAGGAGCTGAGTTTTGCCAAGAGATTTCCCAGCCAGAGCATCAAAACCTTTCATAAAAATAAAAAAGAAGTACCAGCCTCTTACCCAGCATCAGACAGGCTCAGAGCTATAAGCACTACATGAGCACCAAGCTCAAAGAATCAGAACCAGAGCTGCAGAAAGACCCAGGAACAGAATTAGCTCCCATGAATGTCATCTCTCACAAGCAGAGGAAATACTGAAGAAAGAGAAGACTGCTATGTTTACAGCATCCTTGGGGAAAGGGAGCCCCATCACATGGTCACGCACCAGAGGTATTTTCTACCAGCTGTGAAAGACCACGCCAGGCTCAAAGCTTCAAGAAAAACCTTTCTGGGACACTGACCATAGTTTTCCTCAAACTAAAGAATAATTAAGAATAAAATAATTTAAGAATAAAAAAGCCAGAGCATTCCCACCTCGTGAAAAACGGGGGAGCAATGTTCTGTCTATGCTGTGCTGTATTTGCTGCCTGGGAAGTTGCCATCAGCATTCCCATTGAGGGAAGCTCCTTCTATCCTGTGCAAAATGGAAAATGCTTTCTGGAGTGTTCCAAGGGTAGGAACAGAGAAATCTGCCCTCAAGTTCATGGTAAACTTGGGCAAATGCCGTCCCTCTGTTGGCAGGAAGTCTCCTAAAAGCAAGCCAAAACATACTGCAAAGTATTTTTGTGTCTGCCTGACAAGCATCTGGGTAATAGCTTTGGCTCCATGAGTGCTGGTTCTGAACAGAAGGAGAAGTGGGACAATTTCATTGACTAAAAAGTGATGTCCCAAATGGTGGCCTCACAGTCAGCCATGGCTGGAAAAAAAAATTGTCTTTCACAGGGCCAAAGCTATCATGAAAAATAGGAGAGAGATTTAATTGGTACCGCAACCTGGATGCACTTGGGTTTAACAGTGTCCTTGGCACAGATACCACATCGACTCCTGCCACTTCAGACACAAGCCTGTACGAGTCAATGCTGTTGCTCAAGAATGCTAGATGAAGGATCCAGGCCATTGTCCTATGAACATTTTAAGAGGGAAAAAAGGAAGCTGCTGGATGACGTGGCCCTCTCCTGCCTGTCTCTTCCATACCTCCTGCTGCCTCCTCCACCTCTTCTTGTGCCAGCACAAAGTTGTGTGCAACTGTGGTTTGAACTGGTTTGAGGGAACCAGAGCAGGTTGAAACTCATCTGCCAAACACAACAGCAGGAAGAGAAAGACTGTGACTTTCAGTGACAGTTTTATGTCAGTTTAAATCAGTGGAACTGCAGCACCAGCCTGACCACACTGCAGGAAAAAGTTACTGAATATTTGTAGAGTACAATGGCAAAAAGAAAAAAGCTGAAGACAACATCTCCAACTCCTGCTCACTTGCTCCCAGACTGGTAACTCAGACAAAAGCAGATGGACGTTAACTGCAGCTGGTTTCTGGTTTTCAGAATAGCGTCCAGTATACATGGTACACCACTGCCATGAGATAAGATAGAAAAAGACAGGTTTCAGAAAAATCCTTTGCTTATCTTGCAATGAGAGCCACCTTGAGGCAGTAAATCTACAGACTCTGGCTTTATGCCTCTCTCCTGGGGAGGGAGCCTCTGAAGAGCAACTGCTCCTGTGCTCCAGAAGACACATTTGTAAGTCCAGTCAATTCCAGCTGACTTAACGCTCCCAACTCATCCATGTTGTTAAAATGCATGTTGAACAGTGGTCTAACAGACATCAGAGAGTAACATCCAGCTGATGTCCAGAACATCTGGGAACATGATCTGGAGAACAGTCTGCACCAACAGATCTGGATATTTGCAAGGAGCTGGGCTGGAGGTACAGAAGGCAGGGGGTGAAACAGCACCAGCAAGCTCTCTTGCTTTTCCTTGCTGTTTTACACAGAGCAGGTAGAAGCAGGCCACACGGGGCAAAAGTCAGTATCTGCACAGTCAGACTATGCAAGACAGCTTGCCTTCTCCTTTGGATTTTTGAATTTTACTGAGCCACATCAAAACAAGCTTAAGATGATTTTGCTGTCTGGATTAGGCTACAAAAAGTATAAGGAAATCAGGAAATAACTCCCTCAGTGGCCCTATTTATCATGAGTTTCTGCATGGTTTTGACATCTCTTTTGTTTGCCCTATACTTTCAGCTAGGCTTTGTCATGGGAGGGTTATCACTGAAGCACAAGCTGAGGAGTTAACGGCAGCCAAAGGTGAAGTTTGATACACCTGGGAAAGAAATGCAAGTACAACCACGTAGGAAGTTGGGTGAAAGGCAAGGAGCAGGGCAAATCCTTCTCTGAAAAAGGATGTGGTTATACTAAAGGATAAGATAACACAGGGTGAGGAAGAAAACACGGGACTGATGTGTTGCTTGACTGAGGGTTTTGGAGACTGCAGCAAAGTCTTGGAAATTAATTCCTATTATAAAGCTGACCTGGAACATGTATGTGGTAGAGCAGTTGCTTTAGTTTCAGCAACTAATGGGATCCTTGCCAAAATTTTCTGGCAGCACACTTTTTGGGGAAAAGAGCTGTCTAGAGATTCCAAGGGGAAGCGTGCAGAGATGAGCAAAATGTTCAAAATCAGCAAAAACATCAACTGTGCTGCCTGCAAACAGAACATTTTTTCCTGTACAACCCTTCCTAGGGCCCAAACAGTCAAGATCTTTTTTTTCTTTTTCCTTTCAGAGACAGAAGGGCTCAGTGTCACTGCTTAAGCAGCCAAAACAAAGCAAAACAGGCAGATCCAACATCATCGCCAATGCTGTTTGTTGTACAGTACTTAAATGACCCAAGACCAACTAAGCCCTCTAATTTTGAAATCCTACAACTGAGATCATCTGCATGCAGTGACCAGCTTCCTGTTTCCATGCTCCGTGATTCCTGAAGCACAGTGTACTATTCTTTCAACCACACTGTGCACAATAATTTCTACAACTTTGCTTGCTGTATTCGGAGCTTCTGGAATAATCTAATTTCATGCTGCCCCCTCAATAGGCAAGGAAAGACACATGGATGGATGTCAGGAGATCTGGATTTGGTTTTCAGTTCGCATAGTCCATACACTAAAACTCGGGAAAACCCAGAACATCTAAGCCTTAAGTCCCGCAAAATGCGGGAACTGCATTCCTCAATTACCTTCTCTCCTATGTTTTGAAAAGTGGTATTTTGGAACATTCACCCAGTAAGACACCCATCAGGCCTGGACAAAGGCCAACAATGCAAAACTCCAGCAAATCACAGTCACATCATAACAGACCTGAATAAAAATTGTTAGTAAGCAAAATCCAGTGGCTGCTGCCATTCTCCAAAGACCACAGTCTCCCCCTGGGGGACCATGAGCTCTCTGGGGAGCCCAAAGAAACTGTTAGGCTAAAATGTTGAACCAGCTCAACCACCATCCAAACAAACACTTTCCCTATGTGAGGAAATGCAACAGTAAGGCCCCTTCTTCTACTTTTTATTATTCTATTCCAAGAAAATTAAAAGACATACTGCACTTTCCCCCCCATATTACCAGCTACCAAGCTTGAGCTAAGAACTACTTAGACCTTTATATAGCTATCAGACCTACGTATATAAATCTGGATATAGTTTTATTATTTGGCAACATGGCACTTCTTTTTTTTTTTGTTAATAAGAGATGGGTGGGGAATCTGAACCAGGCTGTTATCTAATTTTAAACACAGGCTGTCCACCTGCTTGGCATATCACATTCTCCATTCCTCCACTCCACCCCTTAACAAAATAATACCTTGATTTTGCATCCTATTCCACTACCCTCAAGGACTGGTTTATAATTACTGCAACTTTACCTGCTCTCTAGAAATGTTAAGATCAGCCATTTTCACAGACAAACTTTCCTCAAATTCTTAATGAGGGAAAAAGATCCTTTTTACAGGAAAAATTCCAAGTGGCCACAAGACAGGATCACATTTCAGAAGGCATGTCCAGCAAAGACAGCCTAGTTTTCTCTTCCATTTCAAATGCCACCCCTCCTCTGCTGCTTTTCCCCATGAAACTGTGGTGGTAAATAAACCCAGGATTTAATTCAACGGGACTAGCAACAAGGTCTGTTTTCAGGCACACAATAGCACTGGTGGTCTGAGAAGGTCAAGAGGAGCAGAAACTTCTCAAAAGCTACTTCAGTACATGCATACACTGGTTAAAATCAAAACGTAGAACAACCATGAAGCTATACTTAAAAGGTGCTGCTAACTTAACTGTTCATTAAGCAAAAGTTATTATTAACTTTTAAAAAGCTACTCTATTCCCAAGCACGTAAAGCTCTTGCTCTCCGCACCACCAATTCACTGCACTAGACTATTCACATATACTATCACTGCTATTCACCTTGAAGGTCTTAAGAGTCCCTCACCATGTGTACCTACCAAAGATATTCAACAATTCCTGGAGCAGCAGGTAAGTCCTGCAGCTGTGGTCACAGGCTCTAGAATATGAGTTTTCTGAAATTTAAAGGATATGCGCCCACTGTGCCTCCCCTCCCAATCCCAGAAACCTTTTTCTAATGCTCATAATGGCAAAACAAGCTTTGAAAACATTAACCAATTTTAAGTCAGGATTGGATGTTTACCTGAATTTGCAGAAAGCCTAGAAGAATAGGTCTCATGTTTGCATTATTTCCCTCATCTCAGTGTGGTGTATGATGCAATCTGCAACACAGCACGAATGTGAATCTGCAACACAGCACGAATGTGAATCTGCAACACAGAAACCCATTCCTGCTGAGGAACCAACCATCCAGCAGTACGTGCCACTAATATGTTTATTCCATGATCTCAGCATGACCTGTGTGCTTGCCCTAGAAAGAAGCCTGAAATATTCTGATTCCTTCTAACAAAATCTGTCTTTATCTTCCAAGAACTTTTAAGATGCAGCCAGGCACTGCCAAGTATAGAAGTCTGTGCCATACTGAGAGTGCACAGACAGTTAAAGTAAAATCATTCCATTAAAATGGCAGGGGGATATTGTTCAGACTGTATTGTTTGTATGCAATTCAGTTAAGCCTGTCTTTCAAGATGTCCACGGGAGAAACATGGTGACCACGCAACAAACTCCAGTGTACAGCTGTACTCCATCCTGTTGCTCAATTTAGATCCTGCTTGCCACAGAGTCCGTAAGCCCTTGCATACATGCTTCTTTCTCTACATTCCCACCCACACAAATCTAAAACTGGGTCTGACCTTCCCCACTCTTCTTTGTCCATGCAACCCCATATAGTCCAAACAAATTCCAGCCATCTGTCCTGCCTGTGTTGCCTACTGCTACTATCTGAACAAGGCAGTCCAAGACAGCCACACATTCATGCCTGTTTCTCAGCCTGCTAGGGTCCCTGAAGCTGCCCACCCAGTCCAGAATCATTTCTTGAACTGTTTGGAGACTTTGGAAAATAAAGCTGCTGTAAAAGGTCTGCGATACATTCAAATCCTGCCATTAATATTGACATAGCCAGCCACTACAGTCTGATGCACAGCGTGTCTTGAAGAAGTCTATTAGAGTCCTGTTTAATTCACAACCACATCCTCCATGCTTCAATGTTTAATTTGAAAAGTAAAAGCATGTTTCTAGACTAAAGGATAAAGTGTCAGCTATTCCTGTTCTTGATTCGGTTTAAGTTACATTCTTTGTATGTATAATACATTTCCACACACACTGCTTTGAGAAAGTGAAACTGTGGGTGCAGCAGAGGGATTAAGTAGATGGCACAGTTGCATAAAAGCTACGACATCCCGTTGGGTGTGGTAAGACAATATCTCCAATCTCTAATGTGGGGGGACAATGTTCAGAGTTCCACATTTCCAAATTCTGGGAGCACAGATGCCTTCTCAGCCTAGGTTCTTGGCAGTACAACAGCATGTCAACATCAATGTTCAACCCTTTGTGCTCCTCCTCAAGAAAGGAAGATACCATCAGACTGGCACAACTCTAAAAGTTTGCCTTTAAAATTCAGGGTTTCTTACTTTCCTATCCTTTCAACTTTCCATTTTTCCATAATACTTTATCAGGGTTTTGCTGACATGCTTTGACCTGCCTGCTGCCGCCTAAATGGACTTAGGGTATATTCACTCAACCACGCACTAGAAACATGGGTAGTTTTAAATCCCAGATTTTGGGAAAGAGAAGATAAGAGGGGTTGCAACGAGCAATGTATGTTCCTCATGGCCCACAGTATTCAGCCACTGTCAGCCCACAAGTTTTGCCCAAGACCCTCTCCACTCAAGGAGCTGTGCTCTGAACAAAAAGTGTCCTGAAAAGAATAAATGTCCTGGCTCCCCTCCTTGAAAGGACAGCTTTAAGAAGATAAATGAGATTTAAACTGTCATTCTTGCAAAGAACTAAAACAATAAGATGAAAGATACTGAATTAATTCTCTGTTTGAGTGTGTCAAACTCTAGTGCTGTGCATATTGGCATTCCTCCCTCAGGCGTGGTTTCCTCACTCACATACAATGTTATTTTGACTACCCTCAGTATTGGCCAAATCAGTGAGAAAACCAAACCACAAATCTGCAGTGATGACCGCGGCAAGACAACCCATTACTCCTCCAAAAGCAGGCAATGCCCATTGTAACAACCCTATTTCCCTTGCTATATCAGGTCAACTCCAGTTTTTGTTGCAGTGAAACGCAACGGCAATGCATAACAAGGGCTGAATACAAAACCCCACAGAACACAAGCCAGACCTGTAGTATGGTATGAGAGCCATGCAAATTAGGAAGGGAATCCATACAAAATGGAAGGACTTACACCAGAGTTCATAGTAGTAGTTGCAACACTGGGATTGTCCACAACAGTGGCCCGTTTCACATATGTAACTTTGATTGTTGACACCCATGCAGGTTTCCTTGTCCTAAAATTAAACAGACACACTTTTAAGATGCTTTGTCAGTATCTTCCATAAATGTAATCTTTTACCAAATGACCTGCAAGCATTTGAAAAGTCACAAGTTATGGTCCTGGGAAGAGGTTAAAATACAGCTAAGGATCGCTAATGAACATAAAGGACTGTTCAGAAGAAAACCCCGTATCTGCAAATTAATGAGTTACATTGCTTTAGCATCTAGTCAGCACTGCCTTCTCATCATTCCTTTCCTTTTCCATTAAAAGTTATCATGTTTTGGGAGCCAGGCATTCTCTTAAAGAAGAGATGTTATTTGTTCCACTTTTTACACACTATCGCTGCATTACTGGGGCTGAATGCCAAATGGAGGAAATGCATTAATAAACAGAACATTATAATTTGAGAAAAGACTGCTTGGATTCATTTAGATCTAAATGATAATTACAGTATGTTCCTGCAAGATTCCAATCTAAAATGATTCCTTCATAATTAGCCATGTGCTTTACACAAGATCAACATTCCTGTAAAACTTCTTCCTGGAATAGAGAAGTAGTCCAGGAACAGAGCCAAATCAGCTGTACTGTACCACCCAGCAGGTCCTCAGGACACTTAAGATGGAAAAGGACTAAGGTGTGAGGTCTGTCCCCCACGTGGTGCACCACTTCACAGAAGTCCATGTTTTCCTGCTAGCCTGAAAACAGGGTGGGAAGCAGTACAAAACACAACAAAAAAAAAAGCATTTTACAGCTTGTGGTTTGTACATCCTCTAATAGGCTTTGGGGCAACCTGGGAGTTAGAATATACTACACAGTTTCTTAAGAAACAAACAGATCTTAATAAAAAGTATTGATGTTGCAAACAAACCTGTATCAAAGTCTAAAATTTTCACTTTCACTTAAAATTTATAAGGCAAAGAAAATGTGTGGACGTTTACGATGAAAGATATGTTGAAAGAATTAACTTTATAAGTACCATCTTTCAAAAAAAAACCCAAACCCTAAAACCAACAAACCCCAAACCAAACCAAAAAGTCTGAACAAAAAAAGCCCAATAAAACCCACCAGCTACAAAGGGCAGCAAACCCAACCAGCAGGCTACAGGAATACACATTGGTGGATCCCAACACTTGCTGGTCTGCACTGTTCCTTTATTTTATGTGAGTGCACCACGGACACACTTCTCACAAGCCTCTATGGAGTCACCATATGTGCAAAATACAAAGTCCATTTCAAATTACAGACCACCTCACTGAACAAGTGATGTAAGGCAGCAGTTTCAAAACAGAAGAGTCCTGCACTGAGTTCTTAAGAAGACCCAGTCTATTTGAGGATCTGGAAGAGCACCAGCACTCCCCCACCACGCAGCACCCCAGTCAGAGCCGTACCTCCCCAACACCGAGCCTGTGGGCTCCTTGCCTGAGCACCCATATTACAACAGCAGTGTAACTTCTAAAAGCAGAGGAACCTTCTACTGACTAAGGTTCAACAGAAAAGATCCCACACTGCATTTTTCTCCTAAGAAGTCACACCAACTTTTGAAAGGTTTTGATCGTGTAAGGGCACAGTTCAGCAAACACAACTCAGCACATAATATACCACTTCCCCTCCTTCCTCAGCTGTCTCGATTTCCACAAAAGGCTCTAAAAAGCACCAACGGGCCATCTCCTTAAAATTCATGTGCAGAGGCAACAAGCTGGAGGGGTACCAGCCTCCTGTTTCCAGGAAGAGAACAACATTTTGCTGGACAGACCAGTCAAACTGCTTTACTGCAGGTAGCTAAAGCAAATATTTTATACTCTTGTCTTGAGATGCTGCATGCCAACAGTAGACACAACGTTTTCCTACAGGGTAAGGTGGTGTTTTCCATCTCTAATTGTAGTGGCTAATAGCAACTTTTAGGAGACACTGTTGAGCTAGCACAGTATTTTCTGCTTCAGGCATGCTATTCATTCCAAAAATTGTAATTTTAGTCAGCAAAAGAACTAGAAACAGGACATATCTACTCTTTTACCTGTTCTTACTAGTTTATTTACACTTCTCATTTTTGCTGGCCTTGCAGAGTTAATGCAACTGACAAACAGCATAGATTTTGGCTCTCACATCAACAGAATTGAGAAATTAAGATCCCATTGCAAAATTGTAATCCTGTTGATAATGCACAAGCCAGAAAGTGACCAGCTGAGGTTGTGACACATGAAGATCAATGCGACCTGTTGAACCAGCAAATGAATCACATGGAGCTGGTGAAGGAAGAGAGTCACACAGCACCATTTCAGAAACTCCTCTGCCTCACAACACTGATCCGCCCTTGACCACCTGTGTTTACTCCCCAAAAATCTGTTCCATTCAGTGTTGTCTGCTTCAAAGAGTAGCAATAAGGAATACATTGGTGTCTTTTGGCAGCTGCAACCTATAACAGCTTCAACATCATTGTATTTTTCCCACGTAAGGACTTTCAGCTGTCCTGTTTTCACAGACTTCCATCACACTATCCTTTTATTTCAACTTCCGGACTCCCTCTTGCCAATCTTATATTTGAAATGACCGTTCCACAATGCCATATGCTTGTGCAGGGTTGCTTCTTGTCAGCTCAGCTAGCAAATAGATCTGTGAGGGGATGGGTGCACATGTTGAACAGAAGATCCTCAGCAGCTGGGTTGGTATACTGCAGGCTGTTCCTGCCTGCTTTTGGAGATCAAGCAACATCCTGCTTTGCCATCTAAAGTAGTGCTCAAATCTTACTGTCCAGGGCTTCTTTATACACTGACCAAGAGAAATCATCTTCCTTGCTAACGCGTAAGCAATTGTACCTTTGAATAGTCTCGCAGTTAGCTTTCAGCTCCCACAGTTCAGAAAGTCCAGGGTTTCAAAGTCCTCGCAGTGCTGGTCACCAGCCATAGTCCTCAAAGTCCATGCAGCTCCTCTTGGAGCCCTTCTACAGTCCTCTGCCAGCCTGGCCACCGATGGGTTTCTGGGAACACGGAGCCATCAGACTCGGTGCCACGTGTCAAGATCCAGAACTGTCACCCTTCTTTCCAAACAGTTTCACAGAATCAAGGAATAATTTAGTTTGGAAGGGATCCCAGCAGGTCACATGGCCCGACCCCTGCTCAGAGCATGGCTACCTCCAACGCTAGGTTACTCAACCCGGCACAGGGAAAGAGATAAAATGTAAAGGCAACAAATCTTCGGAAAAAGTCTACCAGGCAGAGATTGCATCACAAGGAGAGCATTGTTCTGGCACAAGTTACAGGTGTCTCCTTTGGATTGAGTGTTTCAGTCTCCCTTCCTCTTCCCACCTAAGTCAAGACTCATTTCTGTGAAAAGCTGAGCCACTATACAATTTCTTGCACTGTTTTGCAAGCCAAGGAAGAGGATATGCATTGCCATCACTACAGGCCATGACAGAGACCGAGACTTTTTTATTAGGAATCTTCTGTTTACTGCCAAACAATCTGATCAGGCTTCAACTTCTAATTAAACCCCAGCCCGCACTTTTTATACCGTCAGTGTTCTATTATTTCTACTTACTTCTCCCATTCATTCTTTGTGTCATACGTTGCCAAATGGTAACTACTTCAGACATATCAGCAATATAGTTACCTGTAGCCTAAATGTCTCCTGAAAACAGTATCACAAGTGCTTGTGCTATGAAAGCACTCTATTTCCTCTTTCACACCAACAGACATGGACAAGGCACAGGACTGAAAGAGTAGTTTTATAGGTAAGAAAAGGATATACGGGGCGGGGGGGGGGGAAATCTTACAGAAGCAAAGTTAGAGCACTCACATTTTATTGACCTGCCTTTGTTTCTAGTTTCCATTTCAAGTAGTGCTTATAATGATATTTTTTAATCATTCTTAGCAGCATGGAGTTTTTAATGAACCACTACAAAGAAGTCTTGTTGGGGTTTTTCAGGTAGTCTTATGAAAACAAGGAAGGGGCAGAGTTTCTTTCCAACAGCGCTTTCTTCTCCAATAGCCAGTGGCTATTACATTCCAATGCAGGCTTCCTTGCTGAAGGACAGTCTTGTTTTCTTGTTGTCCAGGCAAGCACATCCCTCCCCACTAGCCTTTGTTCAGCTAAGTGTAAACGCCTCCAGACACGATTACGAAGCGGCATCTACACAAGTCTGCTCTCAAAAAGTATTCAACTCCATAGGGCTGAATATTCCTGTTTTGCAACTAAGCAGCCCGAACATGCCATCCGTTATCTGTCACCTGCAAAGCCTAGGAGATTTCCAGCTAATTTCAAGGGATTGGCTTTGTCCTGTAAAGCAGCACGCACTCTAGGCTGCATATGCATCACTGCCTCCTTGGCATCATCCTAAGAGCTGACGCAGGTCTGAGGACCTGGACTCACCAGACCCCTGACCCACACTCCAAAGCCAGGAGCTTTCAGGATAAGGCTCCGCAGTCCTGGAGTCTGTGTTCTCTCCCCATCCAGCCCAACAGAGGCCATTTGTTAAACCTGGTGCAGGCTCTCTCTCATGAAGCAGTTAGAGTTGGGAAGACCTCATCGTGGTCCATTTGGAGAGTCTTTTAGTATTTTAGATGTGGCGTTTGGATTACTTTTCACTTGTCATAAACTTATAAAGCAACTTTCTTTGAATAAAATAAGTTTTTTAAAAAAACTTATTTTCTTGTTGATATTTGACATTTGTGATAAACCCACAACCATGTTGGCAACTCTGCCAGTGGCACACTTTTGCTGTGAAGTGCTTTTACAAATAATCCTTAAAATATCCAGCCATGGTAGGTATAACAGAACTCAAGGCAGTGCCATATGTTGTCACATCTGAAGCTACAACAAACATTAATGTCAGTGCCAGGGAAAAAAGCCAATTATTTTCTCCACCTTCCAGTTTAGTATTGGACCTTTGCTGGAGGTCTATGTGACAAATTAAAGGTCAAAATCTGGGGCATGATCAAGACAGGAGGCATTCATGGAAGTCTGCAGGTTGCCTGAACTGCACCTTGCTGGAAGAAAGGATGGAATCAGACCTCCTTATCCTAATTTTGTAAAGGTTTTCATTACTAAATGGTTGGGTTTAATGCCTGTAAATATGTTAGGATTTATTGCATCTGAAGCCAGTACAGGAAATGGAGGGAAATGAGTCTGATTGACAGTGGAGTATCATTACAACAAAAGGATCAAGGCATTTCACATTCTTCTACTCTCAAAAGTAAGCAGTAAACCTGGGAATGTCGTTGCTATGTCAAAATGGAGGAGGATGAAGATGAGCAAATTCCAGACCAGTGTGGCTATTTTCCAAGCTGAAAATTAATACGTGTAACTGCAGCAACAAACACACCAGCCCACGCTCAAAAAGTGCATAGTCAGCAGTGAACCACCTACAAAAGATGGCTCCTCAGCTGGCATTAACCAGGTAACCAAACCAGCAGTGGCTGATATCACAGAAATCTAATAACCATTTTAGCTTTTTGCTCTGTCTCCTCTTTCCACAGAAATCTGGCCTCCATTACCCTAAAAATGAGCACCTTGCATTTATATGACCTCTATGTGTCATTCAGCCTGCCAGAGTATTCATCCTAACCTTGGTGATACCCACACACCCTGGAAAACGCTTGGAAATGTGACTTGCATTTACTAGCAGCAGGTTATATGCCATTCCTCTCCTCTAGGATAGCCAGTTTTTTAGACCTACTCTAATTTCCTATTTTCTCCAAACTTCAGTACAGGATTTGTCAAGGCACTACACAGCAAATTACTATTTGAAGTGGAAGAGATGAGGATTAACAACAGAATGATAAGAGGTGAGCAAGGAACTGAATAACAGGCATACAAACAGTGGGACACAGTGAGAAGCCCAGCAGCAGCCTGAAAGGAGACTGCCAAGCTGGCACCCACCAGAGGGCAAGATGCTACTGGTTTTCCCAGGACTAGGGCTCAACCTGTGACTGCTTCAGGCCTTCTGATTTCACAGCTGTCATGGGGGACTTCGGTAATAAGCACCTATTTAATAATAAAAAAAATTAAAAGCCTGACCTAGTTATTTCACTAATCTCATTACTTGCAGGCAGCAGCCCCTTGCTTTCAATACCCAGCTGCACCCACAACAGAGCAGGATGGATTTAAGCAAGTGGCACAATCTTCAGAAAAATGTATTAAAAATATGTATTTTGAGTAACTCACAATCAGTATTTGAACAATATATATTCTGTTACACAGAGTAACAGAATGGAAGTGACTGTCAGTATCTTAAATGTTAGAAACAACCAACAGGAAAAACTGTATTGACACCCACTATTTATGAGTTACCACTTGGCTTTTACTCAAACTCATATATCAGACTATCACTAGTGTTGGTTAGCCAAGCCCATCAGCAATAGCTCAAGAGAATGCAAACACAAAGCTACCAAAGATGATGAGCACCTCTGTCAGATAAAAGACTCAAGTGGTAGTAGGTTAAAATTACTACTGAAAATATTAGGGTGGAATGCCAAATCTTGCCACGGGGTTTACTAAAAATCCTGATTTGCCAGCTGCCCCCAAGTTCCTAAATAAAATTAATCTTAAATAAAAAAACACATTAGATCCTTTCAGAGAGGAACAGCAGGTGGGATTGCAGCAAGGACAGGCAGAACTGCAGGGGAACCCAGAATCACCAGGGCAGCTCAGGACTGACGCCCACCCAGAAGCCTCTGGTCCTTCTCCCATTTTCATAAACACTACACTTCTTAGTCCTTTGGAGCATAAAAGCAAAAATCCACCATCTAAGCAAGTGCCATACTTTTGGTGGAATCAATTTAACAAAAACACATAAGATTGGTAAAGATGAAACTGGCTTTTATTGCTGCAAGTTACTGGAACCTCAGGTGCCAGCCCCTGCCAGCATGACAGGGGATAAATTCCTGTAAGCCTGCCTTACGACAGACAACTGAGGCCAGGAAATAAATCAAGTCTGGACATTGCTTCATAACACACCCACCACAAATTCTGTTTTGCTCAATGTGGAAAAATAATGTGTTAAGTGCAAACATCCAAATACTTAAAGTATAGTAAGTGGGGGAGGAATGATGCCTCTGAGCTGTCCCAGGCACAATAAAGATCTCCAAAATGGGAATTCTAATCCACAACATTATTGCTTTGCTAATACCAGCATCAGGAGAATTATATTTAAATCACCATGATTAATCAGCCACAACAGAGCCATCGTCACCCCCAGCGGATGCAGAACCTCTGAGGTTTTATTAACCTTTATCTGAGGAACAAATTGGTTTGTTGCATCCATTTATCTTGGAGAAATACTCCAACAATCTTTAAAGGAACACTACCCTTTCACAGATCATGGATACTTTCATATATTTCAATATGAGCTGGTTTCATTTTTGTTTATCGTGAGTTTCACTTTCAGATTCCGAGAACTGCACATTTGCATTTTAAGTGCCACATGAAAGTGTTTACATCCTTCACACCTTGCCAGAAGTTTCCCAGCTGTAGTCCCAGCCCTTTCCTAGGCTTCTAGAAGACAGACGTTTCTAGGAAATCACAGCTTTGAGGAGGCTGTCTTGCATTTCGTAAACAACCAAACAGTTGACAACTCTGAAAACCTCAAGCAGTTAAAATTAAAACTGAATAGGTTAGGAATCCAACATTTTAACCTTTTCTTTTTTTCCTTTTACATTTACATTTATGCAGTGAACTAGATGAACATGTTCAAGCTTCCACCTGCAACCCTAAGAGGAAATGCTCACTTAAAACTGAAAGCTGAGATCCTCTACAACCACATTGCCTGGGACAGGAGCGTTAAACACCCATGTTGCACTGATGACCCCTAAGGCTGACCTAGCTTTTTAGGCATTTAAACACCATTCCCACTGCAGCAACAACACAAAAACCTCAAACTAAACACCCCTGTTTTTACCATTTGTACGGCAGTCCATCTGCCATGCTGCAATGCCCCTGGGTGCCGAAGGAGAAGGCAGATCCAGAGGAACCAGTTGTTCAGTGCGGTGCAGCAGTGAGCAAGGGGTGCCTGTCCCCGGGAGCTGAGGCTTTCACCACGACCATTTCATCCTCCTCACACGAGGGCACCCCAGGATCAGCACCCCTTGTGTTGAGTGGGAACAATAAAGACATCCCAGACAACCAAGTGTTTACAGTCCGAGTGCAAATGCAAGAGACAATAGAGGCGGATGCGTGACCAGATGTTCCTGAATTCCTCCCACTCTTTTAATTAAATAGCACTGTTCACTAACACCCTTTTTTTTTTTCTGCTCTTTTAGATTAGAAGAAAAAATCTGCATGCAGGACACAATCACAAGTATTTAGTGGGGTTTTTTTTAAGTCTAAAAATGATTAAAAATCAAAATGATTAAAAACTAAGAAAAGTTCAAGCAGCTCCACAAGCAGCTCTTTCCCACTGTATCCCTCATCAGTGGATAAAAATAGTCAAGAGCTTTGCTCTTGTGTTCTTGAGGCAACACCTTTTTTCTGCTTCCTGTAAATGCCTCTGTATCAATGCTGAAAAGTTACAAGCAGAGAAAAAAGTACCATCCAGCTCACTGAGAAAACCAGACATTCGCAGCTTGAGCAAATGAAACCGAATTACACCTAACTTCTGGTTTTATACCTTATGCAGCACCTCAATTGTCCCAAACACGTCTCTAAACTAAAAAGATTTAGAAATAGGAACTTTAGAGAAAAACACACCTGTAAGACTTGAGCAATATCAACATTTAAGCCAGCTATGTCTCATGGAAAGTTCAGAGTTACTTAAAGCCATTCAGCCTTCATGCTCCAATCTCCCTCCTTGGTTCAGTTCTGAGATTTTTAGGTAAAGTCTCTTTGCTCAGAGTGCTAGCAAGTGAACTATTATTATAACTATTGCATTCTATTACGGAAGGTCATTGTGCTAGAGGTAGTTTCTTCTGTAAAACTGTTTTCAGTTCAGCGGGGGGGGGGGGGGGAGGGGGGGGAAGGGGGGAGCTGCATTTCACCAAAAACTGAACTGATAAGGAAAAAGAGACAGCACTGTTTACTCAGCAGTGTGCTGTAAGTCCTTTTGCCTTCATTTTTAAACAGCTGAAAGTAGGTAGTTTAAAACACGCTACAGTCTGATCTTGAATTTTTACTTCTAAATTAGAAACTGCAAGCAGCACTCTGATATCATGCAATATCTATTTATTGTGGATTACAGATCCCAGCAGTGCTGGAAAGCGTTTACAGTTAGATTCCCCTCCAGACGTGCCTCCCAGACCAAAAAAAGGGTTTGCTCTCCCTGAGCCTAGGAACACATAGTTGGCACCTCCTCCAGCGGGGAGCAGCTGGGCAGTTGCTACCGTTTCTCATTCCGCTCAACATTACCAGCTATTAAATTATCCCAAGTTTCTTGTTCAAGCTCAAACTCTCCCAGAACAATTAAAAAGTCACCAAGCTGGGGGTCACAGCACATTTTCCATTTGGTGACCTTTGTCAGAGATGAGATATATACAAATGTCTTTTTTTTTTTAAAACTCAGTTTAACACTCAAAATACTGCCCACACAAGAAAACAGTTCAAAGTTTGGCATGTTTGTAAGCAATGTAAACACAATTCCATATTAAGGACTGCGGAAAGTACCCAAGTCCCAACCAAACAAAAACTGCACAGGAGCACGACACAAAGAGCCACCCTGCCGCAAAGACTACAACAACAGAGCTTCTTTGCCGGCTCGCAGTTTTGCTCCTTCCTTGCTAATAAAAAGCGGCCCTCACGCTACCATGCTCCCTGATAAAACGCCACGGGTGGGGAAGCGCTGTTTGTACAGTTCTGTTTTGGGAAAGTCAGAAATCATTTCCTTGGGGGGGGGGGGGGGGGGTGGTAAGGGGAGGGGGGAAGTAAAATAAAAGTAGTCAGTCACATCCTCCACCTGAGCAAGGAGCTCCCACCACACCGAAGCTGGTTACCTGTCCAAGACCCAGGAGGAAAGGCATTCTGCAGGCTCATCCTCCACACCAGCGCATGGGAAGGCAGCAGTTTAAAGCCCCACAGTGACTATTTCCTCATGTCCTGTGGGCAGCCTCCTTCTCTGATCCTATTTAAACCAGGGCTTCCTCGGCTGGGAATGCTAAGTAAACAGGGTCCTGGGACACTGCATGCACTCGCTGGCTCCCCCTCCTCCTCCTCCCACTCCCCGTGACATATCTCAGACACAGCCCAGCCGGGGTGTTTGCAAGAGGGAAATGACATCAGGTCGGGCAGTTCTGAAAAAAATAACAACAGAAAAAAACCAAACCAAAAAAAAAAAAAGAGCTCTGAACCTTCAGAGAGCTGCTGGGTAACACCAGGTGGTGTTAAACCCACTGCAAATGGGAGCTGCGTGCTGTTGGGCAGCACTGCCTGTGCGGGACCCCGGCAGGGAGCTATGGAGGAGCAGAAGCGCTCTCCCCCCTGAGAACCGGATGCTGCAAGTGAGGGGAATCTACTAAAAACGTTGGCAAGAGCCAACAGCTCCTCAGCAATGATTAAACCTCGCTAAGCAAAAATAGCCATTTAATCTCTTTTTGAGGAGAAAGCTAAGTTTGATGCTCCTTGCTGAACAGCACTGGAGCCCTAGGAGCAACCACTGTGGTTTCTCTGAGTAACTCCAAGACCCCGGTGACCTGGGTAAAGCCTTTGCAGATCCAAAGCACTCCCATGCCTCCTTCTGCCTGCCACCACAGCTCCATTTTTTCTGAACAACTCTTACAGCATTGTTCAACTTTCAGCCCCTCCAAATAACAGCCATCCCACTAAAGAAACAGCAACAACTCCCCTGATTTCAGTAGGCTCAGGACTGGGCCTCTCCAGCATCATACAGGTGACAGGAAAAGATTTTTAAATGACCTCTCCCCAAGGAAAACGCGAGTAGCCCCAACAGAACATTTCTCATTCTACTCGAGCTCATTTCACATTTTCATGCCAAGGGGCAATTAAGCCTTATAAACAAATTTATCATCTGGTGCCCAGGATGGCATGTCTTGTTTGTCCTCTCCCAAGCAAGGAGTACAGCAAGTTCCACAGCGGTGTAGGAGATGACACTGCAGAAGGTAATCTAAATTTAACTCCATTTTCTACCTCCACTTTGAAAGTTCAGCAACCTCTTTTTTTTTTGTGCTTCTCTTTAATCAGCAGCTGTCCTCGTCTGTCGGGGGACACTGGGACACCACCACCACTCCATGCCCCAGGAACAGCTCAGAGTTCACCAAATCCCTTTTTTAGCAGCAGTTTTAACAATAATTTCAGGACTTCAGAAGAAAGAGAGAGAGAGAGAGAGAGACCACATATAATTCTTACAAATGCTAATTTGCAACAGCAGGAAAAAAAAAAGATTAAAAAAAGGAAAGGAAAAAAAAACCCAACAGAATGCCAGATAGCTTGCAGCAGTGTCAGGAAAAGACACCCATTTTCCACATGTCAAAACCCCTCAGTGACCACTGCTGCTGCCTCCTCCCAGCCCAGCCCAGCCCGGGGGTGTTTCCCAAATAAGAACCCCACTGTGGGTGTCCTCTACACAGTTAGGCTGTGAGACTATACACAAGTCTTACTTATTTTTACATCAACTTAAAGCCACCATATAAACTTGCCATTTAAGGTAAACACATCTCTGTTTTTCCTAAGAGAAAACAGGCACATAAATGATTTCCTGGAGGATACAAAACATCAGCGTTAACTAGCATCAGCCAGGCAACGGGATTTTCCAGCTTTTGTGCTCTTGGATCAAACAAACTCTCAACCTTTGCTTTTCCAATTCTATGGACAAACACCAGCAATATAAAAGGGCAGCTTTCTGTTTTAGTAATCTGTTCTGTGGCCTCATGCTGTCCTTTGAAATATCCGATTTTGGCTGTTGCTATCCAGAGCCCTGGACTAGGCAGATCGCAGGGCTGAGCCAATGCAGCAATTTCTAAATCCCTACTGTCAGAAGGAATCTAACTTCAACCACCCGCCTCTCCCCCAGCACGTACTCAAAAGGCGAAGCGTCATTCCAGATCTAAGACAAGTCGTGAAGGACTATCAAAGGCAGTAACTTTACTAAAAAGTACAAGCATCCTAATTTATGTGTGAATTTAGCACTCCTGGAAAGACTGACACAAAAAACGTGGTTTGCAAGCAGGCATTACCACATTTGACTGCAGCAGCCGCTGCCACCCTCTCTTGCAGTCTCTGAGTGACAGTGGCCAGGAACATGCTCCACAAATTCTGATATTGGTAACAATGGAAAAAGCTCTGGAGAGGGGAAAAAAAAAAAGCTGGGCAAGTCAGCTCATAACCTTTTAATACCCTAATCAATACACTCAGAGCCTTTTCAAAACACCTAGGTTCTCCTCATCTTTGCAATTGCTTTGGATATTCCAAGTGGTGTAATTTTACCCCCACTCTTTTTTTTTTTTTAATTCATAAGTACTTGCCCCAATGCTTTGTCCTGCAGTAATGACTCTCACAGACAGTGGTTATGAACAAACAGTTCCTTTCATCAGGAGTGAATTCACCACCTTCTAATCTGACTTTCATATTATTAGCAGGTGGGAACAGAAGTCTCCATCCATCTTCTCACCCATTCATTACTCTGTACCTGTTAGCTATCTTCTTATAAAATAAATCAATCTTCCCCATCTTCTTAACGTAAAATCTGTTCCCAAAGCCTTCAGCTGCTCATTGCCCATTTCCAAAACCTTTCTCATTTTCTATTGCTCTATGCTTGGGGGAAACTAGAGCTGAAATAATTATTATTTTAATGAAAGCAAGAGCAGCTCTAAGGCAGGCTCAGCGTGGGTTTCACTTTCTTTATATGAACCTGGAGTTTCAACATCTGCAAAGGGCACCCATCTATGACACCAGAGTGTGTCTAACACAGATATAGTGAACAGAGTGAAGATAAGTTTTTACAGTTTCTCTGTAGATGAATCTCTTGAGGTCTCTGAAAAGTCAGGGCTAATGTCAGGGCAGATTATGGCATCTACATTATTTTGAAAATTTCCTTGTTTAGGCAGCCACCATCCATCCATTTTTGGCACATCAGTGTGGATCCCACTACAGGATAATGGTGAGCAAGTTTCTTTCAAAAAAGAGGCAATAAAAACTTCTAGGCTTTATCAGTCTGTAGTACTGCTCTCCTGAACATGCCATCTGCCCCAAAAGTGATGTCAAGCAAAGGATGCTGCTTGGCAAGTTCACAAGCCCAACACACACTGTGCCTCATGACCTTGGATATTAGCACGTAGCTAAAGTAGATGATGAAAGTTGGTTGAGCCATTCTAGAGTCCCTTTCCTTGTTTGATGAGAAACGCTTGCAAGCAGGTTTAGTAACCCAGCAAGATAAAATAACCATTTTGAAACCCCCCGAGGAGACAGCTTGACCTTTAGATGATCCAGTTATGACAACACAATTGGAACAAAATTTGAAGTTGTGTAGCTCAGATTTGTCAGGCTACTCTCAGCTGCTCTGTTATTAGAGTCCTAGGCAGGGAGAGGTTTTGAACAGTAAATACGAGTGGTGTGTAATATCCCCATGGTCTGCAGCTATATATATACAGGTTGATCATAAAGTTGGAATAATTTTATCTAATGACTCTTCCACTTCTGCACTCTGTTATTTTCATGTTGGTAACAGGAGCATCCCTGGAGCATCAGCTATCCATTTTCATTAGTTGGCCCACACCCTTGGGTGGTAGAACTGAAACTACACAGGTCTGTCAGGCACTCAAAGCAAACTGTGAAAGAAGCACCCTGAATGAGGGCGACTTTGTCTTTCCCCGTCCTGGAGATGGCTCTGGGAATAAAGAAAAAAAGGGAAAGGCATATACAGAAAGGCATAAAACCAGATCTCTCTCTAGAATAAGACAACATCCAGGAAAAAACAAGCTTTATCTGCCTTCACAGGAAATGTCCTAAAGGAGCTTGTTCGCTAGCAAAACCAGCATGAGACATTGGGAGATCACCAATGCTGAACATCAATGCAATGCTAGATCTGCCTGGAAACCATTTCTGGCTGGCCATCCGCCTGCAAAATCTGCCCACTTGTTGTCAGTTCCTGAAGAGTAAAGGGCAATTTCCCCACTCTAACAGCACCATTACAAGAACAAGATGACTTTCCAATACGAGGAGCAGGTGCCCCAGCTTCATGTAACATATAGCATTGGCACTGCCTACAAAGAACGTCAGCAACAAATTCCAGAGGACAAACAGGAGCAGGTCAGTCTGATAACTTCCCAGTACCTACAGGACCTAGAGTAGATACTCTATTGCTTCAGGGACACGTGGTCCAAAACAAAGCTTTCAGACCTGTTCTGTCTAGTACTACTGTATTATTTAGGAGTGGGGTAAAGTGGGTGCCGCAATTTGTGTGCAGTTCAACTACAAAGCAAGGACACTGAAGTCACTTCCATTTGTCCATGTTTGTCAGGCCAAAGCAACTTAATAATTGTTTAGAGAGAGCAAAGAATAACTGCACGAAAAAACACCATACACATTGGAACTGTCTTGCGAGCGAGTGCTGCAACTAGTCTGCTGGATCAATGAATTTTAATGTACAATGAAGCACAAGGGCTTGCAGTGGTTAGAATCTGTCCTTGGACAGGTCTCTCTTCCCTGCAGCCTGTCACTGCTTCTGTCAGCTCAGTGGTTTAGAAGTGCATGAAACTTACTAAGTCAAGATAAGCGAATATCAACCTCACTGCTGTCACCTTTGTCTCTGAGTAACTAGTTAACCAGGGAGAGTCTGAAGACTACACTCTTCAAAACATGCTCAGTGTTGCAGAGCGCCCCAATGGCAAAGCTCATGCTTGGTTCCAATCGAATCTTCATTCCAGCTGAATCCTGGACAGCAATTGTTGGCCAAGTGGGCAAGCGCAAATACATGCCACATCCTCCACCTGAAAGCCATGCATGAGCCCTTAACCAGAGGAGGGGGCATTGCAGAAGAAGCCACTACTACTCTGTCACCTGGTATTTCAGCAGAAGCCTGTCCTCCACTTTTCATATGTGGATGTAGAAATACCAACAGTAAAGCCCTTTCCTTTGCTCTTCTGTAAAGCAAGCAACCTCTCCTCCGAAGCTGCTTTCTGCATTAAGCTCTCATAAGAAGGGCACTCAAGAGAGGGCAGGGAGCAGACAAGGGGTGGATGTGGAAGAGATAACCAAGAGGAGTCCTCTCCAACACCCATCTGACAGAGGAGACAAAAGAGGCCGCATCCAGGCTGTTCCAGACACTCCTACCCACTCTGCTGGTTAGCTGATGGGAGAGTGGTGGTAATGAAAAGTCCAGGCTCCTTCTCTGAAACCAAAATAGTTTTTGCTAACTGTAGCTTGAAATTTCCAGCCCTCAGTGACATTGTTTCCCACTGCTTTTCCCCCAGGGAGGAGCAAATGATAGCCACAGGTCCAGCAAGCTTTTCTTCACAGCAGCAGAGTTGTGGCCACACCAATGTAATTGTAATGCCAAAGACTATTTGCATCATCTATTTTGTATGACTGCTGTTTCAACACCCAGGGCTGCCATTCAAGCCCAGAGGTCTTAAAAAGCTTAAAAGTCCTTTGCCACTGAGGCAAAGGGGGACTAAAGAGTTGAAATTGCCCTAATCAGAGGTGACACTAACTGCTTCAGCGGAGACTGGGTCGATTCTGTCCCTTTAGTGTTCCCAGGTTTTGGGCACGGATGTCAGGCTTCAGTTTTTGTCTCGAGTGGGAAATGAAGTCACTGGAAAGCCTACTCTGCTTCCTCCAAGCCTGCTGGGAAGGGGAAGAGGAGGAGGGAGGGGGGAGGTCAGCCGTTAAACATTTGACAAGACTGTCTCCAGCAGGGCTAGAGTGTCCAGGGTGGTACAGGGACACTAGCCTGGCTCCTTGCTTTTTGGCACTACAGCTTTTGTTTTCCTTATGCCCGTGTATGCAAACTGGACCTTTGGTAATGGCTCAAGAGGAGACGATTTGCTCCAGACAGGGAAGAAGGCAGAGCCTGCAGACAGTAACAAGATCCCCTAAACGTGGAATCAAGATGATAAGTGTCTGTTCTAGTTTTAGAGTCTTGTACCATGTGGGTACCAAAAATACAAGCTGTGTGTGTCCTTTGGTCACATCATCATAGGAGACAGCATTATACCAAAGCTGCTTACCAGCACAACCTTGATGGAGGTCTTGGATGCCCTACTCTTAGAAGCGCTATTTGTTTTCTCTCCAAATGACAGCAACTGACTATTTTTAGTGCTCATCTCATGTCTGCTTGGCATTTCCCTTGGGCCTTACCCTTTTTTCACAGTGTTGGTGCCAGCTCCCACGAAGCATTTTTTTGGTGCCAGAGGGGCTGATGCCAAGTCTGTCTGTCTCGATGCCAAAATGGCAGCTGGCTTTATTGTTGAGACAGGATTTGCCAAAGCTAACAGCACTAGTGCTGGGGTGACTAGCATTGATTTTAAGGTTTTCTTCTTCCTTACTCTTGTATTGCTTCTAGATTTCATGGGAAACTGCCCTGTATGTACAGCCCCAAGCACTTTCCTACTATTACCCCTCGACTTTGCACTCCAGGCCCTGCTGTGGTACCTACATCCCCAACAATAGGTCACAGTTCTGGGTTGCACAAATGATTGGGTTTGCGGTACACAAACCACAAACAACTGGTTTAACCGAGTCTTCTTCCTCTTAAAAAATACATGTGGATCACAATATGGTACTCCCAAAATAAAAAGCCTGTCAATTAACCCAATGGGCTCTGCAGTACCTAGAGATTTATAGGATTTCTGTTAGCTAGCAAAAAAGTAAGCCCATGTAAACTGCTACAGGTAGGCTGAGGCTAGGAGTTTGTGGTTAGACCCTGGCACAAACGTGAGGAAAGGCCTTCCACATGGCATGGTCTGACTAGCAAAGAGACAGGAAGATTTCTCGTTTTCCAAAATGAGCACTAAACGTCACGTACACATATCTTCATACAACCAAAGCAAAGAATTCAAGGAAACCACAAGTTTAACTATTAAGAAATCTCAATGTCACAAGCATTTAAAAGATCACAGCACAACAGTATTAAAGACATCACTCTTAAATCGCTAGACAAAATTCTAAGAGAGCTATCAGATCTTAACCTCCACAGTTAAAAACTTCTTTAAACTTGCAACTTTAGGGAAAACCACTTCAGAAAACATCTTAAACACAAGCTCGTCTTTCCTAACTTGAATTACTGTGTTGCTTGGGATCTCTAAGTACTTGGAAAAAAACCATGAACTCATGTCTATTTTGAAATTATGAGTAAACAAAAATAAGGAATAAACAAACCAGCACAGTGCATGGTTTAAGTGCAGTTTCAAGCTGAGTTTACCCATGTCTGTGAAACAGCTGGAAATACCAAGCCCAACCTCCCTCATGTTGTAGTTACTGGTTCTGCTTTGGCCCACATCTTTACCAGGAAAAGAAGAAAAAGCTCCACAAAAGTCCACACATTTTCTTGCTCTGCCAACCGGAGGGGAGAGCTTTTGGGATTGCCTCAAACAGGAGGACCCTCAGAAAGCATGATATAAATAACGCAGAGAGCTCACAGATACAGGTTTCCAGGTACAAATAAAGTTGGTTTGATCCAAGCACATAGGAAAAAAATTCAATGCCTCCCATCACCAGTTCCCCCATTCTCCTGCATTTTCCCTCTCTGCAGCTAATTACCCCAACTGTAAAATGAGGAGAGTGCCAGAAACTTTTTTGAGATTTTACAACCATTGGACTCTAAATACAACTAACTGTTATTCTTTCTATGCCTAGCAGAACTGCCACCAGTTACCCAAGTATTTCCTGTTCGGCTCGGCTCACCTGGAGGCCGCCCCTGGGACAGCCAGCACTTATGTAAGGTACAGGCGCCTGGGAGGAAGCGATGTCCAAGTGTCATGTTTCAGCATCAGCCATGATGTTACGCAGTTTGCGCTTTGCTTAAGCATTAAAAGTGCTGGTGGCACCTAGAATCACAGCCAGTTTCTAAATTTCAGCGACGTACCTGCAGGACAGGTGGTTTTGCCATTCCAGAGGCAGATACCTTCAACACCCTGCTGTCGTGCTCCCCGACCTTCATGGTATCTGTAGACTTTCCCCCTTAGGTATACAGGCAATGTGTGCTCCCTTTGTGTGCATAAATGTGCTTTATTTCATATAGTTTAATGCCCAATAATTAAAAACTCATTTCAGCTGTATCTTGGGAAGAAGCGCTCATCACCATAACCTGCTTTTATGGGTATTATCTTATCCCAACTCCTATAATTTCCCTTAGTGCTTGTTATTCCACTGGCAGATAAAGCAAACACTCCCCTGGCTGTAGCAAGGCTGAAGGAGGAGAGGGTGACCCACACTGCTTTACCTCTTTCACGCATTTCTCTGCAGTAAGGCTGCAGAAAAGAGAGAACGCTAAGTACTTGCTTTCTCCTTGCTAAATTCTGGCTTCCAGACATGCATTTGCTCTAGATCACAGTACCAGTGGCCTCTTACACCTGCAACCATTGTTTTCGTTTAAATTCACCCATACCATAAATCAAATAGTGCATATGCATCTGCATCAAAAAGTCAAGTCAAAACCTGACTGACATCCTACCTTTTTACAGGAAGGTAACTGGTGCTAATCAGCATGACTACAAAAAACCAGTAAATCTTAAAAAAAAAAAAACCAACAACCAACCAAACAACTCCGCAAACTGTAAGAAGCCAGTTATTTTCTTTTTCAAAAGGTGAACAATATACATGTCACCCTCAGCACTCAGAAAGCTCAAAGACCTGTGGGTGATTGTTGAATGAAGAATCTCTAACACAAGGAATAATTTCAGTTTTTAGTAATACTCACTTCTGACACATTGTAGGCTCCTACAGTAGTGTTCTTCCCCTGAAGCAGGTAGTTTGGGGAGTAGGAATTCTTTGGAAAACCAGGACCAACCCTCCTTTCCTGGAAACAAGTGAGGAAACTGCCCACCGATTCCGCTGCAGAGACCCAACCTGCATCTTGTAAATTCATCAGACCATTGAAAGAGACATCATCCAGGTAAAAATCCATAAAGAACTCAGGGATGGACAGCAGCATTTGTGAGCAGGATTTAATTACAGATTTAATTACAGACTGGCCATTGGACTGTCCTCCTTTTAGCACTTGTTCCTTAACAGTCTTCAAATGTCAGGGCTGTTCGAAAATGAAAGGTGCAAACGCAGAGGCACAAGGCTGAAAGGCTTCTCAAGAAGTCACCCTGTCAAACTGCTCTGGGAATGATTTGCTGAACCTAAAGCATCAACATTTCTCTAACCTATTCTTAAGATGACTGCAATCACTAATGTTCCCACCATGTCAACAGACAATGTACTCCTGTGCTTGATGCTCCTTAAAAATTAGGATGTTCTTTCCCATTAACATTAATTCAGACCTTAGTGCAAGATAAGGCAGTAATTTCTTCTCCATTAAAAAGAAGAAAACCAATCACAGTCATCATCTTATCTCACCTGCAAAAACATTCCATTCCTGTATAAGCTACTTTCCGAAGGGAAAAAACATGTTTTTTTCCATAGACTACAAGGATTACATCATAGCTCTACTGCTCTTCTTAGCCAAAAACTTAAACCCATCTTAAAATGTGTGATCCAAAATGATGCCCATCATTTACTAGTATGGAGTATTACAAAAATACCTGTATAGGACACTTCCATTACCACGTAATTAAAGATTTGGTGGGTTTTTTTGCAACAACTGCACTCAAATTCTCATTCCAAAATCCCAGGCTCCCTCTGTTTGACTTTCTCCATTCAATAAGTACTCTGCACTTTTCCTTCAGGAAAAGTGAAAAAGGCTTCAAGACTATTCAACTATTTCTTTAAGTAGTTTTCCTGTCTTAAAAAACACACACAACCCTCCATTAGCATCTCAAGTGCTTTCTCTTTGACTCCCAAACTGTTGGCATGGATGATTATATCCCACAGAAAATGAAGTTTTCCACTAAATAACAACAATGCACCATGTGAGCTTTGCAAAACAGAATCTGGCGGTCAGAGGAGGGAGCTGAGAGATAGGGAAGAGTTTGTTTTATGACACTGTAATTGAAGAAGAACTGAGAGACTGATAAAAGGGAACATCCCACTTCAGAAGATACCAAAAGCTGAGTGATAAAGTATAAAGTCAAGCAGAACAACTAATTGGGATGTTTTATGCATGTTGATAAGAACCAAAACTAAGAGTCCTTTAGGTGAACTATCCTCATTATAATACTAAAAATCACACCCATAGGCTGGAAAGCCCCCTACCCAAACAAGCCCCTTACTCTCTGAGCATGCGTGGCAGGTGAAGAAAGAAAGAAACTAACCACTGATCAGCTGGGGTATGGGAATATTGGCTGTGACTGACACATTGAACTGTATAAATACCTTGTAGTTCCTTGGTGCCGTGTGCTAGCTTTGTGCAGTTACCACCTAGCACCCATCTTTGCACAAACATGAAACGAATAAAATACCTCCTCTGCTCTGTGTGCATTTTGGCGCTCTGCACAGCGAGTGAACAAACCCGCTTTTGGGAAAACAGTTTTGGTGACCCAGATGGGACCATGCTAAAAGCCTTGCCTGGATCGTCTTGCCATACCCAATGGGGAGAAGCGGACCGACTGGACTCGGCGCACACTGGCCTATTGATTGGGGCCTCCTCTCCTGCAGTCAGCTAGTGAGCAACACAATGGTGCAATGCTGTTTGAAAGAGGTATTTTAAGGGGAAAAGTGGGGAAGAGCGAGACCTTTTAAGGAAGCAGTGGGAGTTGGTTTTTGTATTAGCTCTGCATAAGACGCATCAGGAGATACATAGCAGCAGCAGCGCAGTTTCAGTTCTACACGTTGTATTTGTAATGTAGGCAGAAAATATCTTGCTTTCTATTTGGAATTTGTTGTGTATTAAATGTTGGTTTCTTTTACAGTACCAAATTGGGTTCCACTGCTTCCGGGAAGGCTTTTCTTTGTTCTCCCATAGGATGCATCATAAAGAATTGGAGTAAATTTGCAGGGGACCCCATGACTAAGAATAAATTAAAACGGTATTGCAGTCAGTGGTGGCCACAATATCAGTTGGAGGATGGAGAAAGGTGGCCTGAAAATGGTCTTTAAAATATAATGCTATATTACAGCTATGCTGTTCTGTTGAAGAAATTAGAAATGGGACAAGATACCATATGTTGATTTGTTCTTTATGTTAAGAGACGACTGAGAAAATAGAAAGAAATGTGGTCTGGTGGATTCAAAACACCAGAATGGAATATATTCTTTAATCAAGAAAAGGGAAAGAAGGAAAGAGAGAGTTGTGCTGTACTGACTGTAAAATGAAAAAAGGATATAGAGGAAGATACTTGGCTGTTGGTAGCCCCTCCAAAACAATTGGGATTGGAGTCTGTAAGTGAGGAGGATTGTAAACATGCTCAAGGGACTTACGGCTGGGGTGTCAAAAAACACATCTGTCATACTAATCGTTGCTTGGTCTTGTGTGTTGGACAAGTAAAACATCTGTATTTAGATAACATAGGCCTTGGATAGATTTAGAGGCAGCCTATTGAACACGCTTGAGATTTCTGCCCTGCTGTGGAAAAGATCAAAGCACAGTGGCAAATTATGCCAGTGCAAATGCCTGAAACAGAGGCAAAACCAGTAGGTTTGGTGATCCCCTAGCAAGGGCCAAGCTTCATGGTGCCTGTGTCCCTGCTTGTGTGCTGCTTCAGGGATCCCCCAGTTGGTGAGGTAAGGAAAATAAATTTACTCTTTGCATTTCAACCATGGGTTTGTGATTGTTCCCGTGTCCTGCCTGTGCTGGCTCACACATGTGGCGTAGTCAGCAGGATCCTGAAACACCCAGGCCATGGCTGGCAAAAAAAACCTCAGGGACTGGGGAGGCCACAATGATGACTCCCCGTATTCCAGGACGGCCCAGTACTGAGCACTGGATCCTATGGCCACTTTCCTGGCTACATTGGCTCCACCAGAAGCATGGCTTGAAACAGATAACCAGGCAGCGGTTAGCCAGCTCAGACAATTGAAACAGCTATGCATGGATTGCCATGGAAAGCGGAATCAGATTCTTCTCGCAACTTAGTGGGGAGACCAGGATGGTTATTAGCTACTGGTCTTAGAGCTCTTGACCTTGAAGTTGTTGCATTATGGAGTAAAATGAGAGAACTGGAAAAGGAAGTCAGGACTTCAGAAAACACAAAGACGATCACACAAGAAGTAATTACTACTCAAGCAGAGCAGTGCCCAGCAGGTTTGATTGGAATGTGCTAGATCAAATCTATAGCTGTTTCTGCTGTTTAGCTATTAATGGGCAGGCTTCTGTGCTGGCCATGGGGCTTGCTTGCCTTACTGTATGTTAGAATCTTGTGCTCATTAGTGGCTGCTTTTTTGCTTTTGCTGCTTGCTGTACTGCTGATCATTTGCTGTGTCTAGGAACATTTTGGTAACAGCAATGGCTCACGTGCAGGTTACAGGATCCAATCCAGACAGGGTACCAGTAACGAGAAGTATCAAAATGTAGTTTTTGAGAGGAGCACCTACCTCACTAAAACCCTTGATTATACCAGCAGTGACAAATGCAACAGGTAATGCAGGCACCCTAGCAAACACCTTGAGAAAAATTGGGGCTGTAGTTTTGGGACCATCTGTTCGGGTGGTGAATAAAGGAAAGCTAGCAAAACCAAAAGGAGCTACAGCACAAGGAAACAAATGCGGAACAATCTTGTACAAGCTGGTATCCCATGATCAGAAATATATGGGATGATAACTAGCTGTAAGGGATCTTTAAGCAAGAATAAGATAAGTGTTGTTGGTGCTACAGGGAAAAGAACTTTGAGGCCGTTTTTACAGCCTACGGAGCTCATGATTGGGAATACTAAATTAACACATTAACTCCTCTAAATGCTGGAATGTCCTTTACCATTACTTAGACGGGATTACTTAGAAACTTCTCTGAAGATTCTGTCCAGTTACATATTCCCCCAGAGAATGCATGGAGAGCCCAGTTGTGCCTGCTAACTGAGAAGGATCCTGCAGAAGGAGGAAATATTCCAGGTAAGTATGAGATACGGTAATACCCATGGTGTGGTCATCAGGAATGCCGGGCTGAGCCAACAATGCAACTCCAATAAAAATAAAACTAAAACTGGGAGCCCAGACGGTAAGAAACAAACAATACCCTATTAAACTGGAAGCCTGGAAGGGATTAGAAGTGGTGATAAATTCCTTTTTAGAACATGGACAATTAAGGGAATGTCAATCAGAATATAACACTCCCATTTTGCCTGTAAAGAAGCCTCACTCTCAGCAGTATACATTAGTACAAGATTTATGAGAAATTAAGGTGAGAACTATAGATGTACACCTTGTGGTCCCAAATCCATATACCCTCCTCACCTTAATTCCTGACAGTAACACTTATTTTACAGTGTTGGACTTGAAAGATGCTTTCTTTAGCATACCTTTGCGTGAACAGAGTCAGACCATTTTTGCCTTTGAATGGGATGCCTCTCTGTTGGACTGTCCTCCCCAAGGGTTCAAAAATAACCCCACATTGTTTGGTAATGCATTGGCAAAGGAATTAGAGCAATGGCACATGGAGTATAATGCCGTAACACTGCTACAGTATGCAGATGACTTATTGGTTGGTTCAGACACCTATGAAGAGTGTTTGGAAGCCACAATCAGCTTGCTCAATTTTCTGGGTTCAGCAGGTTACAGAGTTTCTAAAAGGAAGGCCCAGATAGGAAAAGAGAGGGTCCAATATATGGGATCTGAAGCGACAAAAGGACAGAGAGAATTAAGTGCTGAAAGAAAAGAAGCCATCTGCAGAATTGCTGTACCAACCTCAAAGAAAAGATTAATGGGATTTTTAGGTATGGCTGGGTGGTGTCAGCTATGGGTCCCTAATTTTGGACTAATTTCCAAGCCGTTATATGCTGCCACAAAAGGAACCGAAGGGATTCTAGAATGAACAACAGAATGTCATAAAAGTTTTGATGAAATTAAGAGAAAATTAAAGGAAGCCCCTGCCTTAGGGCTTCCAAATCTGAAAAAACCCTTTCAATTATATGTATATGAAAGACAACAAGTGGCGTTGGGAGTGCTGACAAAAACTGGGGAGCTGGAAAAGATCAGTGGGATACTTTTACAAACAGTTGGATGAGGTTAGTAAATACTGGCCTGCCTGCTTGAGGGCAGTACCGGTGACTGTAGCCTTAACTGAGGACAGGCAAGGAAGGAGAGGCAGTGGGGTGGCTCTGCATGTTAGGGAATGTTTCCATTGTACAGAGCTCAATGATTGTATTGGTAAGGTCGAGTGCTTATGGGTAAGGATGAGGGGAAGGCCAACAAGGCAGATATCCTGCCAGGAGTCTGTTATAGACCACCCAGCCAGGATGAAGAGGTAGATGAAGCATTCCACAAGCGGCTGGCAGAAGTCTCACAATCCTAGCTCGTTCTCATGGGGGACTTCAACTTACTGGACGTCTGCTGGAAATACAACACAACAGAGAGGAACCAGTCTAGGAGGTTCCTGGAGTGTGTGGACGATAACTTCCTCACACAGCTGGTAAGTGAATCTACCAGGAGAGGTGCCTTGCTTGACCTCCTGCTCACAAACAGAGAAGGACTGGTGAGGCATGTGGTGCTCAGAGGTCATCTTGGGCTTAGCAACCATGAAATGATAGAGTTATCTATTTTCAGCAAAGTAAGAAAGAGGGTCCGCAAAACCATTACCATGGAGTTCTGGAGGGCAGATTTTGGCCTGTTCAGGGCACTGGTTGGGAGAGTCCCTTGGGAGGAAGTCCTGAAGGGCAAAAAGGTCCAGGAAGACGCAGGAGCAGGCTGTCCCCACGCGCGATAAGATGAACTGGCAGAGATCACCGGCCTGGCTGAACAAGGAGCTTTTGTTGGCACTCAGGGTAAAAAAGGAGAGCTTACCACTTTTGGAAGAAGGGGCAGGCAACTCAAGAAGAGTACAGGGATCTTATTAGGTCATGCAGAGAGAAAATTAGAAAGGCAAAAGCCCAGCTAGAACTCAATCTGGCCATTGTTGTAAGGGATAACAAAAAATGTTTTTACAAACACATTAACAACGAAAAGAGAGCCAAGGAGAATCTCCATCCTGCATTGGATGCAGGGCAGGGGGCGGGACACATGGACATTGTCACCAAGGATGAGGAAAAGGCTGAGGAACTTAGTGCCATCTTTGCCTCAGTCTTTAATAGTCAGAGTGGTTATCCCCAGGGTATGAGCTGGAAGACAGGGATGGAGAGCAGAATGCAGCCCCCATAATCCGGGAGGAAGCAGTTTATGATCTGCTGAGCCACCTGGACACTCACAAGTCTATGGGGCTGGATGGGATCAACCTGAGAGTACTGAGGGAGCTGGCAGAGGAGCTCCCCAAGCCATTCTCCATCATCTATCAGCAGTTCTGGTTAACAGGGGAGGTCCCAGACAACTGGAGGCTTGCCAATGTGACATCCATCTACAAGAAGGGGTAGGAGGAAGATCTGGAGAACTACAGACCTGTCAGCCTGACCTCAGTACCAGGGAATATTATGGAGAGGTTCATCTTGAGTGCGTTCACCAGGCACATGTAGGACAACCAGTCAGCATGGCTTCATGAAAGGCAGGTCCTGCCTCAACAACCAGATCTTCTATGACCAGGTGACCCGCCTAGTGGATATGGGAAAGGCTGTGGATGTTACCTACCTGGACTTTAGTAAAGCCTTTGACAGTATCTACCACAGCATTCTCCTAGAGAAGCTGAAGATTCATGGCTTGGATAGGCACGCTCTTCACTGGATAAAAAACTGGCTTTATGGCTGGGCCCAAGAACTGTGGTGAAAAGAGTTAAATCCAGTTGGCTGCTGATCACAAGCAGTGTTCCCCAAGGGCTTAGTATTGGGGCCAGTCTTGTTTAATATCTGTATCAATGATCTGGATGAGGGAATTGAGTGCACCCTCAGTAAATTTGCAGACAACACCAAGCTGGGCAGGAGTGTCAATCTGCTCAAGGGTAGGACAGTCTGCAGAGGGACCTGGACAGGCTGGATCAATGGGCCGAGGCCAACTGTATGGGGTTCAACAAGGCCAAGTGCCAGGTCCTGCACTTGGGACACAGCAACCCCTGCAACGCTACAGGGTTGGGGAAGAGTGGCTGGGAAGCTGCCCAGCGGAAAAGGACCTGGGGTTGTTGGTTGACGGCCGGCTGAGCATGAGACAGCAGTGTGCCCAGGTGGCGAAGGTGGCCAACAGCATCCTGGCTTGTATCAGGAATAGTGTGGCCAGCAGGAATAGGGAAGTGATCGTGCCCCTGTACTCGGCACTGGTGAGGCTGCACCTTGAATATTGTGTTCAGTTTTGGGCCCCTCAGTACAAGAAAGACATCAAGGTGCTGGAGCATGTCCAGAGAAGGTCTCCAAAGCTAGTGAAGGGTCTGGAGATCAAGCCCTATGAGGAGCGGCTGATGGAGCTGGGGTTGTTTACTCTGGAGAAGAGGAGGCTGAGGGGAGACCTTATCACTCTCTACAGCTACCTCAAAGGAGGTTGTAGTGCAGTAGGCATTGGTCTCTTCTCCCAAGTAACTAACAATAGGATGAGAGAAAATGGCCTCAAGTTGTGTCAGGGGAGTTTTAAACTGGATATTAGGAATAATGTCTTCACTGAAAGGGTTATCAAGCATTGGAATAGGCTGCCTAGAGAGATGGTGGAATCACCATCCCTGGAGTGTTCAAAAACCGTGTAGACGTGGGACTTTGGGACATGGTTTAGGAAGAAGGATGGTGTTGGGTTGATTGTTGGACCTGATGATCTTAGAGGTCTTTTCCAACCTTAATGATTCTATGAATCTCGAAAACTGACACTGGGTCAACTGATTACCCTGTTTGTACCTCATGCTGTATTGTCTCTCCTTGAAAACAAGGGACACCACTGGATTTCCTTGCATAGGTTAACAAGTTATCAAGCTGTATTACTTAAACTAGATGACGACACACTTTCCCTAACCTCCACCTTAAATCCTGCCACTTTACTCCCATTTTCTGAGTGTGATGAATTACAGCATGATTATCTAACCACCTCTGAACAACTGTATTCCAGCAGGCCAGATTTACATGATGTGCCTCTGCCTGATGTGGAAGTGGAACTCTTTACCAATGGTAGCAGCTACCTGTTGGAAGGAAAATGCAGAGCTGGATATGTGGTGGTAACAAATACCCAAACATTAGAAACTAGAGCACTGCCTAGTAATATATCTGCTCAAAAGGCGGAGTTGATAGCACTGACTCAAACCTTAGAACTGAGTCATGGGAAGAGTTAATATATATACTGATTCCAAATATGCATTTGGAGTGGTACATGCACACAGGGCAATTTGGAAAGAAAGAAGACTATTAAACTCACAAGGGGCTCCAATAAAATATAGAACAGAAATTATGAAACTTCTACAAGCAGTTCTTCAGCCAAAGGAGATTGCACTAATACAATGTAAAGCTCACCAACAGCAAAATAACTAAGTTGTGAAAGGAAATCGAAAAGCAGATCAGTTAGCTAAAGAGGTAGCCCTGAAGCAACCAAAATTTGAAGGAGACTTGACTCCAGGATCTTGTTTAGAACTATCACCACCAAAATATGCCGAGAAAGAAAACCAGTTAGTGGAACAAGTAGATTGCTCCAGAAATTATCTAGGTTGGTAGGTGATGCCAAAATGATCTAGGTTGGTATTGGTTCCTGAGAAAGTGATGGAAATGTTACTTACAAGGATACACCAAGAAACGCATACAGGAGTGCATGCACTGGTATTAAGTGCTAAGAGAAGCATTTTTAGGCCCAAGATGCAAACTATAGTGGATATTGTAGTGAAAAAAGGTACTGTCTGTTGTGCTAATAACCCAAAAATCAGGAAGAAAATTATGGAAGGACTTGTAAGACAAGGAATAACTCCTGGGCAATACTGGCAGATAAACTTTGCAGAATTACCTAGATATAACCAGTATAAATTTCTATTGGTAGTAGAATATACCTTCTTGGGTTGGCCAGAGGCTTTCCCTTGTCGTACCAACAAAGCTAGAGAAGTAATTAGGATTTTATTGAAAGAAATTGTACCTAGATTTGGTATTGCAGAAGGTGTCTCCTCTGACAATGGGCCTCATTTTATTGCAGAAGTAGTACAGAGAATTTCCAAGTTTTTACAGATTAAGTGGGAACTATACAACCCCTGGAGGCCTCGATCTAGTGGGAAAGTAGAAAGGATGAATCAGACCCTCAAGAGGCCAGTTTCTGAACTTTTCCAGGAAGCACACCTTAAACAGGTAGAAGCCTTACCATTAGCTCTTTTGCAAATCCGAATAACGCCTAGGGTTAAGGAGGGGGTAGGCCCCTTTGAGATTGTATATGGGAAAGCACATCCCACAAACCCTTTTAAACATCATGGGAGACCAAATGCATATAAGAGGACAGGCTGCAATCAAAGAATATTTGATTTCTCTCTCACAGACTTTGTTTTCACTACACAAGTACCTAAATCAAAGGGCTTCTCTTCCCTTGGACACACCAGTCCACCCATTCCAGCCAGGAGACGCTGTCTATGTACAAACCTAGAAAGATGAACCATTGAAAGAAAAGTGGAAAGGACCCTATGCTGAACTATTAAAGATTAAGTTAAGGTAGAAGGAATTGATTCCTGGATTCATTATACATGGGTAAAAAGGGCATCAAGGCCTGATCAAAATAAATGGACCTCCACCCACCTGGAGAAGTTAGACTTCAGTTGACCAGAGACGCTCAATGAACTGTGCTTAGGAAACAGGACTCGTCTATGTAGAGACTAAGTGCCTATTTTGCCCACAAGGATAGTTACAGAACCCCTCAGAAAGCGTGGTTAATGTAACTATGCCAAGATGAAAAGTGTAAATAATATAGTTGTATATTCATTATTTATTGTCTGTAAAGGAAATTTAATATTACAATTTATACAGTCATTTGGGAGAATTTACCAATAGCAGCAGTTTGACTGCATGCCTTCCACTACCAAAATCCGCTGCAAACCCCTAAGATTGGGGAATATTAGTTCTACATTTAAATCAAAACCTTTGAAAACTTAATGGCTAATTATTCAATAACAGGAGGTAAAGTATTCCCATTTGGATGTTACTACGTGGTCATGGGGTTTGCGCATAAATTTAAATGATAAGGATTGTTGTGTTCATACCCCAAACATTACTGAAAATCTAGATGATTAATTAGACTAAATATAACAAGTGGCAAAGTCAAGCCAGGACCTGAGGGCTTCAATAAAAACAGGATAGTTAAACAAAATATTACATAAACTTGGATTCTTCCTTACTGTATGGTTGCAAAGCTTGTTACAATGTTGTAATTATGATTGCTTCTACATTATTTGGTTGTATTAAGAGTATGATAGAAGGACAAGTTATATACTGCTTATGAAAAGGAGTGAGCCTTATGAAACTCATGAAAAAGATCTCAGTCTCAAAGGGGGAAAAAATTATATCCCACAGAAAATGAAGTTTTCCACTAAATAACAACAATGCACCATGTGAGCTTTGCAAAACAGAATCTGGCGGTCAGAGGAGGGAGCTGAGAGATAGGGAAGAGTTTGTTTTATGACACTGTAATTGAAGAAGAACTGAGAGACTGATAAAAGGGAACATCCCACTTCAGAAGATACCAAAAGCTGAGTGATAAAGTATAAAGTCAAGCAGAACAACTAATTGGGATGTTTTATGCATGTTGATAAGAACCAAAACTAAGAGTCCTTTAGGTGAACTATCCTCATTATAATACTAAAAATCACACCCATAGGCTGGAAAGCCCCCTACCCAAACAAGCCCCTTACTCTCTGAGCATGCGTGGCAGGTGAAGAAAGAAAGAAACTAACCACTGATCAGCTGGGGTATGGGAATATTGGCTGTGACTGACACATTGAACTGTATAAATACCTTGTAGTTCCTTGGTGCCGTGTGCTAGCTCTGTGCAGTTACCACCTAGCACCCATCTTTGCACAAACATGAAACGAATAAAATACCTCCTCTGCTCTGTGTGCATTTTGGTGTTCTGCACAGCGAGTGAACAAACCCGCTTTTGGGAAAACACCGAGGCAGAACAAACACCTCCAGGACCCTAGTCACCACCACAGACTAGTCTTTAGCATATATTCCAGTCACTTAATGAATCCACTGTATTAGTATTTAATACTGAACACAGATCCCTACTCAGCTTCCCGTAACCAAAATGCTCCTTCAGTCAGGTGGGGCTGTAAAAGATCCATTGACTCAACCAAATTAAATCCGCCCCCCCCGATGTTGTTCTTGATAAATCCTCACTGCTCATTTCCTGTTGCCTTAGAGATGCTTATAATGCCTTCAAGGATTTATTCTAGTACATTACTAGAATATTAGAATACATAGAATAGAATACATATACACAGAATAGAATATACCTATATAGGGAATATACAGAATATTACTGTATTCTAGTATTTTGCTGAAACACTTCACCATTTTCTAACTTTTTCTCCTGTATTCTTTTCCTTTAATTTGCCCCCTTTACATTCAGTATTCATTTTAATGTGTGTAGAATTGCAACCAGGAGTTTGTGCATTTTCTGTTTTTTTTTCTCCTTGAGAACCAAAAGAACAGCAAACCCTTTCAGTATATACATCAGTTACTGAGTTACTGTTTACTCGCTTTCCTCATTAAATTTTAGATCAATACTTTTTTCCTTTTTTATATTTAACATTGCATCTGCAGAACCTTTTCTTAAGCCTTTGTGTGTTCCTTGCTAGTTGCAATATAATTCTTACACCAAAGGTGAACTATACAAACAGTAAAATCTTTACTGTTCCTTCCGTTTTAGATGACTGAATTTATTAGATGGTTTTAACATCAGCAAAAACCAGTGAAGGTGATAATAAATTTCAGGATCCGTTTAAAATGCAGATCTGGCGTAAAAAAAAAAGTTAAGACTTTTTAAAACATATACCCCATTTATGGAAAGAATTCAGCACAAACTGACAGCATGACTTTATCTTGTAGAGTACAACACACAGCAGACTGCTTACTGAAGTGTGAGCTCATACTGAGTTGCAGTCACCATGAGGAAAAATAAGTGACCATCAAAAATGTCACCAAATTCTTGGGAAAATCAAAGCAAAGTTTCAATCAAAAAAGCTAAAGCAATCTTTTGTAAATGTAGAAACTTACTAGCGAAGTGGACCTTGTACCTGCCAAAGTGAGCCAGCAGAACCAGTGGTACTCAGTGTGCCCACCATGCACCAAGAGACCCTTACAGATGCTTGAAGGATTCAATCTGGAAACCAGATCAGTAACAGAGGTGTACCAAGAAGCTTTGCTATCGGACCAAGCATGCTGGACAAGGTTTAGATCTCTAATATGCAGTCAATGTATGCTTCAGCTGTGTAGTTAGAAAAAAGTCTTTGAGCTATTATTATGCCTTATAGTGTGTAGCTCGGAACAGCTGAGCCTCTGTACTTCTCCTTTCAAGGCAGGTTGGAGGAAGTAAAACCCTGCTGCTTCCTCATTAGCATGAAGTACTGCTGTGAAATTGTCTGCAACTAGCTTTCAAACTACCCCGAGGGATAACCAGACCTCCAAAAACTCAGCAAAAGCATGGAAAATGCTCCTTCCTGAACTCCCCAGGAGCAGGTGTACCAGTGGCTCCTACGCTCTATAAACTGCAAGTAGCTCACAAGAGTCTGCTGCTTACAGCAGCTCTCGCCAGATTCTTATTCAGGTCCTCCACTTTTTGCCTATCATCTAGACAAGCTGGAATGTATTTGAATGCACATCGATGACAAGGATGTCCCTTGTGAGTCGCATCCTCAGGTATGAGAAACGCCTCTTAAGTCAGGGGTTTGAGCGAGAGCCCAGATCTTGCTGTAATGTGATAACTCTGTCAGACCCATTCTGCCAGGTCTATAAATACCAATATTTTGCAAAGTAACAGTGGAATCTGAAATAAGATTCATTTCTGAAGGACAAGCTGGTGGTCTAGAGGTTTTGTTTCATTTCAGAGTGCTGCCCTAGGTTGGTTGACCACACAAGCAAGGAGCACAGGCACACATGCTGTTGATGTACCACTGTAGGTGCCAAGCATTCAGTAAAGGCAGTAAATGCTAATGCCACAACAAAAGACAAGACCATTTTTGCAAGTACAACAGAGTCCCCCCACAGACCCAGTTTTACATGGATTGTGCCTAGCACAAAACAGCCACTTTTTCACAGGAGAGACAGATCTATTCTTGGCAAAAAAGTTACATGGTGGGTCAGATCTCTCAGAGACATCCTGGTGTCTTCAAGAAGGGTCAAGAACTTCCCCCCATAAGACTTACTGAGAAACGTTTGAAAGGACTCCTCTCTCTATTCAATAGCATAGATGCAGGCATCCTGTCAAGATCTGAAAACTTTTGCTGTGTCTTTTCCCAACAAAACCCAGGACTCCAAACCATTCCTGAACATGATGGTTCATATAAATTTACCAAATTCAAGTCAGAAAGATTTTCCAATCACAATCTACACTTCAGCCAGCCAGCCAGCAAAAATATGAAAACCTGACAATTAAAAGAAAGGGCATTACCCAGTATATTCCCCCCACATATAAACACTCTGAGAGCTGCATTTGTTTTGTAATAATTTCTTCATGAGACAGTTGATCTTTAGTGATCTAGGAAGTTGTGGATAAATGTCAAGAACTGAGAATGTTTTTGGTGCATATTCTCATTTCTCCCCAGGGAATCTTGATCTTCAGGGGGATATTAACATGAAGTATGTAAAATATTTTGTGGACTGTTTATAACCTAATGACTCCAAATGTAACCTTAAATACCATTCTGCAAAGAGTTAGCCATATTCAGCAATTTGAGCAGAAGGAGAATACTAGAGACTCTCAGGCAGACCACTTCTATTGCTCTTCCTTTAGCTTTGTTCAAGCAATTTCACATAATACAGTTATTTTATACTGATACCAGCAAAACACTGCTCATATTCAAGCTGACATAAAACTCATAGTTGCATTATAAACTAGTAAAATCATTCCAAGGACTTGTGTTTGGAAACGTCTGTTCACACATACAGCCAAATCTGAAAATCCAGCTTCAGTTCTTAGTTAAACATTAGTTAATGGTTAAAACTAGCATTCTACTGGAAAGATATTTTGAAAGAAATACTCTAATCCTTTATTAGAAGACAAACATGAAAACCATACGGTTCCCACTGGGTACACTTACTGTAAATTGTTACCTTCCTGGAAGCTCAATAAGTATTTGCTAAACAAAACATCTCTTATGGCTTCACAACTAGAATTTAAAAAGCCAGATGCTGCAGGAGTTTAAGGTTTTCTTTGCAATGTTAGTTTACCCAGTTATACATCCTGAAGGCTAAGAAAAGCATTTAAGGAAGAGTGAGTGTTACAATCTGTGAAGTTAACATTTGTGTTAAAAATACTCATGGAAAAATCTAGCTGTTTGTTTTCCAGAAGCCAATATTTGGTCTCTTCTATTTTACAAATTAGAAGAGTCCTTTGCAGAATTATAAATAAAACACTGAAAGCTCCATGTGACTTTCCCATATGTAGTTTTTCAACAGCCAAGTGATTTACCCTATCCCATCCCCACTGTTTGCATACCAAGGCAATGTTTGCCAAGTTTCAAATAGAGAATTTTTAAGCCAAATTTGTAAAACCAAGATTTTGTTAATATCCTTTGATCAGATACACACCTCATAAGAAGAATTAAACAAGGCTGAAGCACATGTGCTGGGACAACAGAAAGGATCCACTGCCAGAGGAAAAAGCAGAGGACAAAGTACAGAACTTGCCTTCACCTGAACAAGTACGGCTGCCCAAGAAGGAAGACAAGAAAGTCACCTGCCACATAACATTAAGACTGCCATGTTAGACTGAATGCCCCAAAGCAGAAGTCAAAGACACATTCTTCCCAGGACACCAAAGTGTCTCATTTCCAGTCTGAGCTACAGCACAACATTCATTCCTACTGACCTCACTTCTCCCCTTGGATGAGGAACGTAACCATGGTAGTATCTTGATCATCACAATCACAAAAGGTCCTTCATTGCAGGTAACAGTTCAGTAAAGCACACCTGGCAGCATGACAAAAACCCACACAGGGACACCTTGTAATTTTCACGTTCAATTTGACCTACATCAAATCTTACTAATATCTAAATATTCCTTTAATACTGGGAGTGGAAGAGCCATGGCTGTAGGCTGGTGACAACCTGTGGTTTCACTCCCTGCGGCCCACAGTCTGTGTCATGGAAGTCTAGCACCAAGACTTATATTAAGACACTACACACACACCAAAGGGGTTTGAAAAGCCTGCTCGACCCTCATGAGAGAAGGTGTTCTCTGGTCCTACTTACAGCCTGAAAAGTGAAGGGAAAGAGGTTCTGTCTTTATTCTTTGCAGTCTTGTTCAGCCATGCTCAATGCCTGCATGCCTCCTAAGTTTATGGTTACTTCCTGTTGACAAATATGTTCTTCTGCAATCTATTTCATCTATTTTCAAAAAGACAGGTAACACATTTTTTAACATTAGCCAGGTTCTTTGCAAGACAAATTATCGCCTTTATATAACACAGAATTGGGACTCCACATAACTTGCAGTCCGTTCTCAAACTGTATTGCACTTCATGTTTGGCAAAGTCACTGTTTTCTATTCTTTTATTTTCCATCAGCAGAGTAAGGATAGAATTCACTCTATCAGAAGTAGAGTCAGAGTTATTAACGTTTATCAACAACAACTGTTACTTTATGCAAAATATTTGACATGTTTTTTCATGCTAGTTCAGTGTATTCATGTTTGTATATGTATCGAAAACAACCAGAATTCATACCTAAGTAAAAGATCACAGGTTTCAGAAATGGACATCCCATGATTTAGTTATTTGCCTGTCATGAAGGAAACCAATACAAAGTCATTTCTTTTGTGAAAACTAGCAATTGTTGATGACAACCGTATTTTTAGAGCCAATCTTCAGAGAATTATCAGTAAAATAAAGTGGCACCTTCCTTTGATTTACCCTGTCCTAAACCAAATATATATATTAAAAAAAAACAAACAGGAAAACTATATTTTCTTTTACTTTTCCACAATGAGACTGAAAGCATAATTCACTCTAATAATTTCCTGTAAAGGAGGATTTGATTGTTAGCTATGTAAGTAAACACCAGATTTACATTTTCCCTTGCAACTTGCCAATCTTGCCATGACTCAGCTTTTTTTTAAAAAAAAGCACACACAGAAAAAAAAAGAAAGGAAAATATGGATGATAATTTAGAACAATTCCTAGCCATGCACCGTTTCTGGCTGAAATCAGTTACAAACCAAAAAGCAAACAGAGACTTAAAAATACAGGCAGAAATTGTTTAGTAGTTGGTATTCTTTTGCCAAGTCATAACTTCAATACTGCCTTTATAAGGTAAATCAGCATCAAAAGAGAGGCAGAGGTATGTACTCAAATGCTTCTGATGTACTTGATTGTAACTGAATATTTTAAGTAGGAATTCATAAATGTATTGCCAACAGTCTCTGAGATAACCAGCAAAATGGTAGAAATAAGTGGCATCAGAAATGAAAACGAATTATCTCATTTTTCCCAAAGTGCCAAGAATTCAGACCTCCACATGACTGAAGACTCTACGGAGTACACACATATGAAAAATGTATTTTTAAGGCCCACAGGACTGGAATCCCCATCACAAAGTGCCACATGGTAACTCAAGTTCTACAGGTGTTTTGTTGTTGTTTTTTTTTTTAATGTCACTAAATATCTTTTTTTCCTGTCTCCATATCTCACAACCCACTTTTCGTGCCTCCAAATACTGAAAAAAAGTCACCAGTGATCTCCCATGGCACGAGATGCATGGGTGCAACAGCCTTCAGGCTGGGGAAGCCAATTCAGTTCCTAATTTCTCAACTCAGGAGCACAAAGAAAGGGAACACTTGTACCGGCTTTCACATCTCTCTTCTTCACATCTTGATGTCTCTGCTAACAGATTCTAACAACCAGGACACCAGAATTCATACTTCAGCATCTTCAACTTCTTTCCTGAAGGACTCCAGCTATTGATTCCTGATACGCTGCCAATCTGGTCCCTGAAACAAGTCAGAGAGCGCTCAGGAAACATTCAGGAAAAGTTTGGAAGTAAGAGGTGGTTGCAGGCAGATCCCAGCACACAAGAGGTCAGCCCCTGACTGCAACGATTCGCAAGGCTTTCCATAGCCCAACACATCTCAAAGAGATTGCAAGGATTTCCCAGCTTTAGAATAACAAATTGATAAGGAGGAACGTGAAGCTGCGAAAGCCCGCGCAGCTGAACTGAACCATTTCAAGCTCTCTGGCAACGTACAGTCCAATGAGTTATCATAGTAACAGATTTTGCTCTAAACTGAAGTCCACACTTCTTGACCAGAAACCTGAGATTAGAGGTCAGGTTTAGAAGTGAAGCTTTATACAAAGATCCTGACATGAATGCTAGAAGAAAAAAACCAAACCTAACCAGCCAACCAACCATCACTCTTTAGAAGAGCAGTTGCCTGGAGGAATTTGAGAAGTACTTAGTCCAAAAGTGTTTCAGTCGCCATTCAAAACACTCTCACGTTGCATTTCCAATTTCAAAATCTCTTTCCCTTCAAAGTCTATGTCCTCCTATGCTTTCTTCAAAGGCTCTTGCAATTTAAAAGTCATAGGAAAGCACACCAAAAATACCAGACTTGACTAACGCATACACACCTCTGCTAGGTGAGGTCACCTTTCTGCATTACATCTTATGCAGCAAACCACACAATCCTCTGGGAAGACGCTACCTTTACTTCTTCTAAAGCACCATGTATGCTGACAAGCATATACAGCTGCTAACACAAGTCAAACAGGATTTTCTGCTATAGAAAAACCTGCTTCTAGTCTTTATTCTCCACTTGAATCCATAATTCTGAATATCAAATGCTCTGGCTTTAGTTTAAGCAACTAAATATAAATCTTGTTGAAAGATGCTAGGAGAACAAAAATGCCTGTTACCACTCAGACTAGATTTGAACTGGTGACCTAATAATGTGACACTCAATAGCTCTTTAATTATCTGTGATAACAGAGATTTGCATTAGCAAATACTTAATCCCAGGAGACGATACTTCCTGGGAAGGAAAAACGTTAGATAAATGAAATCTTCAGAAATAAAAGATTCTAGATTTGTGCAATTTTAACAAGTAAGAAAATACAAAGAACAGTCACCAGATTCCTATGAGTTTTGGGAAGATACTTATATTTAAAAGTACACAACACAACTTTGCACCAAAAGACAGTACTTGCAAAGCTCAGCATTCACTACTGGACTGGGGTAAACACAGCAAGTCCAAAAAGTCTCCCTCATGGCTTTAGAAATGCACTAAAAAAAAGAGACACATTTTGTATCAAAATGCACAAATAATTCTACTTTGAGTCAATGTATTAAAAGCTAAGTTTTTCACTCTCTGTTCAACTCCATCATACCAAATACGTAGAGCCCAGCATCATAACACCTACCCTATCAGAACTATTCAGGCTCTTTATAATCCATGAACCTTGCATCAATATCCTGGTGCTATGCCTGCAGAGGTAGGTGCAAGTCCCTGTGAGGCAAGCACATATTTCTCACCTGGTTTCAAAGAGGCATCAGCTGAAAGCAGCCATCAAGTTTCCTCTTAAGTGGAGCACCCTCTAATATTTTATTTGTTGTAAATGTTTCACAATGGTACATCTGCTAACGAGGCAGACAGAGCCAAAAGCACAGCTAACAATTTGCATCAGAGGGTAGATTCTGTTTAACGTTTTTAAAGAAGTACTGCATATGCACAGGCACTCCATTTCATTGGAGGGTCTCCTGAACAAAGAATCTCCTGATCAATAGCAATACCTTTAATCTCCCTGACGAAAAATAATTCTCCCTTGAACAGTCATCCGCACCTCTCCCTGAACACATAAGTAAACTCAACCACAAATGCGACCAATCCTACAAAAAGGATCTCAGGAAAAAGCATCCATACAAACAGCTATCTGCCTGCCTGGGGGATGTGAGTCCTTTTGTTGGATTTCTCTTGAAGCTGTGGATGTACTTCAGATGCCCAACACTCATTCAAACACCCTTAACATACCAGCCAAAAATCTTATGCCATCCACATGAAGACAGTCACATGCTCCAGCTTGCATCCAAGAGATGTGCAATTTAGGCCTTGCCAATAAAAGTTGCTTATCATAGTTAGTTTTAACAGTATCATATATAGCATTAAAATAGCTTCAAGAAAGAAAAATTAGATATAAATTACAAAGGCAGATGACAAATCTTCCAAAAGCATCTGAAACAATCACAGTAGAAGCTTGTAAGTGTAAGCAACCTGGTTTCATAAACACGCTTCTGATTAACCCTTTTGCAGCTTCAAAAAGATATGATCTCTGTTGTTGCTAAGCATGTCTGCCAGAGCTTGCCAAGGAAAGCATGAGCAAGCAGCTTCAAAGGCTGAATGACGTACCTATAGCAGTAAACCCTAATCCTTGCTGTGGAAACCACGCAACTGAACTTAGTCATAGAAAATGGGATTAGAAATTATAAAGCAAAACAAGGGGTGAAAGGAATTAGCAGTCATCCTGAGATCATGTTGAAAATATTGTGCAACATTTAAACAACAACTGTTGTCAGGGTTGACAAAGAGGAGAGTAAAACCAACACCTTGCCCAGGAAACCTTTAGTAGATGGGGACAGGAACAGGGTACCCAGGCAGTGACCCTGGAGAGCGGCTTGGCAAAGACTGGAGGTGCCAGAGAGCACACCAGCCATCACCTCTAGCAATACAAGTGCACAGACCCCTAGCAAAAGGTTTCTGTTATTTGACCACAGGAAACACATCATGGATCGAAGCAGATGGTGCTTTGACAATCAGAGTGATTGCTCATATGCCAGAGGCAGAGGGAGAGCCTCTGGGAAGCAGTTTGGGAAGCATGGCATTGTTCTTTCCACAGTTCATAATGTCATGCAAACACATGTATACAAGAATGTTGCAACTGCTCAAGTGACCATCTTTGCTACCATCATATAAAGCAGACGGCAGAAATGCAGAGGTCAGGATTTCTGAGGCAATTCTCCAAGGAGACAGTTAATGTGACTTTCTGAAGTTCCCCACATTTCTTGCACTGTAACTTCCTGGACAACAGCATTGCATATTTTCCAATGACCGGACCTAACCCAAATTACATGTTTACACAACCCACGTGAAATTCAGGTTTTGATGAATCTGTGTTTTCATTTTAGGATAAGAGCTGATTTTCCAATTCAAGACAATCTTTCAAAAATAAACCATGTCTGCACGTAGGGTCAGGATGCTTAGAGAGATCCTAAAGCAACAATTAGTGTAGGTGAGCTTCCCTGGCCTTCTCACTGCCAAAGACGCTTCATTAGCAAGTACCAAGTACTCAAATCCTGATCACTTCAACAGATAAAATAAAGATAACACAAAGACTTGCATGAGGAAAAGGAAGGCGGTGGCAGGAACCAAGGAGAAAAGCAAGGAGAAGAATACCTTAAGAAAAAAAAAGGCAGACTGTCATGATCTAAATGCTCATGAACTCTACTCCAGATCGATATGGAACGTGACCATAAAGTACAAGCCCACAGTCCTATGACAAAGAGCATATTCTCCCTTTGATCATTCTCCAGTGTCAATTGAAACCCGCAGGGGCTTTAAGAGATACTAAGTCTTTGAGACATATCTAACCTAGCACACAGACCATGAATGGAAGTAGAAGTGAGTTTCCACCCCTCCTACCCAGGTCCAGGACTATCACTTCCATTTAATGAAGCCTGAGTGGTCAGATTTCAGTGACCTCCCTCTACTTTCTCTCTGCCCAGACATCAGGCTCTTCTTTCCTTTAGAAAGGCCTTCATGCCTCCCTTTCACCAAAATGAAAAGGAAACAGGACAAGATAGATACTACGTGCCACAGCTTACACACAGTTCTTCATGCCAAACAGTATAGCACAGGGCTGTCCAAATTCATGGCAAGAGGAGAATGGCCGCATTGTCTTTCATTTGCCATTGACACTGCCACACGAGAGTCTTTTCTCCCTTGCAGCCTCACAGACTCCAGCAGAGCCCTGCAAAAGAGTGACCTTGTAGCAACAACCAACCGCACAGTATTACCAGGTAGTTCTCTAACCAAAGGTTGTGGCAGTTTTGAACAGGGAAGTCTGGAAACTGCTTCTCTAGAGTCTCTGCAGAGAAAGCACAAAGACCCTCAAGGATCACCCTGTAGAGCCTCTCCGACACCTCAAAGGTAACCAGACCAGCTTACAGACCCAGAGAAACTATGCAAAGATTCAGCTTCCACCAGCAGTAGTATCCTGATCAACTAGCAGAGCCTCTTTGCTATACTTGGACAAAAAAATAAAAGAAAGGGAAGTTCAGACATTCCACACTGCTCAGTCTCTTGAAAGATGAAAGCAAAGAGAGATTTTTTCTTTTGTTTAAGTACTTGCTTAGAAGTTCAGGGGAGGAGGAACCTCTTAGCTTTCCTTCTGTATTTATGCAGAGACTTTTTCAATATTTCCAGTGTTGCGAAATAGAAGACAGAAGAAAACAAATCTACTTTGACTACGCAGAAGAACCAACAAAAAAAAAAAAACCACAAAAGCTTGTATAAATACATGCACGTCCCTAAAAACAGATGCACCTATCAAAGCATTGTTTAACGTTTGCCCAAGTTGAGAGTCTAACTGAACTCTCTGTACTTGCTGTTAAGAACAATTTTACTCAAAGTAATAACCTGGATTCAAACCAAGTAAGAAATAATGAACTTGGGTTTAATTGGTCCGCGAGAAATCCAACTTGCAAATGCTACCCTTAGCCAGCTATTGAATATAGAAGTTGATAGAGCCTAGAAGGCACTGTGATGAGTGACTTAAGTAGAGGCACCCTACACCCACCAACATTCCTGCTGAATGAATGTGAAATCTGCAAGAATTGCTTTTATTTATCTTACTAAAAACGTTTCTTGGAAGGGCTGGAAAAATTTATTTCAGATGGATTTTTCAGCTGAGAACAAAGTTGTATTTATTATAATTACGCACTCTCCAGTGTGGCCTGCCTTGCTGAGAAAGAACATTAAATTCAGCTGCACACGAACTCACGGAAGTGACCTTTTGAATGAAAATGCTGCAGCAAGAGACTTGCAGAACATTCTCACTAAATAATAACCTACTGTCTGCGACTTGCAGATTAGTGCTCAGACCACTGATTTCAGCTGCTGCTTACACAGGCACAAGTCCACATGAGGTCAATCATCTGAGAACAAATAGTGTCTGCTGCAGACTACAATATGGAGAACTGTACTTGGGAAAGTATTCCTAGTCTCCAGTTCAATATGGTTTTATGAACTTTTATTAACCATCATGCAGCAGCATAACCTTGCAAGGCACTTAAGGAGGCCTTTTCTGCAGAACACCCACTATCTCATTTAAATAAAAGGATCAAAGGTATTATTGACACAAACTGAACAAGCCCTCACTTTAATGAGAGCAACAAATGCCAGGATGAACACCCACCATGCATGCAAAAGTACCCTTCTCCCTCTTTGCAGAGGGGTATGAGGATTATCTGAAAGGCTTCTGCTCTATGGAGAGCCCAAGCCCTTGGGGATGGAGCTAGGTTAGCACTAAAGAACTAGGAATTCAAACTAGAGGGTTCATTTCATCACCTACATGACAGGTGCAATGTAAAATAGCAAGAAATGTAAGACACATGCTTGTTTGGAAATGGGGGTTGTCTTTTTAGCATGCAAATATAAAATGTCCTCCTTCAACACATCAGATCATCTTACTCTTTGCAGAAAGGTTGGGTATTATAAAAAGTATCCCATCCTGTAAGGAACTTAGATGCCTGAGCCTTCCCAGCAGCTGGGTTGCTGGGTAGTCAAATTCCCCGCTGCCAAAGAAAGCAAGGCAAGTTTGCGTGCTGACGTCCACATCTCAGGGGCGCTTGGAAGCCACTCACTCTGCCTGCCCAGCTAAACACTGTCCTGCAAAGGACAGGCCCTGGTGGCAACCTGCTCCAGGCTCCCTCTCCCCTTCACTCTCCAAGGTATGCACGGCAGGCTCTCGTGGTTCATGGCCCTCCAAAAATTTTGGTATGCAGTTTAAAGGTCTAGAAAAAAGACTACCCTGTTATAGCATCTGAGGATTTTTCAAGCCAAAATACAGCTATCAAAACAGTTTGCGCTGCCAGTTTGGGTTTTGTACTTCCTTTTCAGATTCTGTGTTTGCATATCAGCAAGCTTGCTCTCATCTCACAGCTCTGCTCACTCACTGAACCTGCTGGTTTAGTCCCAAGTCTGCATCTCTGCATGCTGTTGCCTCCAAGGGGGAATATGATACAAGAAATTCAACTTCACTAAAGAACCAATTAACTGAGAATTGCAAAGAAGGAAAAGCTTTCACTTGGACTGTTCATTTTCTATGCAGTAAACACAGCACATGCAATTTGTGAAGTGCACAAAAGCTTGATCCTTGTGTGTCTTCCCATGTTGATTATTTACACTAATGCTTTCCAGACAAATGGAAGAACAGTCCCCACTCAAGGACAGAAGAAGCCAAGAACAATAAAACTGTATCTCAACAATTAGGTAAAGTTTGACCATAATACCTGAGGGCATTGAAAACCTTTGGACCGAAACCTTGCAGAAGAAAACCAGGAATTTCTTGGTTAACAATTAATAATTCAGACCTGAAGACTCGCATCCAGACATCCAGCTGAAGAGGGAAATTACACAGTATTGATACACCTGGTACCATACAATCTCCCAGTATTTTGATACAAAGAAACCCACAATTCATAGTACATTCACCATTTTAATGTCCCCATTTTAGATGAGAAATGTGAAATTACTTTAATATCATGTGGTAAGCCAGGATCAGAACGGAAGAGTTCTTGCAAGAAGTACTTGTGTGTCAAAGAGCAAGCTCAGGAGCACACTGTGGCTTTTAAAAAAATCTTCTTTTTTTTTTAATAATATTTATAAATTCACCCTCAAAAAGTACACATACCAACAAGTAAACCCAAGAAATTTCCTGTGAAAACTGTTTTTTTCCATCATTTACCTTTGCACTAATCCTTTAGGTTAAGTAAGCTATCAAGACTCTTCACCCTCAAGAGCCCTCACCACTGTAGAATATGCAAGGTGCTTGCTGTCAGGACAGGAAAAAAGCCAACAAACAGAAGAGCATAAGACCTGGAAATGAACAAGTTAATGGGTTGAAGCAGATAAGAGCAGTATCTTTAAAGCCTATTTCTTTAAAGACATTAGTTAAAAGCATAAACAAGTTTTACCTTGCACCCTGTCCTAAAGGAAAGCGCCTTCAAAAGGACTGTTGGCAGGCAGTGCCTGTGCAAGAGAAGAGCTAGTGATAAAAAGAGCGCTCATAGCAAGGATACAAATAAACAAAATCTAGGGTCATTCATTTAAGAGACTGTCCCAACTTGTAAAATGCCACTATAACTTAAGGCTTCCAGAGTTGTAAAATTAACTTTTTCTGTGTAACAGCATGGTAGCGGCTACATCAACAGCAGCAGCTCACCCAGCCTTCAGGACACACTCACGCAAGGCACACGGTTTCATAGACACAAATACACCCTCCATTTGCTTGGTTCCAGAAGATAAAGATGCAAGTGGCACAGCACCCAGCCAGGCCACTGTGAACATCTTATGTAGTGCTGTTCTCCTCCACTGCAGATCTCTGCATTCTCAAGCCAAAGCCAAAATGTTCACTGCTTATGTTAAAAAATTTAGTCCTGGTTTATTAGGGCACACTGAATACTTAAAAGATTTTAGAAGCGTGACCAAAGGATTAGAGTAGGATCACAGCCAGAAGAGTTTTGGTTACAAACTGCTGGATAATGTGACACAGACAAGAGACCATCAGTGCCACTCTTTCTGTTCCCCAATGTTTATCTGCTCTGTTAAAGGTTGTGAAAAAAGTTATATTTGTCAGGGCTTAGTCCAAGTGAGGAATCCTGCAAGCCCTTACACTTTGTATCAGCCTGAAGTTACATGCCAGCAAAGGTGAAAGAAGGCAACAAGATTTGTCTGGTCCGTTTATCTAAAGTTTTCCTAGCACAATGCTTCTCAACAAATACAGAGAATACTGAAAATAAAGGATGACTTTTTCTTCAGCTAGTCCCTCTAGGGAAAGCACACTACAGGCTTCAGAATGGAAAACAATACTATGAAGAGCAAAGTCACTCCAGACTTCCTGAATTCATCTTCTAATGGCAAGCTGAACCTCGGACTTTGCAGTCAAGGGACAGGCCTAAGGGCAGAAAATGGGTCTGAGGAGAAGAAAACTCCTGACTCTTGTTTCCACAGCCTAATTGCTCTTTGCTGGTTTAGTATGATCAGATACTCTGGGAAGTACAAAGATACAAGAACAGAGCAGAAAAGCAAAAACAATGAGCCACAAACATAAGAGCAATATTTAATAATCAAGTATGTGAGATGCAAAAACTTCCTAATATGATGGGTGGGAAAAAACAGCAAAACAATGAGACAAAGACAAAACAATACAGCTAGGAAAAGGAAAGGAAAATAAATTAGAGCTTATTTTTGACAGTGCAATTTAAGACAGGCTTTGTTGGAGTCCAAGTGCTAAGTGTCAGTAAATGGAGACAATCAGCAATGACAGATGTCTGCAAGCCTGTTTTATCTAAGCTTCAGACCATAGGAGACTGAAGAGTCTAATGTAACCTGTTTGTGAAGTTTGCTTCTTCTAGAAAGACAGAAGTCAAAATGACAAGGTAATTTGAAGACAACACAATAGACATGCAACGCTCCTCCTCCTCTTCCGCATTCACTGTTTGAAATGTGGCCTGCAAAACAACAAATGACACAACCAGTAAGGAAAGGAGGAATTTATCACACAAGGGACCCAGACATGAGTCATGACCTTCACACACATTCAGGTAGCTGCATTAAATGCTCTCCAAGCACACAGTAAAGGTCTTTCAGATCCGTGTCTGAAGAAAAGTCGTTCCTCCCCCCAAGAAAGGGGTGGGTGGGTGTCACTTTTGGTAATTCTCCCAATGCAATGACAATTTATACACAGGATGAGATGAAGTCAGCCCAGTATCATGGCCTTGAGGATACACGCTGCCTTCTTAAAAGGTTTTGTACATTCTTTACAACACCCCTGTATGATGTCCACCACCTCCTCCAGCCCTTCCCCTACCTCCTTGCTCAGACTGACCCCAGCCACTGTTTAACCCTTTCATTCCACACCAGTCACTCTCAATTCTTGTTTAGCCCAGCCAGAGAGCTCTAAAAGGTGCTTTTGCAGCAGGTTGCTAGCTCCATGGGACTGATTTTCTGCCCACAACCAGTGGGATGGCTATCACGGTGGATACTTTATATCATGGAATGGCCTGATCTTCTGCTGGAGGCTGAAGACATGCAGCTCTCATGGCTTCCTGTTGGCCATCATCCACCACCTGAGACTTAAAGAGGATGCCACATAGAGAAAGAGGTTTTTAAAAAAAATGCAACTACTAACAGTATTAACAAATAAAAAGCTTATTACAAAGAGTCAGGAATACAGAGCTTGGCAAGGGCTAGTATTTCTGCATATTTTGCACTCTTTCTGTATCAGGCTTCTGGTGTGGCTGCCACAATTACACTGTTGTTTGACTGACAGCATTATCCCAGACTGTCTTGATCATGAGCTCTGGTTCCATATTAAGTAAACAAACAAACAAAAAATCTCTTGTGGACAACAGTACTTGACCTACTGGTCATATCTGTGTGCTAGGACATGAGAGAAGAGTTCTGCTCACTAAAAAGCCTCTGCGCTGTCTGCTGGCATGCCATTAAAGTTGAAGTTTGTTCCCTGCTTCCAACAGGCAATGCACAACACCGTTACACAGGGAAAGCTCAAGATGGCTGGAGAGATTTCCTGGCAAAACACACTCTTCATAACTGTTTCTACAGCTTATCAGCCTTTTCCCCTTCAATTTGCTGTTCAGCCAGCTGTAGACAAAAAAGAAAAATAAAAGTAGTTCCGTAACCACTGGAGCTCTGTAAAGCTGACCTCCCATCAATTTGTTCCGCAAGGCTGATGGACTTTGCAGGCTAGCAAACTGTGAGCTCCAACTGAAGCTTTTCCAGAAGCTAGGACTTATATCAAGTCAATCAATCACAGACTCACAAATTTCCCAGTGTTTAATAAGCTCGCAACTGTAGCTTGTCACTCAGTGATGCTCTCCTATTTTTTTCCTTCAAGGTCTCTCTGTGCCTATCTGTTTTCAGGAATTCTGCTGAAATCTTATGTCTTTGAGGTCTCCTCGTATCAAATTTGGTTCAAGTTGGCCACTGGCTTCAAAATTAATTAACGGGGAGACAGACACTGATAACTGCAGAATGCTCACCTCTTTCTGTGAGCTATCTTCTTTGCATCAACAAAATCCATTTTCCTGGGTAAAGTCATCTCAGAAAAATTGTGGACTTCTGCTCTTGAGTTGCCTCTGCACTGCCTTGTGCACACCAGAACCAGAGATGAAATAAAAACACATCACCACTAGAAAAGCAAACTTCCACCTCATAGAAATGCAGGAGATTAAAGAGGAAAGAAGAAAGGAGAATAATTTTCTTTATTGCTAGCAGATCTTTCCTTTCTTTAGGTGAACTCATTCCTCTGCTAGTCCTAAGGACTGCACTCGGTACCATGAGGTCTTGAACCTCCATGAGAAAAGGAAGGGTCCCTGTTCTCCCATCTTCCCTAAACCCAGTACCTTATGATTCTGGCTCATCAGTACTGGTAGCTGCTTGCCATACCCACTTACAGCTCTGCAACCCATTATCAGCAAGAGGCCGGCAGCATTTTAAACGACAAAAGCTCCATCCCCTGCTGCACTGGGGATTTCCTCCATGCTCAACTGGTCACTTGCCAACAAGCCACCAGTGCACTGTCAGTGGTTGGATTTGTTTTACAATATACTGGTGTAAAACTGCTTGGGAAGAAAGAGTCAGGAAACTGCATCTAAATCTCCTACATAACCCAGCTCTCACATCCTTTTTTCTCTTGCCGGTTTTGACTGACCTCAGGCAACAGTGGGTGGAAGGATACTGGCTCAGTGGAGGATGCCTGCAAACCAGCAGCACCACAAGCTGCCTCCACACAAAAAAACCTCTCTCCTTTCTATTTGCAGGTGTTGTTCAGGATACAGCATGCCAGTAAGCACTGGCCACACTGGCATTAAATGGTTCAGTCTGCTGCATCAGGACTTTGCACCCAGCAAAGCACTCCATTACAGTTTCACAAGCCATTGCAGAGACTATAGCGGTCATCTAAAAATAATACTGGGGGCAGTGATCCCACTGATGATTCTCCTCTAATGATGTGATTAAGTTCCTCCTTGTCCAAGCAGATAAACAGCAGGTCTCTGCAGCACCTTGAGCCTTCTTCTGCTGTCAGACAGTATCACAGAAAAGCATCATATGTAACTGCCACACCAACACGATTCCTGTCACACGCAAGTTATGGGCATGCAGTTCCTGCTTGGCAAGCCTGTTCTCTTCAGTCAGCTGTTATTTCAGGCATGTTTGTTATGTGCACTGTTCACAAGCTCAGCCACGCAAGCAATCAACTGTCACAGCTCCACTGCTACAGCACCCAGGTGCTGGCATCTTAAAACCTGTCTTCTTCACTCTGGGTTTTCTAATCACACAGGACAGCAGGGAGAAGGAGGGACCCAACTTCTCCATCAGCATCTTTCAATAAAGTCATCCAGGAGTACTGTCCCACACTCTGTGCTCACTTTCTTCCAGCTCAGAAGCACAGACCAAAATCTGGTGTAATCAGGTTGTCCTGCAATATGCAATGAGCATCTCTCCCCTGCCATGACTAATGCCCCTTCCAAGATTGTTACCAGCCCTGCCTCAGAGACTGCTTTTGAGATGTCTCTGACATGACAAGTCCTTTCCCATATGTTGCAAAGCAGCGCAACCCTGGCAGAAGCATCTCACCCAGTCATCCAGGATTCATGAACCCCCTGAAACGAATGCAAGACAGAAGAACGTACAGCCATAAAGTGACCAGTTAAATGTATTAATAAGCTGAGAAGATTCCTATGCAGCTAACTGGAAAGGGCAAATTCTTACCCTGTACCCTGTAAAAAAGGGCAGCTGAGATTAGAGGAACATCCCCAAACCTAGTACCAAATATGCATGTTATTAGGAGACAGAACAAAAGGCCATGTGTAGCTCAGCATTACTAAAACTGCAGGACATGCCTGACAAGATGTTTGCACAACCATGACCAAAGGGCACAGCACAGACAACCCTGTATGGAGAAGTAGGCCAGAAGATCACTAGCCCATTGCTAGCTTTTTGCCCCAAGATAACACCTGTTCAATCCTGCCAGTCCTCCCAACATGACTTAAAGGGAAAAAAAGGCAAAAAGAAAAGGTGGGCGGTTTGCATTTACTAAATATACTGCCATTACCTCAGAGGATGTCTGTGTGTTTTCAGATGACAGAGAAACACAAACTGTTGCCTGCATTGATACATTTCTAATACCACAGAAAGACAATGGTGAACTTCAACATATCACTGGGTTAATACAGGCTAACAGATATATGACAGAGCACAGTTCCCACTTTTGCCTGCAGAGAAGCAACTGATGAAGATGCTTAGGGGAACAGCACTTCTAGGAATCAAAGTGAGGGGTTGATGGGTGTTTTAGCCAGGGTTGAGCAACTGCCATCGAAATGTGGCTGAACACTGAGCGCATCCATCCCTCTGTCTCACTAGAAGGGCCGGTGGTGGTATCGCCACTCTGGCAGGATCCCTCCTGCCCAGCAGCAGCCACCCAGCAGCACTGCACCCACAGAGCCACCGCTCGGGGACAGTCGGTACTGGATGCTGCTGCTAGCCAGACGAGGCTGACCTAGCCCGACCCTGCCAGCCTCGCAAGGCTGGGAGGGTGGAAAATTCCCCAACCATATCGAAACTACTCTGGCAGATGAAACTTCCCAAGTTCCCCCACATCACAGCACAACTCCTCAAAAGCTGCCTGAGTTTATTCTTAAGGTAGTGTTATATTCTTGTTAATCAATATTTAGAGGGTGGCAGGGAAATTCTCAGAAGGGCAATGACAGGTCCCAGTCACAGACGTGGTTTGACTATCCTGAGGAAAACTGCCACACTCCTCCCCAGAATGCATCAGACACTTTCAGATCAAGCTTTCCATCTGCTGCACAGCTGCAGAGATGGAAGGAGAAATTCTTACAACAGTGTGTGTAATTGTGAGGGCAACTCACAAATGAAGAAAATTTTAATCAGTGGGAAAGCATGCTATACAGATGAGGCACCAGAGTTCACGTTGGTATAAACATCACAGTACGAGCAGTCCTTAATCCAATCTGCAGAGTTATTTAGAGGTTCCTGTTCTGAGCAAGTACAGGACGTACTTTGATCTCTGCTGCCTCCTGCCAAAACTGTGGAAATTAGCAAGCCAAAAACCAAGAGTCACAAAGATATCATGGCAGACAAAATATATCCTATGGTTATACAAGTAACTCTTCTCCTGAAAGGCCCTGACCCATTTCGGGAGACACAGAAGTGCAGTTGCAACTAATTACTTTTACCTTAAGCAAAAAAGTTGTCTTAAATTTACAGATGAGGAGATAAGTTATCCTCTTACATGAAGATAACTGAAACTTTGCTGTTCAGTTCACAAACTACCTGAAGTGATGCTCTGAAAGGGCCCAAATGCAGCCAAGCTCTTGGATGAAGCGTGGTAACTCCATATTGGTGCAATCAGAGCTGTGGTCATAGCTAGAGCACAGCCTTTGACAGAAACTCTGTGTAACGGGGGTGTTAGCCACAGCAACAGTCATGCCGAGTTCTTCGTTAAAGCAAGGATCCGTCCTTTTTGTCACGTACAATGAATGATGCCTCAAGTCCCAGTACTTCAAGCAAGCTCTTTAATTTGGGATGAAATTGGTCTTTAAGAACATGGTTCTGTCAGATTCTGGCTTAAAACCACCTTATTAGAGAAAGACAGATTCCACAGACTTGTCACATAGTTAACATTCACTTAAATCTCTTGTTTTTAAAGAAAACAACAAGTTGGAAAAACTATGTGATAATTAAGCTGCAGGAATGGGAAGCCAGCAGATAGTTAAAATGGTCAAATAACCTTTACTCTGCCCTGTGGAGACAAGCTACAATAAAGGAATGATTAATGTTCTAAGTTTTTCCATTACAAATTTGATCAAGCCCATTTTAAAATATATTAGTTTCTTATTTCCTCACTTCCTTCTCCATCAAACCAAGAGGAGAGCACCCAGCTAAGGTGTGCAGTTAAGGCTATACATCTACAGTCACAACTGAACATTGTTAAACTTCTTCCTCTGACGTTTATCCTGATTTTATTATATAATTGCAATATTTCTGCCCATAGTCTACTGATAAATGCTTCACCTCCAGTTAACAGAGTTTTGTGCTCTGATTACAAGTGAAACTGCAATGGTCATGGAGACAGTTAAACAACTTGGAGTTAGGATGGCAATGAGCTAATCATCTTCATTCTCCTCCATCTACCACCCCAAACAAGTCTTAGTTAAAAGAAAGGTCTTTGAAGATCCTAGGCAGCCTGGACTTATTTTAACCTGAAAAATCAGACCCTCCTGCAGAGTACAGCATGTTCTCGGAATGTTTGTTCAGTGCGGCTAGGCAGTACAGCTCCACCTCCTGAATTATTTAGAGGACACATTTCCTGCAGCACCTCCTGGCCTTAGACCACCAGGTCTGTGGGACAGTTTTTACAGGCAAGGAGGCATGGACCCTGAACAACGAGCTCTCTCTGACAAATGGCATGGCATGGCAAATGTCTGCAAGGTAGATGGAAGTAGGCAGCACTTCCAAGCCCTGCACTGCCCCATTGCAGCTCTTCTCTACAAACCCGTCAGCTCTGAGGAAATCAGGCTCTAAGGCAACACCAAAGCAGACAACGTTTTCTTACATGCTCGTTTTCAAGATCCTACACTACCACTGTCATTTTTGAGTGGGTGGTTGTCAATCTCTAGTATGCAGTGAGATAATACCAGCCTTTTGACAGACAGAGTCTACATTTAAGATCTAAAATAAACAACGAGAGTTTTATATAGACAAACTATGAAAAGAAAATGAGTAAAAGATGCATCCATATCTAAGTGCTCTAAAGAAAACATAGGCCACGAAAGCTCTTCTCCCCCACTTCCGTGTACTGTGCCACTCAAGACTTATTATTTCAGGATTATTTCTGGTGCACTGACTGGAGAGTATATCCACAAGTCAGGTATGCAACTGTTCCACAAGCAACCTAGCTGTATGATTATTTCCACGCCCTTCTCCTTTTTCCTCTCCTCCTTTTCTACTCCCTGTTCCTTTCTTCTACCAGCTCCTTGACTGATATATAAGCTGTATGAGGCAAGGAGCACCTTTCACAGTCTTCAAAGCAGGTATGGTATTTTTATTAGCATGTATAGGGTTGAAGACTTTCACAGCTTCTGTACAGATAATCCTACCACCTGACCGCTGCTTGCAGCTGGAATACTGCAATGACCAGGGAGCAAAACGGACCTCAGATGTGCTTATATATGCTTAGTACTTTGGCTCACAGATAAAACAGAGCAAGCACTAGGACTTCCATCTGTTAAAGGCAGTTGAGACAACACAGAAAACGCATGGTTCAACACAATCCTGCACCTGGTTCCCTAGGGCAGCAACAGCCAAACCTTAGTCTCTATGCGGCTGAAGGAGATTTGGGATGGCACCACCAACAAGGAATTACACAGCTTTTAAAGTAGATCTGACGCTCTTAGCACCCTGAAAAGAAGAAGAAAATTGAAAAGGGGGATAACATCTGTAGTCATCGACAAACTCCTCACCTCCTCCTCCTGTGGAAGCACTGGGAAGTATTTCAATGGACACCTTCCAGAAAGGACAACCCCCATCTGTACACCTGTGACATTAAGCACTGTGCAAACCACAGCATCAGTGACCTACAGTCACAGATCAGCATCTCATGAGCTCAGACTTTCAACAAATACAAACTACAATCTGTACCTTGTAAGTAATACACCACATCAAATCATAAGTCATTATATTCAAACTATGTTCTACATAGGGTGAAAAAGACACTTGACTCCACGAACAATAAGATCCAGGTCCTGCGCAGGTTACTTAGCCTAGTACAGCCCTCTCTGAGTGACACTGAGCATACAGATCAAGGTGGGAGAGGTTTACAGGCATCTACACTGGGGGATCCAAACAGTACACATTGTAGCACAGACAGTAAACAAAGAGACGAAGAAGAGAGAATCAACTTCATTAAAACCCTTTCCAGTCATGAAGAAGGTAGTGAGTGAGTGGTCAGAGGCTACAAAGACAAGGCCTAGTTCCCCTCATCCCGCTTGAAACAGGCTCCGTCTTCCTCCCCTCTGTGCAGAGGCTTGCACGGAACCTCCCCACCACAGTTCCTCCTGTGGGAAGACCAGGTACAGCTCACCTGGCCTGTGCAGTACCATGCAAGTCCCGCTTCCCACCGACCCAGATCCCCTGGCCAGCTGCCCCATGCCCACCCTTCTTCAGCTCACCCCAAACCTCCTCCTGCCCTGTCTCCCCACAATACACCTTCTTGCCTGTCACCACCTCCAAAAAAACACAGGCACCTCCATCCACAGGCTCCTGCGCACCTGCCAGCTGAAGCCTCCTGCCCTCACCATAGCCATCTTTCCATAATCTCCAGTCAACCACCACCAAACACCTTTCTTCCCGGTCCTGCAGCCGCCCTGCCGTACAAAGCACCTCCAAGAGGCACTGCCACTCACACCCCGATCCCTACGACAACCCTCCATGCCCACGACACACAAGCACCCCCAAACTCAGGTCTCTGCATCTCCTCCAGCTCCACTTAAGCCAAGGGGGGTCCCCAAAGCCCCCTCCTACCCCAACCCCAAGAGCCCCAGGCACCCCACGCATGGTCCTGCTCATGCCACCCCGCTGACCACGCACCCCAAAGGCCCTCCCCTCACCCCGCAGATCAAAGGCCCACCCTCCCACACGCCTCTGTCCCCCACAGCCGGCCCCCGACCCAGGGACACAGCCCCCAGTGCGGCGCGACGCCGGACCCCCCTCTAGGCGGTCACCCCGGAGCAGCCCCTACCTGGGCAGGCTCCACACTGGCGGGCAGCCCCTCGGGCAGGGCCTGAAACAGCAGCAAAGCCATGGCGGCGCGGAACCTCCTCGCCATCCCCCCCACCCCCCGCTCCCCGCCTCCCCAGCCCGACTGCGGCCCGGGACGGGAGCCGAGGGGGCACCCCGCTCCCCGGCCCGCCCCAGCCGGCCGCCTATTGGGCAGACGGCGCACTTCTTGGTCCTCCGTTGGCTCAGCGCGCAGTCGCTTAGGGGAGAACCGGGAGGGGCGGGGTCTTCCCGCAGGGAGCTGCCATCTTGAGTGTGGCACACCGGGGAGGAAGCCTGGGGTGGGGCGAGGACTGCCATATCGTGAGTGGCGGAAGTGACTGGAGAAGGGTGTGGGTGCCTGCCCCTTGGTCCTGCACCCCCAGTACAATGCAACCCCGGAGGCAGAGCTGGGGACTGCAAAAACGGGGGTGCACAAGCACCCTGTGGCCTGCTGCGGTCTCCCTGACACCCCAATGGCAGCCAGGCACTCACCCACCATTCACCTGGTCACACCCAGTTACTGTGATCCCGCTGGGCCACCTCCCCAACGCACCCACAGAGTCCCAAACCCAAACAGCCCGACTGGACTTGGGGCACACTGGGGGACTTTACACAGAGAGGGTGCTAAAATGGCAGCAGCAGCATAGGGCTGGACTCAAGGTGCCCGGCGGGCAGCCACATGCTGGTGCCAGCCCCATCAGGAGATGGGAGCAGCATGGAAAAGGGGATCTCCCACTGCAGCCGGGTCCCAGCATGACCCCACATAGCCATCCCTTGCCCGGGCTTGCACCCCTCGGAGAAGTGGGGACTCCGGCACTTGGGGTTAATTCACAGCTAGGGGAGATGGCCTGTGTTTCTGGGGCAGCGGCGGAGGCTTTCGACACCACCACTCCCAGTGTGTCAAATAGCCTCCATGCCGGATTGGCATGATGATGTTTATCAGATGCTCAGGTAACACATTAAGAAAAGCCAGAAAATAATCGACTTGCCAGCTTATCTCCTACCCTGGCATTTTTCAATCAGAGCAGTACTTGGGGCACACCTAACCCCGCTGGATCAGCTCACCTGCCTGCTGCTGGCGTGGGCTGGCAGGTGTTAACCCATTGCATGTGCACCCTGCTTGCTCCTCTCTCCATAGACAGCCACTTCACTGGCCCTCACCAGCCTTTGGGCAAGGAGCAGTGAGCCAAGCCTGCCTGCTGGGGCTGCTGATGCCTCAGAGGAGACCCTCAACCTCCCAAGCCTCCCCAGCCCCTCCCCAGGATCTGCTGCAGCCCCACATAACATCTTTGGTCTGGTTATCATTTGAAGGGAGGTTGTAAACCTGCTGGAGCACTGCCATTTCGGCCACGAAGTTATTAAAGGAGCTTTATTCCTGTTCCAAGATAGCCCTGAAATTAGAGGCACAGCAGGGAGAAGGCAGTGAGTGCATGGAGTGGGACAAGCCCAGATCAGGTGTGACTCATCACTGGAGAGCAATTAACACTTGCAGCTCTTCCCAAACAGGGATGAGTCCAGTTCTGACTTCTGGCAATGAGGTTTCCTCCCTGTTGCAGCAGTGGAAAATGGAGGTAGGGCTGACCAGACCCACCCTTGGCAGCATGGGGGCTTTCTGGCCACAGCCTGGCTGCGACCCCTCTGCTCTCCGGTGAGACCAAGGCAGGCTGGGGAGTTACTGTGGTTTGGGGGAATGCAGGGAGGCACCGGCTGCAGCAACTATCTCCTGACACTGGAGTGACGTGAACTGTTGAGATGACTTGAATCCTTTGGGGGGAGATTCCAGCTACAACCTAGAAACGTAGAAACCCTGCTGAGCTAATCTGACAGCTGGCATAGATCCGTGTTGATCTGAAGAGGGAATCCACTGCTATAAGCCGGAGGGGGAGGTCTGGCTTGAGGATGGCACCGGCCAACTTGCCAGTCCTCCAAGCCCAGAGCAACCCTCTTCCTCTGGCCAAGAGCAACAAGCTGCATCCCATCCTGCTCCCCAGGGCAGTGGGATGGCTGTCATGAGGTGGCGATAGCTCTTCAGGGGGTTCCCCTGCTCCATTGCCCCTCTGGTATGGCTGGGGACAGGAACAAAGGAATGGCAAAAATGCTGAGGCTTTTCCACTGTGGTCCCAACCTTGGTGTTGGGTGGCTGCTGCCTGGACAGGCCCAACCACTGGCCACAGAGGCCCCTGCCAAGCCAGGACCCCCAGCACCACAAATGCAGGAAGGGTCAACAGGAAGAGCATGGCTGTGATGCACAGGGGAAGAAAAGGGTGCTGTGGAACATCATGTTACAAGTATCGCCATGTTCCTGAGCATGTCAGAGGCACCTTGGACCCAAATACAGCCCAGGGTGCTACAGGTACCTTTCTGAAAGTGCTCAAAGCAGTTTTGGATGTAGGGCAAGAGCAGCTTGGGTTGAGGAGCTTAAGAAAAGCAGAGAGCAGAGATGTCTGCTTGTGGATTCTTCCCACTCCCAACAGAAGCGACACCTGTTTTGTTTCATGTCCTTATCTATTCTTTTAATTGCGCATTAGGAAGAGATCTAATAAAGCCCAGGGAAGAGATACACAAGTTTGAACATGTTTTCTCACTTTCCACTGATCTAGTGGTTATTTCAGAGGTCTTGTACAGCTTTCTTTCTGTACCTACCTGTGGCTGGAGACATTATCCTCTGCCTGTTAGAGCTTGGGCAGAAGCAAACCTGCTGTGGATACAGCTTGGCCCTTCAAGAAGTATGTTTTGGGTTTGGCTGCTCTCTCTATAGGAGCACAGTGGTTAATGCCAGAAAGCCCTTTGGCTGCAGACCCTGTGTCTCCCAGCATGCAGCTGATGTGAGGATTCTGCTGCCCTCAGGGATCCTACACGTATCCCTGGCTGGAGCGATGAGCATGGACCATCCACTGGGTCACGGGGCTCTTTGAGCAGCCACATCATATGGCTGGTTAGAAACATGCTTGTCCCACTGACGGATGTTCATCAGCAAGCAGAGAGCCTGGACGCAGCTGGTTGAGGACAGGCACTTCAGACCAGGACTTGGGCTAAGCTCTGGGGCTCCTTCTTCCTCCAAAACTCAGGCTGCTCTTCTTTGGGGTATGAAAGCCCTTGTGGCAGACCCAGATCAACATCATGCAAACACTGGCTGGCCAAGAAGACAAACAGCACCCATGGGTGTAGGAAGGGTTACCCAGTGTCATCCCCCCAATAGCAGGAGAGCCACCATGAGCACAGCACTGTCGCCTCCCTTTGTCACTTGCCTCAGGACTGGTTGCAGCCCCAAGAGCCTCTTGGAGAAGGCTGTATGGAATGCCCAAGGTTTCAGGGCTCATGCCAGCCCTTGCAGAGCCTCATGGCTCTTCCTCCTCCTCCTGGCCCCTGTGCTGAAGCTCACCCAGCAGCCTCGTCAGATGCAGAGCCTGCACCTTTCCCTTCCAAGGCAGGCACAAGACCCACATAACAGCCCTGCCCAGGGAAGCAGACACTCAGAGACCAGCAAAAGGCAGAACCCACAGTTGTTATTTAAAAATCATATTTTATTTTTCAACCCTCCTCTCTGTCATTTGCAGTGTTGCTGTTCAGAGCCTGAGTTAACACCTGACAGCTTTGACTCCTGTGTCTCCTTGCCCCTGTCCAAGGGGGCTCAGAGTTGACTGTCCCCCAAGGTCCTTGGTTCTGCTATGGGGTCAGTGAGATGCAGGACAAGGGTGTTGGCTTGCTCTCATGCTCAGAGGAATGGGTAGATTGCAAAAATTAGAGCTTAAAAACAATTAGCTATTTCTCTCCAGGATTGTGGCAATCACAAAGTGAATAAAACTTGAACCTGAAAGCAAGGAAGGCATGGTCCAAGCATTGGTCCCTGGACTTTGGGATGCTCCTTGTGCAGAGGGGACAGGTCCCTTGCTGTCTGCCAAGGCATGATCCAGCTCTTGGTAAGAGGCCACTGTGGCAGTTTAAGGCAGCAATGTGGTTTAGTTCCTGGTAAAATGGTAGGGCGCCTGCTTTTGGAGGTAGGACTGTGCCCTGAGCCCTGAGGGAGAGAGCCTGATGCCTCACAGGGCTGAGCCCAGTGACCACACCAGGCTCAGATAGGCTGGGCAGATCCTCCTGTGCAGGGCAGGAGGAAGGCATGGGAAGTGCAGCCATCACCCAGGGCAAGAGGGACATAGGGAGGCAGGGACACAGCCAGCAGCAGATGGAGGGAGGCTCAGCATGAGCCAAAATGCTGCAAGCCAGGCATGCAGAGCCAGATCCTGTCTCTCTGGGGGAAGGAGGCGGCAGAGATGCTGTTGGGCTGGGGGGCAGATCTGGCTGGACTGTGCCTCTGAGCCCTGCTCAGGGGACGCAGGGCTGGCGGTGGCAGGGGGCTGGAGGCATGCAATGGCTCCTGAGGTAGTCTCCGTTCACAGTCCTTTGTTAAAATAGACATATGGTACTTTGTCCCCGTGCTTGGCCACGATGCTGTCACGCAGCTCTGGCTCGAGGTCAGCCAGTGCAAGGAAGCTGTGGGGAGAGGGGATAGACACTGAGACCCACGATCCTCCTCCCTGACCGCTGGTCAGGCCATCCTCCATTCCCATTGCCACTCAAGGCCCCCTGCAGTCCCTGGGATCTTGCAGGCTCATGTCAAGACCCACCACCCATCCCTGGCATCCACTGCTCCCAGTGCTGGGGGTGTAGATAGCTGCCCATGGGCTGTGGGTCCCATTGTTCCCAGCCCAGAGCTTGCAGAGCAGGGGAGGCACACGCTCCCCTGCTGCCCAGGGCACCAGCGAGTACAGACAGGCACTGCCTCAGGTTGAAGTGCCCATCACGCTTCTCCTGGGATGGGCAGAGAAGAGCTAGGGGAGGAGGAAGGCTCCCGAGGTCCCACACAGGAGAGGGAAATAGCGGGACAGGTACCATCTCTGTGGGAACAGGGCACAGGCTGCCGGCACCATGAACAGGAGGCTGTGGGACAGAGAAGAGCCAAGTGTTAGTGCTGGGGATCACAGCCCATTTGCCCCCTGGCCACAGGGATGTCAGCCCAAGAGGTGCTGCTCATGTCCCACAACTCCCAGTAACTGGGGAAAGCCCAGGCTGAAAGGCAAGGAGCTTTGCAATCCCCAGTTGGGAAAGAGGTCTTTTTTCTGGGGTGATTTCAAGCACCCCTCAGAGCCATGCTCTGGGCACCCATGAACTTCCAGGCAGTGAGATACTTACAAGCCCCCACATAGCAGCACCTGCAGAGGCCCGTGGAGAACCCGGATCCGCTGCAAGGGAAGAGCCAGCAGTGAGTCCCCAGACTCACCACAAGCCCTGCTCACAGGGTGGGGAGACTTCTCCCCTCAACAGGTTTGAACACCCAACACCTTTGGAGTGCTGCTTACCCCTGCCACCCTCCCACAGCCTCACCATGCCACCCAACAGACTTCTGGTGCACTGGTGACTCTAATAGGGGGCAAAACAAGCAGGGCTCTGCAACCCCATTTCAACCCCAGCAACTCAGTGGCTGAGGAGCAGGGTTGAGGCACCGCAGGACCCATTGAAAAACCATGGCAGGAGAAACATGGGCTTACCTGCATGAAGGAGAATTTCTCCAACCGCTCCATGATGATGGGCAAGATAACTAGGTGCAGAAAGAAGAGGTCAGGACTCACCTGCAAGCCAGCCCACAGGGCTGCCCCAGCAGGATCCTCCTTCCAGAGGCCGTGGCAGCAGCTGGTTGTGCTGGGGGCTGCTGAATGTTTGCTCATGGCAGGAATCTTGCATGGGACCCCCATTCATCCATCATCTGGGCAGCACGCTCTGTAATCCTCATGTTCCTGTCCCTCCTGCTGGGCTTGCAGCACGGCAAGAGCCTCATGAGGGCAATGAGATGTGGGGCTATGGGGTGAGGAGTCAGGGCCAGAGTGCAAGAGGCATCCTTGTGGAGCCTGACTACCATGGGAGCATCCCACATCCCCCACAGGCTGTGGATTGAAGATGGAGAGGGCTGGGAGCTCTGGGGGGCTTTTATGGGAATGGCAGGATAGGGGGACCAGCTCCATCAGTGAGATGAGACCAAACACCATCTGGGATGCAGGGTCACCCTCCCTCTTCTTCCCGGGGGGAAACCAAGGCAGGGGAGCATGAGGTGGCAGGTCCTGGGGGAGCCCCTGGTCTGGCCCCCCACCCTCCCACCATGCACTCACTCATGCCTGGTGCTGCCATGGTGATCCTGGAGACCACAACCTGTGCGATGCCCTTCGCCGCCGCCCTCTGCAAGCAAGAGCAGTGGGTGAGCCCCCACCACACTCTGCCCCAGTGTGGACACCTATCCTGAGACTCACCCTGGAGTGGCCAAGCTCGTTGTTGTCCCCGTCCATCACTGTCACCCCATTGATGATCTCCCTGGAGGGTACAGGCAGCAGTAAGTGGTGGCTGGGATGGCCAGGGAGTTACGAGGACACAGCAATCGAATGAGGGGGTGTCAAGGGGTCCCCCATGCTGTGCTGGCACAGCAGCCCCGGCTGCCCCCAGGGCTCCATCATCCCGGGGTGCCACAGTCCCCAGCCCAGCCGATGCTGCCACCTTCAGGGCATGGCTGCGAATAGGGTCTGGTCGTCTGAGGGACAGACACCCGCCTGGGACCTGCCGCCAAGCCAGGAGATAGTCCCCAGCACAGCACCCCACCTCCCCATGCCGTGAGCTGCCGAGGGCCCCAAGCAGCAGACATAGGTCTCCAGATGGGGCTCACCTAGAGGGTCCCAGCATGAGGACATCATGGACTGGAGCTCTCCCATGACCACATGCAGAAGACCTTTGGATCTGAGGCATCTTCCAGCCCAGGCCCCAGAACAGCTACTCTCATCCCAAAACGCCCGTTCTGCTCTGGGCAAAGGCTGAACCACCCCACCCAGCACCCTGCACTAGAGACCCGGCACTGCAAATGTGCAGACACCACGTCACCTCCCTCCTGCCCTCTCACCCCCTCCAGCCCCCGAGATGGGAAATGGTGGCAGGGCAACCACGCAGCTCAGGAGCCTGGCTGCCAGCAGCTCGCCTTCGGAGGCAGCTGGGTCCCTCAAGTGCCCCAGCTGGACATGGCACTTACTGTTGCCGCATCATGGGGATATTGACACAGTTGGCAGCAGCCACAGCCGCGAAGGGGACCCAGCGGGCCAGCAAAGGGGGTGCTCGCTGTGGGAGACAGGCTGGCATCAGCATGGCAGGGCAGGATATGGCCAGCTGCCTCACTTGTCCCTGTCACAGCATACCTTGGTGTAGAGGTTGAGTCCCACCGCGGTGGCCAGGGCTGTACCGGTGGCCGTGACGTAAGCCACCCCAATTTGCCTGGACAGTGATTTGCAAAGAAGAGAGAGAAAAGAAACACCAACTTATCGATTCTGTTCCTTTGGTGCCAAAGATGGGGTACAGGGGTTCTTTACAGGACATCAGGGGTGTCCCAACCCAGAGAGTCCCCATCCCATGCACAGGCACACTCACCTCAGTGAGATGGGGGAGGCGGCATTGCGGTTGGTGTAGTTGACAATGGCATTGAAGGACTGGTTCACCCACTGCCAGAAAACCACAGCGGGCACCGTCCTGCAGAGGCAAGGACCAGGAGAGCGCCCAAGGGCTGTCAGGGACATCTGGCTTGTGCTCATGGTGGGGGACAGCCAAGATGCCCTTGATACCCTTATCCTGGTGTCTCCCAAGGGAACCTGAGGCACTGTGGCAAAGCCACGAGCCAGTGGCAGAGCTGGGAAATGACCCCAGGAGTCCTGGCTGCCACAGGGCTTTGGGGAGCACGTGAGGGAGCCCAATCCTGTGGGGTGCTTGGCCAGGGGTGGGAGATCCAGATCTCAGCAAGGCAGAACCCATCCTGCTGGGCTGAGATAAGCCTTTGTCAAGGGGAGTGGCAAGGAGGGGCACATGGGGACAGAGGCAGCTCTGGGGGCAACCAGGATGCCTGAGCTCCTACTGGTGTCTCAGGGACACTGAGGTGAGGCAGGAGAGGACACAGGGAGATGTAGGTCTGAGCAAGCTTTGGGTTGCAGGAGGGTGGAGATGAGCTGGAAAGAGGGTGACCCATCAGCAGTGGGAGATCCCTCACCCAGGGTGGACCTTGCCAGCAACTGGCAAACCAGTCCAGCAAACAGGGATGGGATGGGATGGGAAGGCAGTGTCTGTCCACATGTCCTCTGCTCACCCCCTCCAAGCGCCCCCCAGCAGCCATTTCAGAAGGGGAATGCAGGGAACTGTCAGCATGGGCTGGGGAAGCTGGAGCAGCCTGGCCTGGGGGCATGTTTGGTCGTCAGTTCTGGGAGCCCTTGTGGTCCATGGAGCAAGAACAGTGGCCATGCAGGACTTGGCCACGTTAATCATTACGGAGGCTCCAGAAAGAGCTGAACTGAGCTCAGGGTGAAGCGAGACCATCCCCAGACATGCCTGAGGCTGGACGATCCATGGTGCTTCCACCAGAGGCTGGGCATTGAGGACAGGGCATGGGGACACAGGGCTTGGCCACAGGACAGAGACAGGTGCAGCAGCCATGAGCATGCATTGGGCAGTGGCTAGCCCAGGAGGACGCAGGCTGGCTGTACCCCAGCCCTCGGAGACCCCTCGAGGGGCTGTGGGCTGTCAGGGCTGCATCCCCAGCTTAGCATCCCCAGGGGCTCACCGGTAGAACTGGAGCATGCAGCCGGTGAGAGCCATACCCCCCGGCACCTGGAAGGACATCCTCCCAATGAGGTTCATCTTTTCACCACTGTCAGGGTGGAAGGCCGAGTCATACAGCTTCTTGGCATAGAACAGCTGCTCCTGGCTGCTTCCTGGTGGCACCAGCCCGGCCCTGCAAGCCCAGAACCTGTTAGGGGGTGCTGCACAGCCCCACTGGCACCTGGCACTGCCAGGGGACGGAGTCCCCAGGTGCCAAACATAAAAGGTGGAGGAAACATCCCGAAAGGGAAACTTGTCCCAGCTTCAGGCTCCTGGGAGAAGCCTGGGAAAGTCCCCCAAAACCACCTCCGATAGATGTTACATCCCAGCACACCCTGTGGAAACGACTGCCTCCATCACCCCATGGTCCCGCAGGGTGCTCAGGTACAGCCGCAGGCACAGGGATGGCACCTGCCCTGGCTGCACCCTGGCCCCTCACCTGCAGCCTTCCACCAGGGCCTTGGCACGGTCCAGCTCCTCCTCCGGCACCAGCACTGTCCGTGGGTCGGTGATGTTGAGGAAATGCTTCAGGCGCCCCACAAAAGTGCTCTGGTCCCAGCGCGGGGCATCAATGTTGAAGCCAAGGGGCACAGTGGCCATTTTGGCATGCGTCTGGGCAGGAGGAGAAGGCGGCTCTGGAGGACCCTGCCTCGCTTGCCTGTCAAGTGCGGGCCTGCCACAGCCACAGGAGCGGTTAACTGGGTGAGAGCTGTGGCAGGTTTATATTTAACGGGAAAGTTGGACTTTCAGCAACCCTGAGCCCAGGATCCTCCTGCACTCCTGCTGCACCCCCAGCACCTGGCACCCTCTCCTTGGGGTGGGACCGTGCTGGACAGCACTGAGGGGGCCAGCTTGCCCCCTCCACAGGGCTGCACAGCACTGCCCTGCGAGCACACCCCACTTGCATGCACACAGCATGGCACTGCATCCCCTGCACTGTGCTGTATGTCCCCCAATGGCACTGCACACCCCGATGGCCGCACACCACACCCTCCCATGCCTGCGCTGCGTGCCCCCCAGAACACTGCCTGCGCTCTCTATGGCACTGCACTAGCCCCACCGACGACGGCATCCCCTGTGGCAACACACTGCAGTGCCCCACGGCATTGCACCGCACTACACTGCACCCTCCCATGGCTCTGAAACTGCACTGCACGTCGTCCATAACCCGGACGACACGCCTCTGCGACACCATCACGCTCTCCCCCGTACCACTACGCTGCACCCTCTGTGACACCCCACTGCACGTCCCCCATAGCACCACGTGGCCCGGCACGCTCCCCGTAACACTGCCCCGCACCCCTGTGGCACGGCACTGCACTGCACTGTACGCTCCCCATAGCTGTGCACTGCATGCTGCCGGTGGTGCTACGCTGCAACCCCCGCCGCGGCCCTGCGCGGCCCTGCGCGGCCCTGCGCGCCGCCTGGGACGCCGCCCGCGCCAGTACTGCAATACCTGGGCCACCCCTGGCACGGCACGGCCCGGCACGGCCCGGCCCACGTGGCCCTACCTGCAGTCCCCAGACCCCTCGCGCGCCGTCTCCCGCCCACGTGGCCCTCACCTGCCCCCGGGCTCCGACGCGTGGCCGCCCTCAGCCAGTCACAGAGGCCCGAACTGCCGCGCCCATCTCCCCGCCCCGGCAGAGTGTCCACTTGTACGCATGCGCCGGTTGAGGGAGGGGGCGGGGCTAGCCGCGGGCTGTGGAGCCGCGCTCCGCCCCTCCCGTCTGCTCGACGTCGGCACGTTCCGTACGTACGGCGGGAAGCGCTGACGCTGTACGTAGCAGCGGCGTGTGTGTGACGCAGTTGCCCATGGTAACCCCGGAGCCGCGCCGAGGATGGTGAGGGGGCGGGGGGGAGTGGGGACACGCGGCGGGTGGTCTGGCAGGGCCGGGGCACCGGGGGTGCCTGCCCAGGGGGGCGTGGGGGCGTGGGGCGCCGGGGTGCCCACCGGGGGGGCCTGGGGCTCCGCGGAGCTGGTAGGGCAGCGGCGTCCGGCCAGGCGCGGGGGCCGGGCCTGCGGGGGCTGGGGGCGCCCGGCTAAGGGGCGCCGCCGGGGCTGTGGGCAGTGTAAGTCCGGGGCCTCCAACCAGGGGAGGTCCTGGTGGGGGCCGGGGCAGGAGTTGGGATCCTGGTAGGGGCCAGGATCCTGGCTGGGGCTGGAGGCTCTGGGGGACCTGGGCAGGGGGATTGAGTCGGGTCCTGGTGGGAGCTGGGAGTCTTGAAGATGCTATGGGGGGAGCCTTTGTTGGGGTTCGGTCAGCCTGCCTAGTGATTCATTCGAGGTGTGGAAGGCATGGTGGAGGGCTGGGTGCTCGGGAGGGCTGGGGAGCCGGATGGCAGCGGCCTGCTTGGCCTGAGGAGGGAAGGAGCAATGGAGGAGCCTGGGGAGGATGGAGGATAGTGTTCAGGGGTTGACTGCATAAAGTCTGGGAACGTCTGCGGCTGCAAAGAGACGCTGGACAGCCCAGCCAAGGTGGGAGGGGGCCACCCTGGGGCTTGGATCCTGGCTACAGGAGTTGAGGGAGCTGTCGGAGAGCTTGCTGAGGTGGAAGGGCTGGTTGCTGATAAACAGCCTTAAAAGGGAGTTCAGGCATGGCAGAGAAAGCCTGGATGTGAAGGGGTTGGGTGTTCAGTGATGGACAGGACAGTGCTCAGGGGAAGAAAGAAACCTGCCACTTGGGTGGGATGCGCAGTCTGGTGAGGAGTCACTGGGAAAACCCAGTCAACATTAGGTGGCTAGGATAGTTTGCAGGGATGTTGTGTGTTCAGGGGGGTTCTGCCAGGGGCTGCGGAGATGAGGGAAGATCTGGGCTGAAAAGAAGAGGTGAGAATATACAGTGGGAAGGGCTGGAATCTTGATGCTGATGAGAGAAAGAGAGGATCTAGGGAGGAAAAAAGTGTTGAAGGAGAGAAATAAATTGTTTGAGAGGAAGCAAAGTGGATTGAAGGGAGGAGTTGGGGTCTTGGGTGCAGTGAAGTGTTTGGTTAGGGTGGAGGGCAACACTGGGAGACAGGCGTAGTGGTGAGGGTGTAGTGTAGTCTGAATCGAGGTTGGGGTAAGGTTGAATAATGGACTGGAGTGTTGGAAACAACTTGGGTGTAGATGCCAGGGTAGTTGGGGTGGGACAGGTGGGATGCTGACAGTTCAGCGAGGACTGGAAGGAAGGATTGGGGCTGCTGGGTGAGGGGTGGTAAGAAAGAGCTGTGGTAGGTGAGGGAGCCACTGCCAAGGTGCAGCGTGTGCAGAGAGCACAGGCAAAAGGAAATGGCAATGGGGAAAGAGCTTTCCCAAGGTCAAAGCCATGTTTTGTCCAGGAGCCCTCTGCACACAAGCTGGATTCATGCAAGTGGACAGCACAGGAGTAGGCATAAGCAAGAGCAGCAAAGGCAGCTCACTGGTTTAATTCTGGCTCCATCTCTGCCTATTGGGCCACAGAGAAAGAGACTGAGATAAGGTCTGTGGGATCTGCTCTATTTTAGATCAGTTGGTGATGGAGCGTGTCACACCAGACACCGAAGCCATCACAGATGGACATCTGCTATAAAGATGAGGGCAGCTGCCTCCAGCCACACAGTGCTTTGTGGGGCACATTTGGCCTGCAGCTGCTGCTAGTCAAATCTGCTCTTCTGCCTTGTGATGTCCAGATAAGCTGGTGTAGTCTGGGATCTGGCTGCTGTTATCCTAGTGCTTTGTGCGTGGAGAGGATGGACTGGGTGTTTTGCAGTGTACGTGTTATTTGCTACAATGTTTTACTGCCTCTTTGTCTATTTTCTATTTCTGGGAGTTGTTTTTTCAATTGCAGCCTCTCAGGCAGGGTGGGTGCCGCTTCGGAGTGCCTGGTGGACCAGCTGGGCAGAGAGGACTGCAGAGCTCTGTACAGTCTCTTAATAGATTCTCAACTTTCACTAAAACAAAATAATCCTTAGTGGTAGAAACTCTCTGAAACACCAGCAAATATATCCAAAGCAGCTCTGGCAGCCTGGGGGTGTGGGTCAGCAGTCAGAAATGATCCAGACAGCTTGATGTAAGAATTTAACTGTTTGTCATTTGAGCCATGGTAGTTGCCTGTGAGCATGTTTCTTGCATGTCATGATTGCATTGGGAAGTGCTTAAACCCCCTTCAATGACTGCTTGCTCCAACTCCAGTGATAAGAGGGTTAATGCTGAGGTGTAAATTATTTCGGTGCTCATCCAAGTGAGTAAGTACAGAGGGGAAGTGTCTCCTTCTGCAAAGCATACCAGCATTTCTCACAGCTGTGGGGCAGGGGTGGTGGAAGGTCATAGGTGGAGCACGGAGGGAAAGATGAGCCGTAAAACTGCATAGCATGAGGGATGTGTAGCACTGAAGTCTTTGGCGCCGTTAAGCAGCATCTGCGGTGGGTGCACAGCAAGGGCGAAGGGAGGCTGCTACATGAAAGGATATGCAGCTTTCCAAAGTTTAGGAAATGCTGTGTGAAGCAGGGCTTGTGGCTTCCTTGTCACTGTAATAATCTTTACTGAGTGAGATGGTGTGTTATTGATAGGTGGCGGGGCCAGAGGATGGCTAGTGTTTTTCTAAAACCATCGATTGAAGATGACATCATTGTGTCAAAACCAGGGTCGTCAAAGCATGGCCTCATTTTAGAGTTGAGGAAACTGAGTCATGGCGTGTCTAGCTGATGCTAGGCAGATCTGGTGGAGAGAGTGAAATACCAGTATAGCTAAACATAGTCACGCATCTTTCTCCTGGTCTTGAGCTCATGTTTCTAGCAAAGCCAGCATCTATCTGTTGCCTGCTGTAGGTGTACCTAGTACCCAGAATTTCTTTTCTTTTGTCCCTTGTTGCTTGGTAGTATGACTCTATTTAAAATGGCCCCATTAAAAAAAAAAATTGCTTTCAAAAGCTTTAACAGTGCCTTGCTGCTTTAGTTTTCCAGTACAGTTCCATGTCACTTTTTTTGTTTATTTTACTGATTGCTGAGACATTGATATCAGAAACTACCTGGAGGTAGGACAGTATACCAGCAACTGGCCAAGGCTTTCAGGTTCTGAAACCAGATGAAGACTGCTGACATTGTCCAGTGCTAGACATTGTCTCTTCTCTTTGCAGGGCATAGCACTTCCTTCAAAATTGCTAAAACCAGAGGAGTTTGATTTTAATTATGAAAGGAGGATTCATGCTGGTATTCGTTAATATACCGAACCAGAAAGTGCTGTGTGACGTCTTTGCCAGAAAACTATGTTAGTGTGTTTGAGCTGGAAGAATTCTGTAGGTGACTTGACTCCGCTAAATTTTGGATTTCAGTGAAGGAGAGAAAGTCTACACTGAATGACACCATATGGTGGAGACATGCAGCAAGCAAATTATGTTTTGGGAGTTTTGCCAGAGTAAGAAGTATTGAATAAACTGTGCTCAATAGATTCATTTACTTTGGTTGTATTTTGAAACAGACTGGGTGATTTTGTGACCATTAGTAACATTTGCAGTTCAGCAGCCGAAGATAAAGGTAATCAAACGTCATTCTTCAGGGCACCAGCTAATCAGTGCAGTTGTCAGGAAGGACTCCCCTCCTCCAGCTCTGTGTGCAGGATTGCACCCTGGACGACAAATGTAGCCTCAAATATCCACTGCTGAAGGCAGGATATTTGGCTCAGCTAAGCCCCTCATCCTCCCCCATGTCAGCTTCTCCTGCATGACTTTCTGAAACCATCACGTGCACCCTCTATCTTTAACTTACTCTTTAAAAACAGTGAACTGCTACCATATTGCTTGATTAAAAGTAAATTGTGGACCAGAGCTGTGCTAGGTGCTGTGCAGGCAGAACACTGAGATATTGCCCACACCATGGAAATATGGTATGTCTGAGGTGAGAGATAACTGAGCGATACGAGTAAGGAGAGCCCAAGACAGGCTCAAACTTGGTGTGTTTGACACCTAAACCTCATCAAGGATTGTAGGTGTGGCAGAGGAGCAATTAGCAGGAGAATCATGGGGTGGTTTTATGGATAGTTTGCAAAGTTTCTCACACAGTGGTAGGAAAGGCAAAATGGTTTGAGCTCAGTAGTGCTGGGGCTGGCAGCATGAGCCACAGAGAAACAGAAGCTGTCACCTCCATGGCAAACATGCTTGGCTGGGAAGGGCCTTGCGGGTGAAGGCAAGTGACTTGCGGTTGCAGCAGTGGAGAAGAGGGCGTCCATGCAGGAGTGCAGAGTTGGGAAAGATGTGGTCACAGCAACAGGCTGAGGTGCTGAGCTTTGTGGCTGTATTGCATCTTGGTGAATTGATTTGATTCTAGCTAAATACCCACATCTAGTAGATAAGCAATTCCTGGTGACTGAGGGTGGTTTTATTTTAAATTCATTATCTGAGGTTTGTGGCTAATAAAGTTAAACAGAATACATTTACTTCTCTTTCCTAATAGGAATCAACCGTGCTCCGCAGCGGCTTGTGGGCCATGCTTTATCCGTGCCCTGTGTATCCAGCCCTCAGTACATGGGGAAATTGTTCTTTCCATTATGGCTTTATATTGCCAATCTGATACAATATTTAAACAAATTATCTCAATGCTCCGTTTGTCCCAAACCAATTTTTGCTTTGGCCTATAAAGTGAATCTTCCTTTCAGCAGCTTCTGTGGTAGAGGATGTAGTTACATGCATCAACTAGTTCAAAAGACCCATATACAGCATGGATTTAAAGCTGAATAAACCCACAAAACCCTTAGCTAGGACTATAAATGTCACTGTATTTTTATATATGTCTGGTGTGTTTTTTTTAAGAGAATAGGATTACTACATGCAGCTATAACTGAAAGTCCTTTGATAATTCAGTGGGTATTTTAAACATAGCAATGATATACTTTCATAAAACCACACATCCCTGTTTTCTGAAGGATGCTAATAAGATGGTTAGCTTTTCTTTCATGCTAGATGTGTTTATGAGTGCTCTTGCCCATTTAGTTGCATTTCTGAATTTAATGCCCCACTCTGATTTCATAGTAATTGTCAGGAGTCTGTCTTTCTTTTTGTACGTCCCCACTTACTGTCTGAAAAATGCAGTCTCCTCATTGCTGACCCCATCAGTCTGTCTCCTCATGGTGCTTGTAAAGAAAACCCTCTCCACCAAGGACAAAGATGTTTTTAAACAAGCCAATCTGATATAAACCATAGTTTGCTTAACCCAGAGGTGACCAAGAAGCGGTTGCTGGCTGACTGTGCCCAGCCTTGAGTTGCTGTGTATGGCTGCCCTTCTCCAAAGGCTGCATGCGCTGCCACGCTGTGCTGTTCATTATCTGAACAGCATCTGCAGTTCCCTTCCCTGTTACAGATGCCGCAGTCTGCTTAGTTTTGTGCAAATGACATGCTGCCCTTATACTCCTATGAGTTGTCTCTGCAGCTCCTCAGCCAGCTAATGTCTCCACCGTCCTGCTCGAGTGTTGTCCTTCTCCTCACCCTGGGCACCCCAGTGAGCGAGTACTGCTGGCCTGGCTGCCGTGCAGGCATCCTGGGCATCCTCCCTCCTCACTGCAGGTTACGTCCCAGCATAGAGACATTTCTTTGCTGCTGCGCTTCAAAGGCCTGCTCCTCTTCTGTTGTTTCTGAGCATATTCTTTGCACCAAATTTTCCCTTTCATGTCTTTCTACCTGACATCTTCCACCAATAACAAGGGGTTGCTTTCTGACTCTCATCAGCGTAAGTTCATTTCAGTGTTGTGTTTGCAAGCAGAGAAGTGCTTGTCCATCAGTGTGTGTGCGGTAAGGGTTGCTTGTCCCACGTAGGGGTGGTGTGCAGCAGGGAACTCGGCTGAGTTATTTTTTCCAGTCTACTAAGCTGTCAGGAAATGCTTTCTGTCTTCTTAGCCAGTGTGCTCGTAAGACCAATTAAAAACAAAAATATTAGAAACCCATCTGTGCATGGCTTTCGTTACTCTTAAATCCTCACTAACTAGAAGGAGAATGCTGGGTACAAGTTTTAAATAATATTTACAAAACAGTAACAGTCATAGTAACCAGTACTATTATTTGGCTCTTGATTTAATTTGTGTGTACGGACCATGTAACCTATGCTGGCAGCTACTGAAATAAAGTCCACTTCTCTATGTTGGCTTGCTTGTCTTCCAGCCTTTTAAATCAGCTTACTTTATACCTTGGAGAATACTTTTATTTCTATATATATCCTCTCTTCTATTGGCTACCCCAGATAATCCTGTGATCAGCCATGCAGCAGTGTCACTTGAGTAGAATATGGAACGATGCTGATCGTTTTCTCATAGGCTGTCATACTAGCCCAGAAATAGCATCTGTCTACAATGGGAGAAGCTCTATTAACATTTACAACTGTTCCTCTTCCCGACCCCTGAGAATTGCTCTGTGGTAGATAAGCAATACTTTGTAATACATTTCTTTGCGCTCAGTATTTTGGAGTTGAATTGTGAAATATAAAGGCTCCTAATCCTGATCTGCTCTGGGATACACTGCTCTGCTCTTACCAAGTGGTGCTGTGAATAGGATTAGCATTTCAACAGCTTCTTTTTTTAACTGTGAGCAATAAACTAAAATAATAGGGCCTGATTCAGAACCCTCTGAAGTCGGCCAGTAGTACTTTGGCTGGTGTGGGCTGGCTTTGGGTCAGGCCCATAAGAATTGGAATTCAGTGTTTCCCTGGAAAGGAGGGAGAATGTGTGAATTTTAGAGTTCCTGCTGTAGGGTCTGTGCACACTGAGCTGAAACCCATGGATTGACAAGCCAACAAACACAACTGTAAATTTTGACTGCAGGTGAAAAGAAAATGTGCGATGCTAGTCATGCAGTTAAAACTTGTGGTTTTTTAAATTATGTCAAGGGCACTTAGGACATGCATGTAAACAAGTAATCATTAGAGGTATTTCTGTCGCTGTTCCTTTTTGATCCCCTCGGATGTGTGGAAGTACAGACCGTCATCGGGGCAGAACATGGGCTGGGTGCTGCAGCCAGGGAGATGAGCTCTTGGGTTGAGAGGACTTGCAGCAACTGGCTGTGCTGGACACAGCCCTCCAAATTCATTAGCTACGGGCCCATGGGCGAGAGCCAGCTGTGAGCATCTGGCCCTCAGAGCTGAGCACGTGATGTTACAGGCCTGTACTCTTTGACTAAAAGCAATTTGGAGATTTACTGTGCCTGTACTGTGCAGGCATGGCACCCTCTACCTAACAGAGCCCATTCCTGATTAACAGCTCTTGAGCTGGGCCTGGATTCCAGTTTTTTACCAGCCTGTTTATGAAATAGGTGATACCCTGAGTCCGCTTGTTGGGCTGTAAGACTGTAGTTTTGCTGTTCCTTACACAAACTCTGAATTTCTGAACCTAAGCTTTCCATAGTGCTTTTTAAAAGCAGAGCAACAGTGGTAATCCTGCAACTTTCTACAGTTATCCTTCCAACCCAATTTTACTAAATTCCTTCTCTTCTCCCAGTTTCTTACATATTGAGCATGTATTTTGAGCTGTATCTGGTAATTAAATGGAAAACCGATGAATTACTTGCAAATTGAAAATGCTTAGAGGGGTGGTGGATCAAATCTCACGTGCATTTGAATCTCAGTGTGTTTTCATCCTGCATTATTGAAAACTTTGGCATCACGACCTGCAGCGATGTGTTCATTCCAAAACACTCCGCACCTCAGAGCAGTGTGATGAGCAGTCAAAAGCAGCGGTTTCCACATGGCTGAGGTGGGGCTCTCCAGGAGTTGGCAGAAGGGCACGGCTACAGACGGGGTACGCGTTGCAGCAGTGACAGTTGTATCACATCCTGCAGCTCTTTATCTTGAGGACAGGTTTCTGACTGCTGTGATCTGGAGGGGATCGGGAGCAACCTTCACGGCTCAAATAGTCCTCGGCTCCCAGCAGGAATATTTAGAGGGTGTAGTTCCTCATAGCAACAAAGCACTTCATGACATTTAACTGATCCACCCTTGCAGGTCGACAAGAAATATTGTCTCCATTTTGGAAATGGGAGAATAAAAAAGCTTGAGATGGGCCTGGGTTTGCACTGATATCTGAACTTTGTTATCAGCTCTGGGTCTTAGTGGGCTGAAGAGAAACGCCTCGCAGTTGCCCTTCAGGATGTGGGAATTGTCTGGGAGAGACTGAGCAGGAGTCCTGAGGTCCCTAGAAAGGGCTGTAGGTGTATTTCTCTCCTGGATTTGCTCAGGCAGTTTAGTTGCAAGAGCATCTGTGTCCCCAGGCTGGGTGTCAGTGTGGTGTGTACTGCTCGGGCTGCAAGGAGCGGTCCCTGCTGAGCAAGGCGGCAATGTGTCCAAGGACACTCAGGCAGTTGTGGACTCGCAGCCTGCTCCTGTGCCCTCAGCTGCAACTGCCCCTCTGCTGTGGCGCTGGGCTGGACAGCAACGGCAGGTGGAAGTGGGGTGATTTGCATCTCTTGGTCACGTGGCAGGATCCAGAATATTTTTCCAGCCATTTTAGAGAGGTGCAGGTCTCTGAGTGGTGGCACTGACAAAAGCTTGGGTGTGCTGCTGTAATGTGCACGGCTGAAAATTAGCTGACCTGCATATTCTGTTTCCTAATCCTGAGTGATACTGTCAGCTCAGAGAGCTGAGCCTGGCTAATGACTGAAATCCACTGTGCTTTTCTCAGCAAGGATGTGTGGTGATCTGAGATAGTTGTTAAGTGCTACATCCTGAGAATCAGAACTGCACGTGCCCCATGGGTCCAGCATGCTTTAGACAGATAAACGGGTTTGAGATGATCAGGGAGTTACTATGAAAAGAACTGATGTCAGGTACACAGTAACCTGCAGTTAACTAGGAGGGAGGTTAAAATAATGGGGTTTTCCCTCTGATAAAGATAATGAAGAGCTCGCAAGGACTTGGTTTGCAGCTCCTACACGTGATATCTGTAGACACTGTCTTCCTGGCACAGGGAATGCCAAACAGCTGTGTGACGAGAGCAATGCAGCTGGTGGTGCACCCCATGGAGTGACATTTTTGCTGTCTGAGACCTTGTTGATACTCCCTGAGGTGAAAAAGATTGGGGTATGGGGGAGGAGTAGAAGAGGAAATGGGAACAGGGACTGCAGGAAGGGGTTCAAGATGTCCTGGGATCCACTGTCATACAGAACCTCTTTCAAGGGAGGAGGGCATGGCACGGTGGGGCAAGAGAGTCGAGGGGGGAAATAACAGCTACAGTCTCTCTTGTGGATTTAGGGTTTATTGTCAATCCTGCGTAAACTGAAAAGTGCCCCAGACCAGGAGGTGAGAATCCTCCTCTTGGGACTGGATAATGCAGGCAAGACCACGCTTCTGAAACAGCTGGCGTCTGAGGACATCAGCCACATCACACCAACACAGGTGAGGAAGGCCTTTCCCTGCCCAAGGCAGTTCTTGTGGTCTCACCTGCCTTATTATACAAAGCGCTAAGAATTCAATAGAGTATTTCAGTAAAAGGGGGAGCAACTGGAGCCTGGTGCACCATTAAGTTTGTTTGTTATCTGCATAAGAGGAGGCTCCCTGAAGGAGCCAGTGAGCATCAGGCCAGATACGTCAGGTAGTGCAAAAGTGGATGAGTGCCATGGAGTTCTGCAGAAAGCTTTTGGGTCATGCTAGGGTTGTATGGATGAGTCTTTGCTCCTGTTACCCTTGCCAAACAGTGATCATGTACAGGGGATGCTGCAGCATTGGGCAAGCTCCTGTCTCCTTGAATCTTTCACCCAGCCAGCTCCAAGGGTCTTGCATATTCCAGCACTCCCTCTCTGATGCCTCTGGTCTCCTCCTTTCTTTGAGCCTCAGGCTTGGGGCGAGGGATGTTTCCCATCAGAAGCACTGCAGCATCGCTCCTGTGTTGACCAGAGGAGGTTGCTAGAGAGCTATGGGAGATGCTTCCCCCCACCCCGTATCTGCCTCCCAAAGCTCCCAGCCCCAACACCCTGATTCCAAGCCCCAGTCCCCTGGGTGGTGTGGCAGCATATTGCCAACCCACGCCACATCCTGTTTTTCTACTTGAATGCCCTTTCAATTGGTGCTCTAATTGATGAAATGGACCCTTCAGATGTGCAGCTGTTGCTCTTTTAAGCCCAGCATTAGCTGTGTCATGTCGAATTGAGCTGAGACCTCTGGCTTCGTGTTAGCTGGGACTCTGCTCAGCTTTCACAAGCTCAGTCCTGCTCACAGCGCCCTTGTTCCCTCCTTATCTGCAGCTCTCCCACCTCTTCCTGCGCCCACCCTGCTGAGCCCTCCCAGGGGACTAACTGCATCATATGTCTTTGTAGCCATGACAGCATCAACCCTTGACCCAAGAACACTGGCAAACTGATGGCTTTGCGGCTGTGTTCACTTTTGCCAGTGCCTCTCCCACACCCGATCCATCTTTGTGGCTGCCCAACCCATCTCACTGCATGTTGCAGGCATGGGATATATAAGGTGTTATGGTCTGCTTATGTACATGATCCAGCCATTCAGGTTTATGCTCTGTGTGGCTTTGTTTTTGCTCTTTCCAGGGCTTTAACATCAAAAGTGTACAGTCTCAAGGCTTCAAGCTGAACGTATGGGACATAGGCGGACAGAGGAAGATCAGGCCGTACTGGAGGAACTATTTTGAAAACACTGATATCCTTGTGAGTATTGGCTGCAGTTGAATGCTGTGTTCATGCAATGGCTTTCCAAGGTCTCAGCCAGAAATTCAGAAACAAGTAATGTAATGTCCCAGTTCTCAGCAACACCGTTGCCATTGTAACAGGAGTTATTCTGAGTGAAATGGCAAGATTGGTTGGGTGCAGTAAGAAAAATACAGTGATGTTTGGAGAAATCATTTGGTTGTATGTTTTTACTTTCACAGGACAGTGCTGGTTATAGCCAGTTCGTTTCCTCTCATCTCAGTCTCCTTCAGATGAAAGAACATTAATAACTTGTAGCTTATCCATCTATAGCTCCTTTCACTGGAGACTCTGAAGGCCTGTCATGGGCATTAGTGACTTAAGCCTCATGTGTAGAGGTAGGTCAGTATGGTGCCTTTGTTTTTTAGTTGGGGAAACTGAGGCACAGCAGAATTAAATGCTATGTCTGGCATCAGATAGGAAAGCTTCTGGCTGAGGGACACAAAGAGACCCCTTGTCTTTTCTTTTGCTCCTTTAATCATAAGACTGTCCTTTAATGTTTTTGGCAACTTCTCTGTAATTACCTTACGATTAGCTACAGATGACTACAATTATATTTACAGTGCAGGACCTTTATGTTTCCATTCCAGAGCACGTTACCCTGGGATCCTCCAAGTGCTGTCCTGACTAGTTTCAAAGATCACCTCTAACATGTAGCCATGTGTGCCAGGATGAGGGCAGGCTGGGTGCTCTAGGCCTCTCCCCACCCCAAGCAGTGTTGCCTGTGGGGTCAGAGAAAAGGCTATTCCAAGCAAGGTCTGCAGGGCTCCTGTGGGAGGGCGGGAAGCTCTCTCAGAAAGGCAGCCTTCCTCCGTCCTGTCACACACACATACTCACTAATGTGTCAGGAGCTTCAGTGCGCTTCCATAGAAGGATCAGTGGAATTAGGAGTAGGGCTCTCTACTCCAAGGCTCATGTCAGGGTCCTGAAGGGCCTGGCTGTGCCTGCAGGTTTAGAAAACATTGTCCAAATGAAGCTGTTATGTAAATGGGACTAATAAACCCTCAGTAATCTCTTTTGCAGGTCATTTTCAGCCTTAATTTGGAATTTAGTGTTTGAGGGCAGCCACCACAGCATAAACCCCATTAGTTGCTTTCGCAAAGAATAGTAGTGAGATCCTCCTAGGGGAAAGATCTGGGTTTGAGAAACTAGCAGGACACACTTCACCTGCTCTGCTGTGGCCATTGAGAAGGGGGTCATGGCATAGCTGTGAGGTAATTGTGCCCATTGAGCCCAAGCTCTGCAGCTGTGCGTGGTGGGGAGGCAGTAGGTGTGCAGATCAAAGTCAACATTGCAAAGCAGCAGCTAGGGGATCTGTGCCTGCTATGGCAGGTGCTCAGGCTGCAAAGACTGTGCAACCGCAAAACAATATCTGGAAGACTGCTGGCAAAGGCAATGAACTGTGCTGGCCTGTGGGCTTTCCCCCTTCCCAATGTGTGCTGCATGGGAGGTGCAGAAATAAAGGTGAATTTGAAGACTGAAGGAGATGAAAGCAGTTGTTTTCCCAGCCCTCCTCCCACCCCAGTTAAAGCAATGTACAGAGAAAGCCTTTCTTTTCATATGAGTAAGAAAATGGGCAGATAAAAGCAGAATCGGTTTGGGGGAAGCCGTGGTGTGAATTCAGAGGGAATAACTGGTGCACCTGATCTCCCCTGCCTGCACTCTGTGCTGACACATGGTCCCAGAGTGGGAACTGTCAGCACGGTAGTGCAGTGCTTTGCTATGTCCATACACACCAAAACTGGAATCAAGTATATACTGATGACTCTCTCTCTTCTGCCAGCCCTCACCCCTGTTTTAGCCAGTAATTTTACCCTCTGACTAACCTGGTGCAGGTTGTGGCTCTGTAAATTGAGACAACTTATCCCTCATGTTATTTCTTCATTCAGTCCCACCACTTGCAATTTCTGGCCAGCCCACTTACTTCAGGTTTTGTTTTGGCCTGTTGCTCAAAGGAGGCACACAGCTTTATGGGAATTTCTTGAGCTCCATTTTTCCAGCATGATGTACTCAGTGACTGTACTCCATGGCTGCTCAAACCGTCAAACTGTGCTACTGAGCACCACAGCCAGAAACAGGCTTCTTGTGCGGCCCTGGCCATAGAAGGAAGGTGGAGATGAGATACGCTACAGCTCCCACGACCCCCTGCTTCTGTCTTCTCCTAAACTACATTGCACAAAGCAGAAAGTACCCTCTAAAGGGTAGCAAAAGGCAGGAAGTGATTGCAGATTCAAATCTATGCAGGTGCCTTTGAATGAGAGCTTGGTCTTGCATCACACACCTGTGATATTTGGAAGCTTAACCCAGGCAAATAAGGTGTGGATATCTGGCTGATTGCATATTCAGACAGGCACCTGCAGCTATTTGGCACAGTGCTTTCTGGTTTGGAAGTAGGCACTCCGCACATACTTTACCTTCTCTGTGCTGTGCTTTTGTGGCTTTTGCCCTGAGCACTGTTGTCTCCAATTCTCATCTTGCAAAATAGCTCCCTAGCAAGGAACGGAGCCATACTTTACCTTCTCTGTGCGGTGCTTTTGTGGCTTTTGCCCCAAGTGCTGTTGTCTCCAATTCTCATCTTGCAAAATAGGTCCCTAGCAGGGAATGGAGCAGTGCAGGAGAAAGCCTGGCTGGTTGGGACTCAGAACCCTTCCTTGCCAGTTAGAGCACCATAATATGGGAGGCACTGTCTTTCAGTTGAGAAGTAGCGCTCAACTATTGTGTTCATGTGTTCCTAAGGTTCCCCTGAGATGTCCTGAAGGACAGATGACGGTCCAGTTTCACCCCAGAGCATAACTGCCAGCCCTGCAGCTTCTTCCTTTGTTTCGGTCTGTGTTTCCTACCCCAAATGGGATGCACAGGGGTGGATGCTTGGGAGGGGCAGAGAGGACAGGCATAGCTGATACAGTATTGGTGCACGTGCTTGGGATCACATTGCGGAGAGAGGCTGTGTGTCACGCCATGCCCACAGGCTTTTCCCTATCACGTGGCACCAAGTGCGTGCACTGCTGACGCATCCCTACGCAGCTGCGTCCAGCCCTGCTGCGTGTCCCCCAGCCTCTGTCAGTGTGCATCAGCCTGGCCCCAGGAGGACTGCAGACCCCAAGTGATCAGCAGAGAGGTCTGCGAGGTTGCTGGGTTACCTCCTCAGGCCTGGCACACAGATTGTCCTGCTGTGTGTTTGGTCCCATTTCAAACAACTCTAACACTGCTCATTAAGGGAGTGCCTACAGTTTAATAGATATTGCTGCTAGAGATCTTCCCTCCCCCTACTATTTGGTCAAAATTATCCTGGAAGCGTGGAGTCTTACGCTGAGACTGCCTGCGAGGATGCCATTTATCTTGATGGCGGGGTGCTGTGCTCATCTATTCCCTGAAAACCAGGCTGACACTTGCTCCCTGTAAGCCACCAAAGAGCATGTAGATGACATGCTAGCAACTTCAATCGCTGATGATGGGGAATGGCAGGGACTGGAAGCAAAATGCTCAGTGTTTGTCACCAGTCCTGTCCCTGTCTGCTGTCCCAGCGCCCTTTGCCTTCAGAAACCTCCCATACCAACTAATGAAAAAGGGATACCAGGCTGTTCTTGCCTGAGTGTCATACTGAGGTTCCCCATTTCTTTAGATGTAGCTTCATACTTGTGCGCTCTCAACCGCAATAGCGTTGCAAGGGGGAAGGGGGGTGACAGGACTTACTAACTGCATATTTAGGGGGACCTTTGGAAAAGGAGCCTTTTAACCTGTGCAGACCTAGAGATGTCTTCACTGAGAAGGCTCATTTGCATTTAAAGAAATAAATCAGCACGTCCCATGTTGCTTGGAGAGGGTGGAGACCCCCCCTCCCAAGGCAGGGAGTTTGTGGGCCGGGGGATCCACCCTTCTCCATCCCATGGGACAGGTGTCTGCCTGGGACCTCCTTGTGGACCATGAGATGTGGTGCCCAGCCCTGAGAGGGTGGCAGACTCTGCTGTCAGTGTTTGTGAGCCAGGTGCTCCCATCTTCTCCATCATCCTGGTGGATAAGCTGGCAGCTGAAGATGGCCTCTCACAGGCTGGATCCAGCCCTCCTCCCCAGCCACCTGCTCCAGGAGGTTGGAGTAGGATCACCTGATGGAGAGGAACTTGATGTCCCCGATATATTCATCTATCCCCTCAGTGCCATTGTGTGCCTTTGTGGCTTACCGAGGTGATGCGTCCTGCTAGAGGGCAGCGTGGCATAGTTGCACCAGGGCAGCACTTGTACACTGTTTGCTAGGGTGAACAACAATGATCGGCTCCCTAGGTTTTGCCCTCCTGTGCTCAGCTTCAGCTTGTAAGCTGAAAAGATACCGAGCAGTCTCCTGTTCTCTTCAGATAATAGATGCTGTGGACATCTCTATGAGAGGATCCCCAGTACTGTGCCCAGCTCCTTTCTGATCCTACTCACGTGGCTGTCCACCCTCCCAGCTTTAAAAGAGGTGGTTCCTTTCCTTTCAGAACATCAGGAAGTTTTGTCAACATTTGCTATAAATAATACCGGGGATCTTTGTGCCCAAAAGCATAATTATTAGGCTCAGCTCACTTAAGCGTGTGATACTGTGGAAGAGTGTCTTCTGGGAAGAGTAACTTTTCCTCATTTCTTTTTCAGATCTATGTCATTGACAGTGCAGATAGGAAGAGGTTTGAAGAAACGGGTCAGGTAAGTTACTTATGCCCAGCTTCCTTTGAAGTAACTCAGTGCTTCTGAGTGCCCCTTGCTCACAAAAGTTGGGAAGATGATTTTGTTGTTTATGAGGGAAATTTGCATTTCAAGAGACTCGCCTTTCAACATCAATGTAGATTATTTTGGTAGATGTGAAACAAGGAAAATAGGTAGCCTAATTCCGTTTAAATAGAACGGTTTTCATTAAAGTTATATAGTAATAGCAAATGGAGCTGAATACTGAAAGCAAAAACTTCTCTAAGTCCTTTAAAACTTGCCAAACCAAGACCCTGAGGAATCCTGTTTTCTTACTTACAAAGTTGAAATGGAAATCATATTGACTTGATTGTCTTTTGGATGTAATTGAAAAAAACCTAAGAACTTTGTAACTAGGACTGGCCCGAAAAGTAAGATTTCCGTTTTGCAAAGTTTTGATGTTTTGTAACATTTTGTTTTTTAGGATGAAACCAAAATAGGACTTTCAAACTTTCTTTTATAAAATTCAGAACGTGAGTGTCCCAAAATAGCTAGCAACAGATTTACCCCCCAGAAATGGGACATTTAGTTTAAAGCCCTCTGTTCTGCCTGATTTGAAGGAGGCACTTGATCTTTCACCTCTCAAGTATCATGGACACACCCTAACAGCAGAACTGCTGGTTGTTTTAGGGGTGGGAGAAATCTTTCCCCTGTTGGAGCTATTTCGTTTTATATCCATAATTAAATATTCATTGGGCAAAAGAGAGGGAGAGGAAGCAGAAGCTTAGAGCACTTGCCTGAGTCAGGCAGAGTCAGCCTGGACCCCTCATATTTCCACAGACACTTTTGGTTTCAATAAATCAGCCACGTCAGATGAAAGACCTATTTTGTTGAAAAATTCCCAGCCAACTCTGTTTCTAACTGTGTTCTCTCACCCTAGTTTCCAAACCAAACGTTGCTTTTGGGGGGATGGAGTCAGATTTCCACTGCACTTTAGCATCTCCCCAGCTGCACTCATTTAATCCAAAAGTTTCTAGCCAGTTGATGAAAGATGGTAGGACAGTATCTGAGATCATGAGACCTTTCCAGCTAAATAAGGAGCCCACAAAAATCGCATATACTCATCTATAAGAAACACCAGCAGTCCCTACAGGTTCAAGTTCTGCTGGGTTTGTCATATGTTCACATAAGGAAGTGACTTGAGAGTGTGTGCTTGTTTCACATGAGGCCATTGCATAACCCTAGACATGAAGTATTTCAACCATCGTTGATCCACTGCAGATTCAGATTTGAGCTATTAAAAGAATCCCTTTGAGTCATCCAGTTTTGAATGAACAAACCCATTTCTCAAGATGCCACCCAATGTGTGCTGTGCATATGGAGCCAAAATCCAGCTAGTAAAGCTGATCTAGCTTGTCTTCAGCTAGCCAATGCCTTAAGAAGCATCAGCACTTTCTTATGGGAGGGAGATTTCCATTTCTGGGGGGAAGAAAAAAAAAGTCCTTTCCTGCTCAAATCGCAGTGTATAAAACTTGGAACAAAACCCTGAGACTCATTATTAGCAAAGATACCAGGGCTGGTGTCACAGCTGAGCAGGTACAAATGCCAGTCAGGCAAGAACTTAAGACAGATTCCTCATGCTGCCAATTTACATGGTTTTTGCTGTTTCATCAATTTTGGTCTCCTGGGAGCTGGGACTGGTAAAACACAGAGTTGTAGCCTTTAAGGCAACTGCTAATTTCAGACCAAGATGAAGATTTTTGTAACCTGTAATTGGAAGAAATAGCTTTTGAACCTTGGGCAGAGATGATTGTATACATTTTTGCTCTCTTATAATAAGATCTAGGTTTCACTGGAACATACTCTTCTAGCATTTGCCCTAAATATATTTCTAATTAGAGACAACCACTGGTGGTTGAAGGTTTTCTTCCCTTCCCTCTCTCCATCTTCCCCCCACCCCACTCCCTTGTAAACGATACAGGAGCTGGCTGAGCTTTTGGATGAAGAAAAGCTTAGTGGAGTCCCCGTGCTCATATTTGCTAACAAGCAGGATTTGCTGACGGCTGCCCCTGCTTCAGAGATTGCTGAGGGACTGAACCTACACACAATCCGGGACAGAGTCTGGCAGATCCAGTCTTGTTCAGCTCTTTCAGGAGAGGGAGTACAGGTGAGGCTCTGGAGAAGGCTTGCTGTGCCAGCAGGCCATCTGTAAGAGATTGCTGTCTCTGATCTGCAGGGTGAGGCTGGACCGGCTGCCTCATGAAGGAGGGTCAGCGCGGCCAAACCCTTGCAGCGCAGAATGCGGGGGGTGTGTCCCTTGTTTCCCGTGCAAAGGGACAGGAGAGCTGTGGGCCCTTGGGATGTCTCCATCCCCGGAAAAGGGGAGACCAATCACCTCCCCACCCAGGACCCCTTGGCTGGGCCAAGTGAAGACACTGGTTTATTTTAAAGAGACGGCTGTCAGGTTAATAATTTTCACAAAACAAATCGTCTTTTACTATTAACCCCTTTGAGTGTTACAAGTGTGCACTTCAGAAATCCGATTTACCTTCGCTACTAATGTCATTTGGCGTTTTGCTCAACCCAGGATTTTTCTGATCCAGAGAAACACAAGAGTTGATCGTGGGGCAAGGACCACTTCTAATGGCAGCATGTGGGGCAGCAAAATCCCACCGAGGGGGCTGAGTTGCATTGCTGTGCTGAACTGTAATAGCTGTGTCTTGGGCTCCTGTGCTGTAGCCAGTTCCTGCAGTATAGTAGCTCTTTGTAATGTAAATGGGACTTAGGTTTGTTTATTTCACTCTTAGGCTTTTCTGAATTAATGAAATATTTGCAGTGCTCACAATCCACGCAGTCAGGAGTACTCCCTTCACTGATATTTAAAGAAACAGAACGGTGAAGACATTTATCTTCATTGCAGTTTCAGAAAAGCCTTATTTCCAGATGCTAGTGAGCTGTTTGGGATAGTCAGATCTCAAGCTGAGCATGAAGAGTCGCAGAAGAATCCCGAAATACTGAGTGGGCAGTGAAATGGCAGATGAAATTCAGTGTTGACAAATGTAAAATAATGCACATGAGGAACAACAAACCTAACTATACACACATGATGATGGACTCAAAATTAGCTGCCATTACTCAGAAGCAGATCGTTGGGAACAGCAGCTTAGTGCTCATCAAAGGCCAGAGAGGAAAATCAAATGCTAGGGAATTATCAGAAAGCAAACAAGAAACATCCCAGAAAACATTACTTTTGTAGCGGGATGGAGGCGTGGCGAGTCCATACCTTGAAGATGACATTCATTTCTGCCTCTGCCCATCTAAAAAGATTTTCTTAGTAGTAGAATCAGGGGGTCCCAACAAAAAATTAGGTTGAAGGGTCTTCAGGAGATCTTTAGAACAACCTCATCTTTAAACAGGGATAACTGGGAGGTTGCTGAGGGCCTTGTTCAATCAAGTTATAAATATCTCCAGGCATCGAGATTCCACAGCCTCTTCTAACACTTAACTACCCTCATCAGAAAAAAATATTATCTGTATATCTGCTCACATTAGGAGACATTTAAGAATATTCTGTCGAGAATGGTCAGTAGCACAGAGTGACATCTGTACACAGAGATAATAAATTAGGACTTTCAGCTTGGAAGAGAGAGGTCAGAGAGTGGGGAACACTTTCAGGATTTGTAAAATAAGGTATAAAAATGTCAGGCAGACTATATGCTGTTTTTCATGTTGCTAGACGAAGGGCGTTCCTAATTAAATAATCAGCAGCTTAAAAGAAAAAAAAATAAGTGCTTCTTTGCAAGTTGTGTAATTAAATTGTGGATCTCCTTGGCACAGGATGTTGTGGAGACTAAAGGTATCAGTCAGTTCAGAAAAGTACTAAGTGAATTTCTGAAGAAGAGATCCTCAGGCAGTCACTGATCACTAAGCTGAAGGCAGCTTTTGAATGAGGAACAGCTTGGGCCATGGACTGGGAGGGAAGAACAGAGCAAAGGAGATCCTGTTCCTACATGTTCTTTCCCTTGACATCCCAGAAGGGGATGCTGGCCTGGATGGTCAGATTGGGCTGACCCAGTACAGCAGTTCTTTGATTTAAAATTATTAACCCGATGTTTAGACCTAAATGTAGTAGATGGTGTTCTCCAAAGGGCCTGCCTTTAGTTAGCTAAGATACAAATTCAGCTATGTTGCAGGCAATCTTGTGAAAGGCTTCAACTCTAAGCTTTATTTTGAAGCTGTGGCGGAGGGAAATGCATTCCACAATGGCAATGTATATTCAAGTCCGAAGAAATGTGATCAAGAAAGTGAGGCTGCAGTTCACAGGGTTGCAGGCAGGAATAGCTCACCTTCTTGCCTCCTCTAGTTTATGGAAACCCAAGTGAGCCCTCCAGCTGCAAAGGGGCAATAAAGAGGCAGATGACATTCAGGGAAGCATGTTGGATGTGGAAGAATTAAATGATAGAAAGCAGCACTTTCTGTTTGTGAGCTTTGAAAAATGCCTCCTCAAGCTGATCTGTGGGCTTTCTGGATTGGGCTGCACCCTTCTTTGATAGCACCTTCTCACTGTGACTTCTCCTTGAAGTACAGTGAATCCCAATACATTCAATAGAGTAAATACACAGCCCAATACCCTCTACCAGGGAAATGAAATCTGCTTCTGCATTCACTTCCAGAAAAAGAAGACAAGAGCTAAATAAAAGTATTTACAGGCCTATATATTTTGTTCATCATGCTTATCTAGACAAATTAATTTAGATGCAGGCCAGATAACATCCCACTTTGTTGTCTGCAGTCTCATTGCCCTAAATACTGCAGCTTATTCCATAAACGATTATTGCAGAAAGGTCAGGGAAGTCACAAACTCTACAGCTTACAGAAAAAGAGCCCCTACATTTCTCTTCTGCCATAACTCCAGCCCTGTCAAATCAAACAGCAAGAATGCCAAGCTGTCCCTTTCCTTGGAAATTCATTGAACAAAATGGTTTGGGAGATGGCTTTTAATCCAGGACACCAGGATCACCAGGACAACCAGGGGATCAGGCCCAGTCAGCATGGGTTTATGAAAGGCAGGTCCTGCCTGACCAACCTGATCTCCTTCTATAACAAAGTGACCCACTTAGTGGATGAGGGAAAGGCTGTGGATGTTGTCTACCTACACTTTAGTAAAGTCTTTGACACTGTTTCCCACAGCATCCTCCTGGAGAACTCGCTTTAGGGCAGGGCCTAAAGAATTGTGGTGAATGGAGCTAAATCCAGTTGGTGGCCAGTCACAAGTGGTGTTCCCCAGGGCTCAGTATTGGACCAGTTCTGTTTAGTATCTTGATCCCCTCATCCAGATCATTGATAGAATGCACCCTTGGTAAGTTTGCAGACAACACCAAGTTGGGCAGGAGCATTGATCTGCTCGAGGTCAGGAGGCTCTACACAGAGATCTGGACAGGCTGGATCAATGGGCCGAGGCCAACTGTATGGGGTTCAACAAGGCCAAGTGCCAGGTCCTGCACTTGGGACACAACAACCCCTGCAACGCTACAGGCTTGGGGAAGAGTGGCTGGGAAGCTGCCCAGCGGAAAAGGACCTGGGGGTGCTGGCTGACAGCCGGCTGAACATGAGCCATCAGTGCCCGGGTGGCCAAGGAGGCCAACAGCATCCTGGCATGTATCAGGAATAGTGTGGCCAGCAGGCGTAGGGAAGTGATCGTGCCCCTGTACTCGGCACTGGTGAACATTGTGTTCAGTTTTGGGCCCCTCAGTACAAGAAAGACATCAAGGTGCTGGAGCATGTCCAGAGAAGGTCAGCGAAGCTGGTGAAGGGTCTGGAGATCAAGCCCTATGAGGAGCGGCTGATGGAGCTGGGGTTGTTTACTCTGGAGAAGAGGAGGCTGAGGGGAGACCTTATCACTCTCTACAGCTACCTCAAAGGAGGTTGTAGTGCGGTAGGCATTGGTCTCTTCTCCCAAGTAACAAACGATAGGATGAGAGAAAATGGCCTCAAGTTGTGTCAGGGGAGTTTTAAATTGGATATTAGGAATAATGTCTTCACTGAAAGGGTTGTCAAGATCAGAATAGGCTGCCCAGAGAGGTGATTGAGTCACCACTCCTGGAGGTATTTAAAAGACATGTAGGTGTGGTGCTTAAGGACATGGTTTAGTGGTGGATTTGGCAGTGCTAGGTTAACAGTTGGCCTTGATGATCTTAAAGGTCTTTTCCAATTTAAATGATTCTATGATTCTAAACTAAACCTGGATCAGCCCAGGAGGAAATGGTGTCTTCAGTCCTGTGATTCTAAGGAGAGGGCAAGATGCTAAAAATTTAGGGGAATCAAAGAAGAACTTGTTTAAAGAGTGAGGTTAAGAAAGATGTTTTTGAGGAATCTCTCTACCAGTGTCTCAGAACGGGAGCTCTCTATGGTAGTTAAATCTCAGGTCACTTCTTTAAGGACTTCTTTGAGAAATGACAATGAGTGACAGCAAAATAAATGAAGACATGGAAGCATCAGGTATGCAGAATGAAAGCCAAGGAGCGAGCACGCTAACCGTCGCTGCTGATGGAATATATTAGCTACAGTAAAATTGGAGACATCGCTGATGGATTTTGCAGGGAAGAGTGGTGGTGTATCTAGTACTGAGTATACGCAGGAACAGAGTTCATAGGGGAAGATTTTTGTGATAGCTTGAAGGAAGAGCAATGAGCAGAGATAAATAATGCCAATACATGAAGGAGAAATAGTTTGAAGGTCATTTAATTAGTTTAGCTGCTAGCACCATGGTGTATAGAATTGGGTAGTTAAGACTGGGGATTTCAAGGTTAATGAGATTAGATTATGGTTAATAGAATGATATAAATTTAGAGAATTTAACTATTATTTGAAATGGGTTATTTAATAAAACTGTTAATTAAGGAGGGAATCCATATTGTCATCTTATCTTTTAAGATTAACCATTGGGGCCTCTGGGAAAGTGGCCTAGCAATGTCCTGGGCAGGCTCAGAAGAGAGGTGACTGGGTTAACTGAAAACCCCATGTAGTGTCCTCTGGATGCCAGCTGGTAGCCCCAGTTATGCCAGCTGAAGACCTCATTACCTCCCAACTGTAACCGTGGGCAGCACTTGCTTTGTTAATCAGACTTCATGGTGCCATTGAGGGAGGAGTGGCATCCCTCATGCTTAGTGGCTTTTTCAGGCAAAGTGTCTGCTTGCATGTGATTTTATCCTTCAGCCTTGGTTCAGAAAGCAGGAAAGCCTTTTCTCCCCACCACAGCCATGTGGGCTCTGCCTCTGGAGCAGAGTCCTGCACCAGCCTACGCCAAGACCCTTGCACAGGGTACAGCAAGTAAGGGGGATGATCACTGATGTCAGCAGAGAAACATAAGGGAACTATTGCCTCACAACAGATCTCTGGTACCATGTAGGGTTGCATTTTGTGACCAGATCACCAGTTGTAGTCCTTGGTGTGCAAAACCTATATATGTTCTACCGTGGCTGGCCAGGGTGGGTGAAAGCAGGCAGGACTCCTCTGCTTTGCAGCCTGCCCTCTTGCTGGGAGTGTCATTTAGGGGCTAGGATGTGTATTAGACATAACTCAAGGCTTTGGACCGGTCCATGCTTTGTGGCTTGTTTCTTGTCTGAAGCAAGAGTCTCCGATCAAGGCAGCAGGAGCTCAGCCTGCCCCAAGGAATTGTCCTCCAGAACGATGCTGCAGCATATTGTGTCCAGAGTCTCCCAAGCATAATGGCCCCCTGGAGACCATTAAAAGCCAGTGGAACTGAGAGTAGCCACTGAACTTCTCTAATTTATGTCAGAGCTGCTCTGGCTGAAAGGACTGTGGAAAGGCTGAGCCACCTTCTCTTCCCTGGCTGTTTCAACCCAGTTGGGAATGAAGCCCAAGACCTAAGTTACACTGATGCTGTGATTTAGCACTTTCGTAAGGGCAAGATTCAGAACAGGACCCCCCAGCAATGTTGTATCCTCAGAGCTAGGTTTTATCTTAAAGTTGTCTTAGCCAGGGCAGGCTAGATGGGGGTCTCCCACATCTTAAGATTCTGGGGCTACTTGCAAAAGTGATTTAAAACCAATTTTGATTACTGTAGCTCTCCTGGGGCGTGTTGAGGAAAAAAAAACATGTTTCCAAATTACAGGGCAAAGTCTTGTGATTTTTAAGTAGGGTAAGGAGGGAGTCTACAGCACTGCATCAGGGGTACAGGGTCTCAGAGGACAAAAGAAAAGCTTGCAAACAGGCAAAAAACAATGGATAAAGTACGTGCAGGAGCCTGTAAAAGCCAGCCTATATGATGACTGGAGGTGCAAAGAAATGACAGATAATGAAGGCACAGTCCTAGCTGTGCAGAGGGAGAAGAAAATGACAGTTAAAATAACGCATACCAAAAATGCTAGAGATGGAGAATTTTGCACTTGCCTGACCCAATTTGTTATGGCAGACAGAGGATTACATGAAAGGATTAAGCTTTGTTGTCCTTAAGGTCACATTAGGGGTCACAAGTTTGTGGCCTTGCCTGATCCCTAGCTTGCAGGGGAACAGAAATTGGGAGGCTTTTATGGGGTGGAAAGGACTTGTTCGCTGTGTTTGAAGTCAGATTACTTCGCTCCCATAGCCACAAAGCTGATAATGCAGAGAATAAGCAAGCAGTGAGCTAATCTCAAGCAGGACTTTTTATTTCTCCCAGGGAAGGCTCTACCAGTCCTTTCCCAAAGGGCACTAAAGTACAACTCCCTTGGCACAATAGCAGATGAGACTGCAGCAAGGCAGGGTTGTGCCGAACAGCATTTCTCTGCAAGGAGCATTATCCTCTTCCCTGGAGTTCTCTCTCTTTGCTTTGGTAAAGTTTACTAGCTGCTTTTTGAGGAGCTAAGAGAGGAAAAGCTGAAAGATCTGAAATCTTCCCCTGGCTAAGTTTTCCCAGGGTTGACTTGAGGCTGGAATACTAATATTGTATCCATCTCCATCCTCAGAGTACCTGCCAATGTCTCTGTGTCTCAGCAAAGCAGCACAAGGACATCTATCAAGATCTAAATGTTACTGTAGGGATTGTACTTTCTGCACACAGCCGTCTTTTAAGCATGCAGATATAGGGACAGAGTGTGCAGGGACAAAGGATGACCACAGTGGAGTCCTTGTAGACTTGACTCTTTCAAGCACCATTTCCTCCTTCCTGTGTGCCTTCCCCATAGCAGCTTTTTGTGTTTGTAGCAGCTTTGCTGGATTTCTCTATCTTACCAGCCCTCCATCCTGCTTCAAACCTTACGTAGAGAAACTGCAAACATACCTTTTAGTTTCTTCTGCTTTCCATTGCATTTGCTATTCTTCAGAGCGGTTGGGGACACTGCAGAACACATACCCCCAACAAAGTTGCACCAGAGCTACAGATGTAGCTGCAGTGTGGCTGAAGATGAGGAAAGTGTCTCACACATCTCTCTCTGATACTACACAGGTAGAGCTGAGCACATTAACTTTCCCTTTATCACTGTCAGACAGGGAGATATTTACAATCAAATGTGATTTTTTTTCTTCTGTCAATTAACTCATGCTAAAAGAGAGTTTTTTAAATCTATTCCTGCTTTAAAAGTTCAGTGACCTACTTACATATTTCAAGCCTGTTTGGAGTTCACCTTTCCTCTTGCATTTTGCTATGTCATTCTTTTGCCCTCGTTACATGCTTGATGCAGCCAGGCTCCCAGCCATGGTAAATCCCATCATAAACTCTGTTTTATGACCCTCGCTGCGCTGGTGGTGAAACAGTCTGTATTTCCCTTTCCTGAGCTCCGGAATGGCAGCAGGCGGAGTTTTAATCACTGTGAATTCAGGTTGTGGTCAGATTAGGTAGAAGATAGGATGCGTGTTTGTTGTTTTGCAGTGATGTATTGTTTCTGGGATTACTGTGCTGAATAGCAGAGGGTGTCAGCTGATATTTATTACTTTAAGCTGTCTCAGCTGTTCTGGTTCAGCAAATAAACCTGCATTTAAAATGAATGAGGAGCTCTGCTTTCCTTGTATGCCATGATATGTGTGAATGTGATTATTGCTTCCGAGGCAGGAGAGGCTGAAATCATTGTGGGAGCATTTTTAGTTATTTATTTATTTTTACTCTTTGCAGGCAATCATGCAGATTTCTAAAGCACACAATCAAGCCAAAGGCTTGACACCTCTCCTCCTAGCCCCATTGTTAAGCCCTGGCATTCCTCATGCTGGGAATCACTAGCTCCTTCTCTCTCTAAAGTGATAAGCTTTAAACCACGCTATTGATTGCTTAAGGCATTACATGTTTTACACCTAGGTTATCAGTGTTATTGAAGGGGGAAGACACAAAGCTACTGGGCCTTAAAATGAATCTACCTCTTGTCTTTTCCCATTTGCTCTGAGGATTTCAGACAATTTGTTTTACACTGGTCTCTGCTGCGGAGATAAATAAATGAAACCAGAGACATCAACCCTCCCCGAGGTTAGAGTTAGAAGTGTTATTAGTGCAGGGCCTCATGTGCACCCCAGCACAAGCTGGGCTCACTTATTCTTTATTTAACGCAGCAACGAGGGCTGATTTCAAAAGTTGCAGCTCCCCTTCAGATAAGAAGTGTCACATAGCACAGCTATCAAGGTGAATTGGTATTTTCAAGTGAGAACCTCTCTGCTTCTCATTAAGCCTTGAGGACTCCCTCTGTTCTCTCTTAACTCTTTAGCTCCCCTCCGACATGGCCACCACCTTTGTGGCTGAGGGGCAACATGGAGGAACGGCGGTGGTCTTGGCTCACCCAAAGGGCCTGCCGAGCAGTGCTGTCCTTGGGGCAGCTGAGGGCCTTGGCAGCCTGTTGGCAGTCTGGGAACAAGGGCATAGGAAGCCAGGAACACTGCTACCATGGGACTAGCAACAATGCTGGCCCAAGGGCTCTGGTCTTTCTTAGGGTCTAACTATCGTTTTAATGGTCCAGAAATGACCATTGAACATAATACAGTGAAATTCCCCCTCCAGAACTCCACGCTGACATTTGCCTAATTTCCCAGCAAAGATGTGCCACTCTCATCCGCAAAACCCTACCTGCCTGCCTTCTGCCCTGAGCCTCCCTGTCGGCAGAGGTACCTTGTAGGCAGGGTAGAGGTAGTGGATTTGATGGGATGCAAATACGAGGAGACTATGCATCTTGCACTCCGTTCTGCCCATCTCACAACAGATAAGTGACAGGGGCAGATAAAATGTCACTTTGCCCTTCCGTAGTGTATCCCATTCTGGGATCTCGTCAATAAACTCACGACTTGGGTATTCATGGCCGAAGTGTTACTGTCCTGCTTGCAGTGGGCAGAGATGTTGCACACATGTTTTTACAGAAATACCCTAAAGAGTATATCGGCCTCTTAAAACATGACCACATCTATTCTATGATTCTATGTGGTGGACTTGGCAGTGATAGGTTAGCGGTCGGACTCGATGATCTTAAGGGTCTTTTTCAACCTTAACGATTCTATGATTCTGTGATTCTATTCTCACTGAACCCCTGTGGGACCCCTCGGGGCCATTTTCTGTCATTTAGTGGCTTTCATGGACCTGGATTTCAAGGCAGCTGAGCAGAGAATTAGAGCCATATTCTTAATAGGGAGCTGACTGTATAACAAACAGCCCCCTAAAATCCATGGTCTCAAAGATAAGATGGCTTGCCTGAGGTTACACAAATCATCTGTAGCTGAACCTGGAACCGAGCCTTCATCTGCCACTGATGTACCTTGACTGCAAAGCGATCCTTCCTCAAAGGACCTACACATAGTGACATGATGAGATGATGATACTTTCTATGGTCAAATGAAAGATTTAATAACCTCTGTGTGACAACATCTACCGAGCAATGAAGCACTTGGCTTTTTACCCACTGCGTTTTTGGGTGCAGAGAGCAGGCGGGGGGTAGATGAGGAGGCAGAACACGGTGCTTGCAGAACGGTGGTCGGGTGGGATTGAGGGTTTCCTTTTCCCTTCGCTTGACTAACATTACCTTTCTCTGTCTGAAGGATGGCATGAATTGGGTGTGCAAAAATGTCAATGCTAAGAAGAAATAAAGCGTTCTGAGCTGCATGGAAATGGAGGAGCGGTGGGAGCAGAATTCTAGCCTGAAAACACTAATTTGCTGCTTTCTGACCAAATGTTTTTCCATCTGTGCACAGCTACAGCTGTTAAAAGAAAAAAAAAAAAAAAAAACAAACAAAAAAAGAGTAAAAAAGGGAACAACATCGGTTAAAACCTACTGCTGGATTTGGAACTTGACCTGCTCTTCAGTATCGTTTTTTTATCCCAATAAAAGAATTATATATTTCCTCCCTATGCATAAATAGTATTAAATGTCTGATTAGCAAGCAAGTTTGTAAGCAGAAGCAAGACTGCGATTCAGTGTGGAGCAGAGGGAGTGGTGAGTTACTGTAGTTGCTTAGATGCATAGGACCTGCCCTATACATGCAGGTTTGCGGTTGCTGAGGACACGCTCAGGTGTCAGTCACAGCTTCCCCTCAGTGACAGATAAAATGCGGTTGTGTTACCAATGTGGGTAGTTTCTTAAAATAAAGCTGCTAAGGAGTCATTTGTGTAATGAGGGTAGAAGACTTCCACATATTCCTATAGCCATAAAAGAGGAGTTTGATCATAACGAGGCACTGTTGCATTGCGACACCACCATAGGAGGGAGAGAAGGGTTGTATGTGTATAACTGAAGCTCTTTACAGTTGGACTAATGCAGGATGAGCGTGTCTAGGGCTTTTCTCGCAGCTGAAGGAGAATTTAGCCCAGCGTTTCACCTTGAGCCAGCAAAAACGTGGTTCCTGTGTTCAGTAAGTTCTGTATGTGAGATTAGCCTTGATGTTGAGCAATCCCTGTTGATTTTCCCTTGATGTTAAGGCAACTCTGCAGCAAAATGCAATTAAGTCCATGATTACTTTCTAGAATGAGATACTAGGTCCCAGGTTTCCTTTCTAAAATGTGCAAAATATATTCTTCTACCCCGCCTCCTCGGCAGGCCTTGCCTAGCCCTTCGGAGGACTGGGGGGCTGCCCCGCAGCAGGCTGGCTGCCCAGGGCCAGAGGTGCCCCCAGCTCGGTGCCAGCTGCGGATTGCCCTGGTGGAGGGTGAGGAGCCTGATGAACAGCAGATGAGAAGCACTCTTTAAAATGTGGATTCATTCTTCCCTGAACTGGCTTTCCTCTAAAATGATGCAGTTGCTGAAATAGGAGTAAAATAGGAGGGAGAATGTGTTTTCCACCTCCTCATCCCCGATTCAAATCTAGCCCCAGCTGACAGTGAGCAGGAGTCATTAGCACGCCAAAGCAGCCATGTCCTGTATGAAGCGAGCTTGGTGACTCCTGGGCCAGTTTCTAATGCACAGATGGTAAAATAATCCCACTGCCCTGCTTGCCAGCTTTGTTCGCTGCCTGCCTGCGAAAGGCCAGAGAACGACTAGGGACTGCGTTACCCCCTCCACCTCTTGGAGACGGACCGCGGGCAGTATGGGGAAAGCTGTGTGTACTAAAGCATGTGGCTTTACCACGCGTCAGCGAGTTGCCTCATGGACCCAGACAGACAGCTGACACCCCTGGAGCTCCAAGCTCTTTGCTCCTCCCTTCCCCTGGACGTCTCCACCTCATGGCAGAAACATCTGCACTGTACGTGAAGTAGCCCCTGGCCACCTACGTGTTACAGCCCAGCAGATTAAAATCATCTGGGGCTGATTCCAGGTCCCCCCCGTATATCAGGATGTACAGGAGTGGTTCAGGGGTTGATCTACATGTAGTTCAGCTGTCTTTGCTGTGGCTGGGGGCAGAGGGACAGCTGGGACAGCAACTGCTTTAGCAATCCAACTTTAATCTGCCTGCGTCCGTGAGTCAGCACCCTCTGAGTGCATCTGTCTCCAGCACTGAGGCAGGACACGCATGCCGGAGTAGCACAGCCTTGCTTTAAAAACCGGATGACTGGGAAGGGGAAAAGAGCAGGCTCAAGTGAGCTGTTAAGCAATCGCTAATGACACAAAGTGACACAGCTCCAGCTTTGCATGGATTAAGTAAGGAGTCATAAGATGAGGAGAGATGTTCATTTAAACGTGGCTTGTTCAGTGACTCCACAGCTGCATTGGCTTATCAGGAACCCCAGGAATCTGAGCACCACATGTTCCTGGAACAGCTCGAGGAGGAGAAATGCATCCCAGCATTGCCTTTTCCTTGCAATTAATGCATTTGCCTGATGCAAGCACTGTAAAGAATCACAGCCCTTTCTTGAAGACATGCTTTGTGCTGGCTGAGTGGCAGCGCTTCAGAGCTCTGGGGCTGATATTCCCGAGCTTTGGATTTGCCTGCACTGCATGCCAGGTGTGCAGTGAAATGCTCGGGTACCCCTCCTCTGGCCAGGCAGGACAGAGCAAAGTCCTTTTCAGGGCTCGGGAGTTGATCCTTCTCACTTGCAAGGGACTTGAGTTGGTGCTTCCCTGCTCCCTACTTTTTTACCAGTGGCAAACTTACCCTGTGACACCCACATGTGCCACAGTTAGCTTTCTGGATCCAAAAGGCATCCAGGAGGGTAATTTGGGGTGGGTTTTTTTAGGCTCACATTGGTTAAACTTCGAAATATGTGTAAAATAAATATATAGTAATTTTCCTATCACTCCAGTTTAGAAGGAGAAATTGCCTTACTGAATTCAGGATCCAGAAGTGTTTGCTGGCTCATTCCTTATGTTTGCGTGTAGCTACACGTATTGGTTGCGTGCATCTGTACCAGCCAGAGCTTCATCTGTGATCCAGTAGACTAATTTGGTTTACCTGTGCCAGGCAGTAAGCGAGGAAGGCTGAGATAGAGCAAGCTGTGCTGGGAGGATGGAGGTGGAGGGTTAAAATGACAACAACTTGAGTGTATCACCCTGCAGTAGTGGCTATAGATGCTCCTTGTATTGTGAACATCTCTCTGTGCATGGACCTGGTGAAAACGTAAAGGGATTTGAGGTTTTGTTCACTTGCTGCTCCTTATCTGAATGTATTTGCATCCGCTATAGCCTCCTCAGGGCTCTTGTCCCTCAGCAGCACCTGGCTAAATACTACCTGTAAAACTGGCTGGGGCCAGCCAAAACACGTTCGGTGAAACCCCTACCCGTTTCCCAGTCCGTCAGCTCCTGTTTAGTTTATGGTAATTGCATACATGAGGCTTTGTCCTTCCAACTCTGTCTGCTTTGCCCTCCTTTAAGTGAGATTTGGGGGAAGCAAACTGTCTCATTGCTATGGGTGGAGCTCTGCCACACATCACATCGATTCATAGGTTTTTAAAGCCAGAAGGGACTGTTATGTTCCTCTCTCCTGACCTCCTGCATAACACAGCCCATTAAATTGCACCCTGCTGGCGTGGTGACTTGTGGTTGAATTAGAGCACCTCTGGTAGGAAGACACACAGCCTTGATTTAAAGGCTCGGACTGACAGACAGATCCACCCCAGGCCTCGAGGAGCTTGTCGCAGGGGTTCATTCCCCTCCCGCGGGGAGTTTGTCTTCCTTTGCTTTCACATCATTAAATCTGGTTTTACCTTTGCGATAGATGAAAGATGCCTCTCCTTCCCCTTTGTGTTCTCTGGAGGGGAGAGATGATGGCGAAGTGAAATTCTCCAAGGGCACATCAGGAAAGTGGGTCCGAGCCCCTTCTCTGACCACGAGCACTGGGCGTGGGGACTCGTGTTGTCCACCGGCTGCAGCCGTGTCCCCCCGCTGCAGCTCCGACGGAGACTGTTTCTCCTTGCCCTTGGAGAATGCTTGACAAAGCCTCATGCAACCTTCTCCCATTTTTCCCCCACTAGTACTGCTTCTTGCACATTATTGACTTTTTTCTCAGTCAAAAATATAACCGATCACGAGACTTGTTTTATTAAGTGTACTGGGATGAGACCAGCCCGCTCAAACCCACCCCCTGCCCCGCAGGGCTCTTTCTTCTGCAAAAGCAAAAGGTGGCGGCTCTTGCATTCCCTGGGCCGGCCGGGTCCACACAAGCTCTTTCTTTTATGGTCCCTTTTTGAATTTCACCAAAAAGGGATATTTGCAATATCTGGTCATGTTGTTACTCAGTGTATAATTTAGATGTCTTTGTCAAAAAAAGAAAGAAATAAATTAAAATTCAGTAGAAAGACAACTTGTGTTTGTGGGTGATCCTTTTTCCAGCGGTTGGTCGAGGACTGCCTCTACGCAAGGAGCCGCCAGTCAGTCTGCGAAGCTGCTCTTCCACCGCTCCCCTCTGTCTCCCCATCAGAGATGGTTGCCGGTACTGGAAGTGGTCAAAACTGTTGGAAGAAGTCTTTTCTCTTTGGATTTTCACATGTCCAAAACTATCAGAAAAGCCAGCCAGTAAGAAAGGCAAACTTTGGGAAGGTCTTGTTTCAAAAATCATTTCATACATTAAAAAAAAGGCGTGTCATGAAACACGTTCCCCGCCAACCTGGCAGGAAAAGGGAAGGGGAAAAAGCAAAGCAGCAAACGATATGGGTTTGGTCCAGTGTAGCAGGGTTTGGAGGCGGTTTCAAGGGAGGGAAGCAAATTCTGGGGTTGTTTCTTTCCAACTTATTTGACTCATCACTGTTCCTGCAACACCAGGATGGGCCAAAAAGCGAGAAACTGTTAGAGCTCTTTAAAGCATCAGCTCCCTCCCTGCACGGCCAGGATGCCTGGAAGGCTGTGAGAGCCGCTAGAAGAAAAACCATTATAGATGGTCACACTTAATTTCTTTTCTCTCTTTTTTTAAGGCATGCTTTATACTGAGTCCTGGTATTTTTTCAGCAAAGTAGGAAATACTTTTTCATCTTGTTTGCCTAATGGATTGGATGTGAAAAATATTTCTCTGGCAAGTGAACACCCTGAGAGTTGTTTGACTTGTCACGACATTATGTATCGGCCCCTGCGGCCCCCTGCCCCTGAAGCCGCCGCGCTTCCCCTCTCCTGTTGCTGTTTATGGTGGGACACACTGTAATTTATGGTGAGGCTGCGTGTGACCTTGCATGCGTCTGCTCGAGCGAACCGCAGCTCCCTTCCCCGCACAAGCCCCGCTTTACGTTCACATGATGAATTTAGTGCTCCCCAAAGGGTAAGGAACCGCGTGGATTGGATGTGGGGAGGGGAAAAAAAGAAAATAATAATAATCCACAGCCTGAAGGAGAAATAAACACTGAGATTCTTGTTCCTTTTGAACAGTATTTCCCTGTTGTTTACAGCCTCACACCCCCAGACGACTGCCTTTATCAGAGCAGAGAAATCATCTGCGGTTGCGGAGCTGGAGATTTCAGCCTTTGCGTCCTCGCCACATGGGCATCCCCCAGCCCGGCCGTGCTCTGCCGGGGCACGCGTCAGCGAGGGGCAGCCGGACCGGCGGCCACAGCGGTGCTCCAGCCGCGTTGCCCGCCCACCCAGGCGCTGCACTGAAGCTTTTTAAATTTTATTTTGTTTTGTTTAAGTGGAAACAAGCTTGCACTGCAGCCTTGTGATTGGCTCCTGGCTAAATTGCAGCTTTGGGCTCAGTTGGCTGAATTTGGGCTTGTTGGATTTTTTTATTGCAATCTGTTCACTTATTTCCCTTCCCAGCGCCGACTGGAAGTGAAACTCCTGTAAAGCTGCAGTCAGGCTGCGTCTGTGCTGGGGGATGCCATCAAGGGCTTGCTGGAACAGCACGGGCTGTGGCGGGGTGTGCCCCCCGCCCCTTTCCTAGTTAGCTGGCTGACCGAGACGAGTATCTGTACCCTTTATAATTGGAAAAGAAAAAAAAATTAGATCCCATGCAGAAGAGGAAAGGTTGGAAGGAGCCCCTCTGCTTGCAACGTGCTGTGACCACACAGCTCCGAGCCCCAGCACTACGGGCAGCATGGCCGGGCAGCCAAACACAGCCCGAATAAATAATCCTACAAGGAAGGGAAGCTGTCAGGTAGGTTAGGCCCCAAGTCTGAGCTGCATTAGGAGCTGGCAGGAACACCCTGCAAATAAATCATCCAAATGAGAGGTATTTTTAAATAGAAGTTGTCCTTGCTGCTTGGCTTCGCAACCTTTATTTTGTGCTACCAATAGGAGCTGGAGCCTGCAAGATTTAATGCCTTTCTGACTGATGGAGGGAACCCAGCAGGAGCATGGGGTGCTGAGGGAGACACTGCTGGGGAGAGCGGGTCCCCCCATGCTGAGAGCATCACCCCATGGGCTGGGGACACCATGCAGACCCAGTCTGCAACAGCTGGGTCCCGGCCGACCAGGCAAAGCCTGGCGTCTTGGGGTGGCCAAGACAGCTGTCCTGCCCCGGCTCCATCACTCTCCCTGATGTCAGGCAGGAGGATTTATATGTATTTTGAGATCATTTTTATAGCCGGCACCTGTGAGGCCAGCACTGGACAGGGATAACCGAGGGGGCCACGTCACGGGGGGCCAGGACGGTGGTGTGGGCATGGAGAGCTGGTCTGGGGGAATGGGGAAACTGAGGCACGGGAACCCCTTTGCACCTGGGGGTGGCACTTGGGTCTGGGACTGGGCAGGGTAGCTGAGGCCATGGCTCATGCCTGCTTATTGAGGCAGGGCAGGAGCCACAGCTCTCGCAGCCCCGTGGGGGCAGTGGGGGGACACGACACGCTGAATCGGGTGCATTCAGCACAGCACAGCTGGTGCGGGCTGCAGAGTGGGGGGGGGGGGGGGGGGGGGGGCTGCAGTTGCTCCTGACACTTTTGCCTCTGAATGTGATGATAAACTCCCTTTCCCGATTAGCGCTGATCCCTCTGCCTCCAAAACAGTTGGCCCTAATGAACATACGGCCCAACAGCTGTAAGCAGTTATACATATGCATGGATATATATATTTATCCCCCCCCAGCCCATCCATATATACTGGAGATCACAGCTGTTGCTATTCTTCCTTGCAATGCAGATCAGACGCTCTCTCTCTTTGGAGTCTTACTTGACCTATTTTGCAGGCACAAGATTTTTTGTGATGATGATTTCCCCAGTTGGTGCTTTTGATTCTGCCTGAAACATCTTGATTGAAGGCAAACAATGGCAGCTCCGGCAGCCGGCAGCGCCCCGCACCCACGCGCCGCCCCGGCCCCGCCAGCCGCCACGCGCCGGGGGGGCCGGGGGCCGGGGTCCGGCCGACGCTTCCCGGGGCGGCAGCGGCTGCCGGCTGGTCCCTCCCGACCAGCCTCCTCTGCCAACCCTTCCCTGCACCCGCGGAACACGGCTCTGCTCCCTGGTCCATCAGCTCGGCCACCCAACCTGGACCTCGAGGCTTGTGCCAGTCTCCCCATCCTCTGCCACCTCCAGCTGGGCTGTCCCCTGCTCAGCCCTGAGCCCCTTCCCACCAGCTGGAAACTGCTCCATCACCCCAAAAATCTTGCAAACCAGGTGGTGATGGCCCTTGGGATGCCTCACCTCTAAGGCCAGGTGGGGAGATGGTGCCCAGGGTGCCAGAGCTGGGGAGGTTGGCAAAAACCCCCATGGCTGCTGCATCCCTGGGTACAGCGACGCCCTGAGCACCCTGTGCATGATGGAGACCTTCAAAGCCCCGGCCTCTGCTCGCTGTTCAAGGCAAGGTTTTGGGGCTGGCAGGGAGCATCTGCCGGCCCTGCAGCCATCCCCGGCTGCACAGGTGCCCCGAAAGAAGGGCCCCGAAATTGCCACATCCTGGCGTGGCAAAGCACTGTCCGAGTGCACACAAAGCCACGGCTCATTGGCGTTGTCATCTGAAGCGTGGTCTTCATCTGGGTTTCTGCAGCAACTGGGAAGTTCCCATCCTGGCCCAGCTGGAGGGGATGAAGCAGCTAGGGGAGCGGAGGAGGAGGGTGGGAGGGGGGGATGGAGGGTGGCAGGGAAAGAAGTCAAAAATAAGTTTTTCGGAGATAAGGCTACACTTCCCACCTCCATCCTGGGCTGGGTCAGGGCTCCAACCCTCTCCATGTCCCTCCATCCCCAGAGGCGGTGCAGCCAGCTGGGGATGAGTCGGGGAGGGCTACAACACCTGCCCTCTATGTAAGAGGCACCCTGAGGTGGCCCACCTTGCTCAGCCCTGGCATGGCTGCATCCCCTGAGTCCCTCCACAGGCCTTGGTTTAAAAAGAGTGACTTACCTTAGAAACACACTTTTCTTAAAAAAAACCCAAACCAACAAAATAGTGAGCTGCCAGTGATTCATCTTAGGCAGCAAGTATCTTCATTTATCCATTACAAGATAATACCCAAATCTGGCTAATTAATATGCCTGCATATTTTCTAAGGGCTGATGAGGTACCTTAAACATCTCGCCAAGTTGGGCTTTCATATTTATAAGGTTGATGTGCAAACTTAAATTGATGCTGTCTAAATATACTCCTCATGTTTAAGCATGGGGCTTCACTCCTGGGGTACCGGGAGGGGTGTTCCCTGGGCACACGCCCCAGCTCAAAGCAGGACCCGGGGGCTTGGTGGGTGGGAGAGCCACCCGAACAGGCTCCTGCAAGCTGGGGCATGATGTCCATATCTCTGCAAGGATGTGAGATTCCTGTTTCCTTAGATAACGGGAGCGGAGTGCAGCAAGCACTGACCCACTGGTGGCTGTGGGGTCAGAGCACTTCGGGTAAGGGATGGGTGCGAGCACTCACGCAGCTGGATGTGGGGACAGGTACCAGAGCTGGGCCTGCAGCTTCCTGCTGAAACCCTTTTCCAAGGTTAAAAATAGGTTTTGGTTGCAAACTGAAAGCCTGGTTTGCATTCACCCTCATTATGTTGATTGCTTATTTACATGTATGCAAATGGAGGAAAAGGCAGCGGCTCCTCCACCTGAGGACCCCTCAGCACAGCAGAGCCTGAACCTCACCGGGTAAATCCCTGCCAAGGGATGGGCCACGGTGCTGCCACCCCCTCCCCAGGATCAACCTGAAGATGAAGCATCAGTCCCGCTCAAGGCACTCAAGGATGAGCTGCAGCCCCACAACCCGAGTGAGGTCGCCGGAGGCACGGTGGTTATCGGCGCCACTGCCTCTCCCCTCACCCTGCTCTGCCAGATGTGCGTGTCCAGCTCCAGCTGTTCCCCATCAGCCTCCCCCAAGCAGCACTGCTGGCCCCTGGATCCTTTTTCCAGCAGGCCCCATGTCCTTCATCAGACACCAATTTGGTCTGGCCCAGCTGCTCATTTTTCTTTCTGCCGTGTGACATGTTTTCACCCGGCTCCTAATCCGTCTCTTTCCATTCACAAGTCGAGCTGTTTATGGATGTGCCTCTGCTCCCCCTGCTTTTCCCACCCCCTGGACAGAGCCATCCATCAACAAAACCCTGCTGAGCAAGGCAGCCCGGGACACCAATAGCCCAAGCGGGCCAAGGGCACCCGTCCTTCCTGCTGCTCAGGGGCTCACCCTGAGGGGGGGGGACCATCGCTTCCCTCCCTGCCACCAGCAACATGCGAGGTTTGAGGGTGCAGTGCTGCAGGCAGCCGGGATGCTGGGGTCCTTCTCCTGGCTTGGGGGGCTGGAGGGGTTGTGGCATGGGGGCTCTGCAAGGGGCACCCACTGTTTTGGGGCTCTTCCCTCTGGCAAAGGCACAGGGTGAGGGTGGCCCGTGGTGGGGATATGTCCCAAGCCCCCTGGGGTCACCCGGCAGGGTAGGGGGCTGCGCCTCCATCCCCCCCATTTATAGGCAACAGGTGCTTTAATGCCTGCCGTGGCCGGCAGCTGCCCGCTCTTGCAGGAGGAGGCAGCTGTACCAAGGAGGAAGAGGAGGATGACATTGATGACAGCTGGGAGGACAAATCTGGGGGCACCAAACATAGAGGGCCATGGTTGGGGAGCACCCTGGGGTGTGGGTTGGCCCCAGCTGTGCATCGGGGACCCCTTCTGGGCCCCCCCCTCCACGGGGATGGAGGTGACTCGTCTCACCCCTGCCTCAGTGTCCCACTCAGCCCCGGGGCTCTGCCCTCCCCGGCCACGTGGGCACAGAGGGAGGCATCGCGGGGTCCCTGCGGCGCAGGCTGGGAGCATCCTACGCCCTCCTGCTGCCCTGGGGCACTTTGCTTGTGACCGAGCCTCAAACCCTTCAGGCTGTTTCCTGAAGCATCTGAGCAGGACAGGGCTGGGAAGAGCCGGGCATGGTAGCGGGGCAGAGCTGCTGCCCTCTGCACCCTGTACAGAGTGGCACCGAGCCGGAGGGCGGCCGGGAGCACAGAGGGGCAGTGGGTGCTGCCCCCCCGCCCCCAGCACTGCCTAGAAAGGGGACACTGTTTGCAAGAGATTTGCTGCAGCCTCCCTCGGGGTGGAACGGGGGGAGCTGAGTGCAAGGGTCCCCCTCACTTGGACTAGCTGCTCCCCTGGCTTTGGCTCACTGAGATTCTCCTCTTCGTTTCCCACCGAAGCAGCATGGGGAGGAATCCAAAGCTGAACAAAACCAGGGACATTTTGTAATCAGGAAAAAAAATAAAGGAAGCCAAGCCTGAAGAGAGCAATGGAAAAACCCTAATGCCTCTAAGACACAGCTCTGCTTTACAAAGTCAGCCCCGTTTTCCCCAGATGAAGCGCTCACCCCAGTCCAGCCACAGCCAGGCCAGCCCACAGCCCCGCTGCACGCCCTGGCCGAAGGTTTCTCTTCACTCTTTGCAGCCTCAGCCAAGCACGGAGGGACCTCGAGCCAGCCCGGGGTGCTGCCAGCACCCACAGAGCCCCACAGGGCAGCACCCCGGGCTTTAGGTGTGGACGAAGCCTCAAGGGCTGGGTGACGGGGCTGCAGCGTGGATGCAGCACGGTGGATGCCGGCAGAGGCAGGAAAAGCCGCTGTCCCTGTCCCCGTCCCCATCCCACAATGGGGATTGTTCTGGAGGCTGCGGGCAGGATGCGGCCCGGCCAGCTCTGCGCCTGACTCACATCCTCGCTGGCTGGGAGGGAGCCGCTGGGGAGCCACAGCTCCAGCATCCCTCCCCATGGGGCTGGGGCACGGGACGGGCGCTGGTGGGGACCCCCTCCCCGGCCAGGACCCGCCACCACCCCATCCCTGCACGGCTCCTTCCGAAACAGCCCTGACGGAAAAATCCCCACCGTGGGCCGGGCACCCGCAGGACCCGGGGAGCGGATACTTCCGAAAGCAGGTGGGAGCCTCCCGCCAGAGCTGGCGTTCCCAGGGGAAGAGCTGCAGCAGAGCGACGCGTTTGCACTAAGTGATCACATTTATTTGAATATTTTTTTGTGTGTGTGTGTGTTCTAAAATCGGTTACAGAATAAATACCTGTGCCTTATAGCAGGAAGTCCACTTTTTTTTTATACAAAGTGCTTGTTACAGGAAGTTGCATCAGCGATACACAGGAGGGGGGTGCATTTCGGCCACGCTTCCCCTCCTGAAAACTAGAACAGATTTATTTATTTATTTATTCGTGGTTTTTTTTTTTAAGTTTCTTTTCCCTTTTTTTTGTGCATTAAATTTCCTGCCATTGTGTATTTACAAATCTCTGAAAGAAGGAAAATAAAATGCCAATATGCATGAGAAATGGCCTCGTAACACAAAAATAATCAGCCTTTAAAAAACAAAAAAGGTAACAAACCCAAAATCTACAAGTATCGTTTCATACTGAATCAGTGATAGATTTTTTTCTTTTTTTCTTTTTAAAAAGGCAAAGATTGGGGTGGGGAAAGGGGAAAAACTGAACCAAACCAGAAAAAATGAACTTGGAGAAATGGAAAGAGAGAAGGTGCCATTGTCCCTTCTGAAGTTTTCCAAAGGCAGAGAGGAGCGAGGAAGAGCGCGACGCACAGACCCAGTTGCCCCACTGAAATCCCCATCGATTTCTTCTCAGTAATTTCTCCCTCATCTTTTCCCAGTGAGGGGCAGGAAGGACTTTCCAAAATTAAATTAAAAAAAGGAATTACAAGAAAAAAAAAACATTATTATTTTGTTTTAAAAGGATTAAAAAAAAGAGAGATGAGAGAACAACCCTCCCCAAAATCCTGGAGGGGTGCAAGGTGGGGAAAAAATTGGGTTTGATTTAAAAGGAGGTGGGGGGGAAAAGAAAAGCCAAACCAAACCAGACTCTTCTCTCCGAACGCGTCATTGAACGGGACTCTCCGGAGAGTGTGACGGTTAACTGGTGACGTAGTGTTTCGCCGACGGCTGGCCGTAGACCCTATAGAAATCCTGCCGCCCGTGCTGCTGGGATGCGTCAATCCATTCCCTCACGGCAAGTCCCGGGAGCGACTGGGGGACGGCAGGGGCAGGCGGCAGTGGGTGGGAGTACTCCTGCGAGGAGACCGTCCAGGGGAAGTGCCCCGACCGTGGGTAGGGCTGGTGCCCGCTGTGGTTGGACACGGAGGAACAGTAACAGTTATCCACTGAGCAGACGAGGATTTTTCGCCCACCGTACTGGGAGAGCACGGACTGCTGAGATGACGTGGTGTTGGGGTAGTGAGATGGGTTGAAGACGGAGCCCGAGTGCACCGGCTGCGGGCCGCTGGGAAGTCCAACTATGTGCTGCGTGGAGCTACAAGGCACCATGGCTTGTGCGGACTGCCCCTCGCCAGCCGAAGCACCCTGGCTCATGTACTGGCTCGCCACAGTCCCAGACGATGGCTCGAGGAAGCTGCCCTCGGGAAAGGCGGTGGAGTGCTTGCGCTTCTCCGCGCCGGAGTTGCTGACGGTGCAGGGGTACATGGGGATGCTCTGCAGGAAGGGGACGGGGGTGCTCAGAGGACCTGCAGAGGGGAACAGGAGAGGGGGACTGCGTCAAGTACAGCATGGCACAGCTCCGGGGTGCTCTGGCTGCTGGTCCAAACCTGTGGTGAAGCCCCGAGACCCACGCTCCAGCCTTGCACAAGAGGAGGGTCCCCCAGCCTGCCTCACCAGTGGCAAACTGGGCACACAGCCATATGCAGGTGAGTTTGCGGGTGCCGTTCTGGGACCTTGCGTGCAGGCTCAGAGCGGCCCCAGGCACTGCTCTGGAAACACGTGCACGGGTTGAGCCTGTGCACAGCTCGTGACCATGCCTGTAACAGGATCAGAACAGGACAGCCTGGGTGACAAACCCAAAACCCCAAGGAGAGAGTACTGGGAAGCCTATGCAGGACGTGGTCTGCTCCCAGGCACGGGCTGGGGGCTGTGAGACCACTGAGACCACCCCAGCCCCTGGCTGTCCCTGCCCAAATGCTGACCCCCATCTTTCCACTGACTTTCCCCAGCGATGGCCAGCCCTGCCGCTGTGTCACCCCAAAACACAGCTGTTTCACAAGCCAGTGGAAACGTCCTGGGGAGATACAGGAGCTGGCTTCACGGCATCTTCATGCCCTGACCTTGCCGACCGCAGAAGGGTTCCCAGGTATCCCTGCACCCCAATGGCTCTCCCCACCCTCTTCTACTTGGGGTCTGCAGGGCACCCAGCCATGGATACAGGAGGTAGCAAGGTCCTGTGCCCTGTCCGCCCCCCCCCTCAGGCTTCACCCACCTTCCAGCAACTTCCTGAGCTGCTTCTCCTTCTTGGCGATCTCATTCAGGAAGAGCTTGGAGTTGAGGTGGCCGATTTTGGGTGGGGGCAGGCTGCCACCTGTACAGTTCTGGGTCCTGTTTGGGACCGCGGGCAGAGAGGAGAGGTGTGAGGGACAAAGCACACTCAGGGGAGAGTCAGGAAGCCCCCACGTCCTTCCCCTGCACTCTCCCGGGGCCAAACCCCTTCCCCAGGGAGGCAGCGCTGAGGGCAGTGAGGAGCCAGCACTCTCCAATGGGCCAGTCCCTTCCCAGCAGGACTTTCCCCATCCAGCCTTGCTGTGAACGTCCTGTCCCAACACGTGCCTCCCGCAGCCCCTGTATCCCCCCACACCGCCACGCCAGCTCGCCCCGGCTCTGCTAGCGCTGGCTTTAACCCTGGGCCCTGGAGAAGAACAGAGCTGGACTGAGCCCTGTGCCCCAACCCAGCTGGTCCCATCCGGGCTGGGTCCCAGCTCTGCTGTTCCACACGCACACCACTATGTTTCCCCTAGTCCAAGGGAAACACTTGATTCAGTGCCCCTGGGAGGGGATTTTTCATCCTCCCAGACACAGAGGGAAACGGACACATGGAGCATGCCTCTCCCTGCAGCATCCCTGGCCCTGCTCCTCCTCCATACACCATGCTGCTGCCTCCCCCACGACAGCCCCCGTTCCCCCAGAACATGCCTGCCCTGCCACGCTTACCTGTCCATTAAGATTTTCACAGACTTGGTGTTCTAGGAGGGGAAGGAGAAGCCCTGGTCAGTAAGGACAGTCCCTGCCCCGGCACCTCCCCTTTCAGTGTCACCTTCTGTGGGCCCCCAGGAGGGGACAGGCTGCCCAAGGGTGCCAAGCCCCCTCTCCTCCCAGCACAGGCTGCCCCAGCCCCATTTTCACCCGCAGCGTCTCCTCGTAGGAGGCCAGCGCTGAGCCTGCCCCACTCCTCCTCACCTTCCCCCCTGCTGAGCCCTCTAGAGGCACCAGGAAGTGCCTGTCAGTGCCCCCAGCCCACTCCACAACGCTCCCTACATAACCAGGCCTCCCCCTGCCCCCTTCCCACCCCCAGCACGGGCAGCCCATCTCACCTTCATGAAGTTGATGTCCTCGGTTTTGTCGAACATGACCTGGACAGAGCTGAGGAGTTTCTTGGCCTCCTGCATGCGTTCATTGAGGTGGAGGACCTGGGCCGCGTTCTCGTTGCAGAACTTGGCCTGGGCCTTGTCCAGGATCTCCATGGTCTTCCGCAAGTCCTCATCCAAGATCTGGTGCATCTTCTCGTACTGCAGACGCACCTCGTCCTTCAGCTGGCTCACCTTCTCCTGCAGGAGGGGAGCAGGGTCAGCCCCTCTGCATCCTCCAACCTCTGCCATGATGCCCCAAGGTACCTGGGTCCTTTCCCCAGCAGGGGTGGGTGCAACCTGAGAGCTGCACCACAGCTCTGCTCTCCTGCAATGGCCACACAGACCAAACCCTGCAGTCAGCTGCCACATGGGACTCCTGTGTGCTGGAGTCCCAACGGGGCCACTGTGGAGGTTTGGCTAATCCAGCAGATCCCCATAGATCTCCTGGGGTCTAGGTGGGGATCGCCTCCAGAGAGCTAATGCCAAGCAACAACCTGCCACACCACTGAGGCAGGTGTGCATCCTTGATTTTTCATCAAAGCATCATTTGCCCAGCCCCATCCTCATCCCCGTTCCCATCCTCATCCTCACGCCTGTCCTCATCCCCATCCTAGGCTGGGGTCACGCCATGCTCCAGAGCCCTTCCATCCATGCTCCAGGAGGCTGAGGGGCTTTAAGGACCATGAGCTGATCTTGTTTTACCTGTGTCCCAGCAAAACACTCGCTTGCATCTCTTCCACCTCCTGGGTATTTCAGTGGCTTATTCGGGGATCTCCCACCTCCAGACCCTCCCCTTCCACTCAGGATGAAGAGGGTGGCCCAGGGAAGGCTGCGCAGAACTGAGGCAGGGGAGGCACCTGATATTTAAGGACAGGCTTGTTCCTTGCCTCCCAACTCACCCCATGACCCACGAGGCTGTAGGGCAGCCCCAAACACATTTCCTCTCCCAGAAGTATGACTGCCAGGAGAGGAATGGAGACAGCAGGTCTGGCTGGCTGCTCTTGCCCTGCGTGTCCACCTGCTCCCTGCCCACCTGGCCCCTATGCCCTGGGAGCCTGTCACCATCGCGCCATGGGGTGACAGTCCCCGGGGCTGGTCGCAGCAGGGAGAAGCACCAGTTACCTCGACCAGCCGCTTGTCCGATTCCAGCTTGTAGAGCTGCTCTTCAATATCTTGTTCCCGCTCCTCCAGGCGGTCCTGCTGCTTCATCAGCATCTTCTGCAGAGATGGGTGAGAAAAGCAGTCATCAGAGCCTGCTGGCCACACGTGCCAGGGAGCTTCGGTGCCACCTGCACTGGCTCTGCCCACGCAGTTCGGAAGGGACAGGGCTTTTTCCCAGTGGGATGCCATTGCCGAGCTGAAAGCCCACATGTGGCTGGTGGGGGTGGAAACCTTGCTATTTCAACAGCCATACAGAGGAGCCATGTGTGCTGGACTGCCTTATCAGCTGGGGACCTTGATTTGGGTCCCCTGGATGGGAGCAGCCGCTTGCCAAGCCCTGGGGATCCTCAGGGGGACACACAGAGAGGCTCATCTCCCACTATGGCAGCACCATTTCAAGGCCCATCACCCATCGCCGGCAGGCTCCTGTGAGACACTGCCATCCCCCTCACGCCCCCGTACACCACGCCAAATCCTTTCTCCCTTCCCCGCCTCCGTGACAAGCCCCAGAGCCAGCATCAGTGTAATCGGGAGGGACAGAGAGAGGAGGAACAGGGCCTCCCCTGCCACGCTGCCAGGCCCTGGCCCCCACTCCTCGGGGCTGGGCCTGGGCCATCAGCCTGATAACTGGGACAAAACATTATCCCCAGCAATCACTGTGAGTGCCTCGCTCCTCTGAGCTTCCCTAGCCAGGATGAAACCCACTACCCATGAGGGAAGGGCTCCAGCCTTGCGAGCAGGAGCAGGGCTTCCCAAAACACCCCTCAAAATCAGCTCCTCATTTTTTTCCTACCACGGCCATCCCAAGGGAAAGCCACCACACCAGTGGGTTGAGGAGAACAGCTTCCCCTGGCACAGAGACACAGTGTTAGAGACTCTCAACGATGGGGGTGAGATGGGAAGAAACCAGCAGTGAGGATGAATTTCGTGGGGATTATTGCTATTATAAACCGCCGCTCAGGGATTTATAATCAAGTAATTAATTCCTGGATGAGGCGGGAGGGGGAGGGTGGCAGAGGCGCTGCCGGGATTAATTGCATTGCATGGAAAGGCTGTCACCTCCAACTCAATTCAGGAGCAGGAATGTGAAGCCTCCTCCCTCCTGTTGTTTTTCTTAAGGTCTCAGGCACCTCCAGCCTCACTGCTGCTGGGCTCCTACCACTAATAATAACGAGGAGCTAAAAAAAACCAAACGGGCTTCCCACTTGCAGTTGCACCCAGGCATATACATGGAGATGGACACAGAGACAGCACATCCACTGAAACAGGGTCCAAGGGGCAGCATGCATGCAGAAATACGTGGGCCTGCAAGCATCCAAGGGCATCACTGCTGCTGTTTTTAAGACCAGCTGAATAGGTGGAAGCATCCACACAGAGCAAGATTTGATGCATATATTAAAGATCCCCTTTTTTCATTGTAAAAGGGTCATTATTTGTGCTACTGTGGTGCCAGGAGGCTGCAACCCGCTCCCGGGTTAAATAGGGTGGGAACTGAGCTCCAGAGAGCAGGTACAACAGCACTTGCTCACAGAGAGCCAAGGGTACAGGCAGGAATGACATCCCAGGTCCTGTGCCAGCAGCCGGGCCAGGGCGCGGGGCTGCTGGTGGCTTTTCTGAGGGCTCAGCCAGGGTTTTGGGTCCAGCACTGGGCAGAGCTGTGGGGTGGGTGGGCAGAAGCCCTGCGTGGTAACCTGCTCTGGCAGCAGCAGCACAGGCAGGTGCATGTCAACACAACCTGCTCTCAAGCACCACCGGCTGAAAACACTGTTTGCAACATCGCTCTGTGCGGGCCTGGTATGGAGCACAGTGAGTGCACCTGGCTCTAGATCCTACCCCAGCATCCACAGGCTGGAATTTCCCCACTGAAATTGCAGTCAACTGATGGGAAAGCCACCAGCTCCAGGGAAGGAGATGCCTTCCCTCGTTCCTGCTTGCAGGAGACCAATGGAGCCCAGGAGCCTGGGCAGGTCTTGCAGCGCAGGCTGAGTTTCTTGCTTTCCAAGCTGGAGAGCCAAAAGACATAGCGAGCCTTTGCGCCAAGCCCTTCCCTACGCCTCCCTCCCTGCCGGCAGACACTCGCTGGCTCCACCACAAGCGGTCAGACCCACCCTGCACCAGCCCACCAGGAGGACGTCTGGCGGGGGCTCTGGGAGCAGCCGGGTCCCCTGCCCACTTCCCCTGGCCGCCAGCTGGGGCAAGGCTGGGACAAAAAGCGGGATGGGATCCAAGACTCAGCTCGTGGGGCACAAAGGCCAAATCCCCATCCTGCCCTGGTGTAGAAATCAGGCATCCAATGTGGAGCCACACTGAGGCAGCCCCTGCTCGTCCCCACCTCAATGCTGCCGGGATGCTCTTGCAGTGGAAAGCAGGGTTTCCCATCGCTGCCAGACACAGGCAGGCAGAGGCCACCCTGCCAGCCCCTGCTGGTGTGCGGGACCCCTGAGGGATGGACCGAACAGCCCTGGACATGCATGTACCATTATCCCCTTCCCGCTGCCCTGCAGCTGCCATGGCAGAGCTGCCAACCTTTGTGTTTTGTAACAAACCTCAGGGTGCTCCGCTCCTGGAATCATACAATTATGTGAAATCACAAATATACACATAGATATAGATATATATATTAAAAAAACCTTTTAATATATATAAGTTAATTAAATAGTGCCTCACAGCTGGAAAAAATGAGCAAAATCCAACATAAAGCCACAGAAGTCAGAGAGAACAGAGGACAGGCAGAACTTTCTTAAGTCTCATATTTGAGCCACTCTCTTCATTTTAGGGCAATTTAAAAACTGTATGTGCCTGGAATTGCATTGGGATGGGAGGGCTTTTCACCCGCAGCAACCTTAGCAAGTCACATGGGTATGAACTACCCCTTCTGGCACTAAGGGGTGAAACCTCATTGTCTCTACAGCACGGGCTTAATTCCTTAGGTATTTTGAAAAAGAAAATATATCCCTTCCTCTTCCATCCCCTCCCAAATCTGGTATTTCTGAAGTCATGAACTCCTCCTCCTCCTCCTTCAGGATCAGAATTTCTCAGGGTAATTTCTCATACTTCATGCATGACCTTGATGCTGGGGAGAGCTGCAGCTCCCTCCATACAGGCACCCTTCCCGGGCTCCAACTAACTCCGTGATCCCAGTTTCTTTTTTCAAAGACATGCCACCAGTTTGCAAAACAGCCACCAAAAATGCTCTGTATACCAACATTAGCTGAAAGTGAACTCATCTAATTAATTAATATGTCAATCTGCAGGCAGAGTAAGTGTCTGGTCCACCCTGACCCTGCAGGCCCCAGCGAGATGGGGCTAGTTGCTGGACTAGCACTTTATTCTGGACTGGCAGTTTATTCTGCCGGAGTTGCAAGTAATCTCCCTGCCTCTCATGGGAAAAAATAAAGGAGGTGGAGGGAAGCTGAGCCCTACAAGGAGGTTAGCAGGGGTCTCTGCAAACACGTTGTGGGCATCAACCCCATGCAGGAGCAGGACCACCAAAGGGGGAAGGAGAAACAAGCAGAGGTTATCCTTTGCTCACTGATCAGGAGCCCCACTGCCAGCGGAGCAGGGTGCATCCCGAGGAGCAATTGTGGCAAGGCGGGTGGGTTCGGGGTAGAAAGGTCACACACTGGGAGAGAAATGCTACTTGGAGGTCCATCTCTGTGGGAAGCAAAGCAAGCACTGCAAGGTCTCATTCCAGGGAGGATGCACACAGCTGGTCCCCATGGCATCGGGCCGGGGAAAGGCTTGCTGACAATTGCTATCAGCCCAGCGCTTGCTGGGAGGAAATCACCTTTGCCCCGTGTACACCCTACTGCACCTCCCAGTCCATCCCCTCTGAAACTGCACGTGGGGAGCTCTGCACCAGCCACAGCTCCCAGCGACTGCTCCAGTGTGGGACATGTCCACCCCTCCAGGCAGGGGACAGGGGCAGGGGGACAACATCTGCCAGGGCACAGGGCTGCCCTGATAGAGCAGAACTTCTACAAGATTAAATCCTTGCAGCCGCAAGACAGAAAGATGGTAATAAAGAGTTTTAACAGCTTGGATGATACAGGGCATTTGGGTTCCCCATCCAAGAGTCATTATAAGGCTGCAGCACCCCAAATGTCAGCTGTATTACATGCATGGGTCCAGCTCAGCTGGCTGGGCAACGCGGCACTGCAAAGGGGAGCACTGGGGTGTGAGAAGGAGCTCACACCCACCCGAGACCTCCCAGGCAGGGGAAAAAACTGTGGGCAAGATGTCTCCCTGGCTTGCCTCAGGCTGGCCTCACCACTGTCCTCTCCCGAAGGACAGTACTAAGTCTGCGGTCACTGCTGAGCCTGTGATAAATGTGGATTACACCCCTGCCCCACCTGGAGCCCAGCACTCCCCTCGTCCCCCCTTTGAATCCCCCAGCAACCTGTGGCCCTGAGACCAGCAGCAGGGCAGCAAAATTCTGCTACATGCCTCAAAGTTTTGCCTGCTCCGAGGATGGCCAGGATCCCTGCGTGCCTCCCAGGGGGAGCTGGCAGGGGAGAGACTGGGGACACCCTTCCCCAGGGTCTCAAGCACTTGCCAGCCCCTGTCGGACTCCCAGCAGGATCAGGAAGGAGCCTGGCAGTTTCACCAAAGCCAGGGAAGTGCCCCACAACCAGCCAAGCAGCTCTGGTTTTAAAGGAGTGGGAGCAGTGCAAACCCTTACTGTGTTCCCAGGGGAAATGAAGACCATGCAGCTTCTCTGATGTCTAATAAGGGTTGTTCATCCTTCAGGGCCATTCCCCCAGCAAAAGCAACCATGTCCCTGCACACTGACCTGCAGAATACTTGCAGGATGCTAATTCCCAATAAACTGGGCTGAAACCGGCCACAGATTTGGAGGGTACTAGAGGAGGGCAGCTGGACAAACCACAAGCGCACACAGCCCTTGTTCCCGTAGGAAACCGGGGAGAGCAGAGAGCCAGACTGCCCCACACAGAGCCTTTAACTGCAGCTGGACGGCTGGCCCAGGACAGGCATACTCGCTTCTCTGCCTCCCTCCTTCCTTCGCCTCTGCGCCCAGGCCTTCCCCTCGCCGCCAAATCCCAGCCACTGGGTGAATAAGGACATTGTTTGCAGCCACCGGAAAGCCAGAATGGAGGGAGCAGCTTGGAGCATAAGAGGGAGGAAGGGTGAGGAGGAGGAGGAAGGTGGAACCAGAGCAAGGAAGCCACGAAGGGCAGATGCCTGTTGTGGGAATGGCTCCAGACACCTGCAGCTCAGCCCAGGGACTGGGATCAAGGGACCCCATTGAGACCCATGTCCCGGCACATTGCTGGAGACAGGCCTGAAGTCACAGCGACAGAATTTTAATGCACCGAGAGCCCTGGACCGAGGAGGCGAGCACAACCTTTTGCCTCCCTGCGCCTCCCACTCGCAGGCTTCCTGCTCCCCAGCTCCGCTCCGCTGTCAGCTGGCCGGTTTTCTGAGAAAAACCCACACGATGAGCTGTTCTCATCCCTCCTGAAAGCATCGCCCTACCTGCCAACACACTGGCACCTCAACACTGTGTGGCTCTGGGGCACAGCACCCCTGCGCCCCCAGAAACAGGATCTCAAACCATGAGATCCTGCCCTGCTGCAGCCCAAAGGGACCCATCCCCACAGCCCAAACCCCCTGAAACATCCTTCCCACCAACCCCCCCGGTCTCCTGCTGAACAGACCCAGGCAAAAGCAGCCCTTTCAAACTCCCCACGGCCCCTGTGGCACTCAGAGGAGGCTGATCCACTTACAGGGACAGGAAGGAAATGTTGCTGGTTGGGGTTTCATCTTGCACACATTTACAGTCAGCACCAGCCAGGAGGGGAGGTCTCGGGCCGGAGTGGGAGGCCTCACCTTCCCTGGCCAGCCCGGAGCACATGCATGCAGCTCCAGAGTTTGACTTTTCTCACGCTGCTCCCTGTGCAGAGATTGGGCTGGTTTATCCCCAGCAGGGGAAGGAAGAAGGGAGGGGAACAGCCTCCAGGATATTAATAGCTGCCCTTGCTAGGAAGGGATGGGAGCAGCAGCCACACAGTGCACAGGCATCAAAGAGCCCCCCTTGCTAGCCTCAAGGGACCTCCTGGGCACCGGGAGAGCTGGTACTTCATGGAAAATGGCTGGAGGCTGAAGTGCCAGTGGAGTGCTCCAGTCCCAGCGTGGGGGAACATGATGCAGGGTGCCTCTTGCAAGAGCGGTTCTCCACCCTGTTCTCACACTAGTGTGGGTAGAGATGCCTCCTGCCTGTCCGTGTCTCCCTGTGAGATGCTGCCGAGTCTCCAAGCCTTCCTCAATGCACCAAGGAGGAGAAACCATCAGGCTAAGCCCCATCTCCATCGGCTACCCCAGATACAAAGCCCCATGTCCCATCACCAGTGCCCACGGCAGCACAGGCCATCCCTACGGTGTGGCTGGCACACAGCGGCCGATGGCATCCCCAAGCCAAAACTCAAGGCTGCTCAGCGGTATTCAGGTCGGCCCTTGACCTTGTGGCACCCCGGGATGGCAGGCGCAGCAGTCCATGCCACTCCATGCGGTCTTGTAGTAGAGCAGACCCCGGACTGCCACAGGGCTGTGCTGATGCCTGCAGACTGGGACAGCTCTTCCCCTTGTTTACACCCGGCAGAAAGGAAGAACTTGTTAGTAAGGGGAAAATACGAGGCATTGTGTCCTGTGGGGCCAGCAGCGGGATTTCTGGAGGCCAGGAAACAGGGACCTATTCTCCATCAGAAAGCGACCTTCAGAAGGACCTTGAGGATGTTAATTTGCCTCCCTGGTCCTCTGTGTCCCTCCCTGCTCCCCACTGCCACGAGGGTAACTTGTGGCTGCGCCTCTCACACAAATGGGGGATGGAGGCTGGGGCTCTACCCACAGTTTTCAGACCCCAACTTCAAGCCATGGCCCAGCTGCCACTGCTGTCAGTGTCCCCTGAGCAGGAATGAAGATCTGCTTTGAGGGAAAGAGGGGCATAAGGGAGATTATGGAGCAGGGAGATGAGGCTGGAGGCTCCAGAAGCACCCCCTCTGTGCCAGCAGCCCCATAAGTCCTGGAGGCAAGAGCCTTCCTGATACAGGGCACCCAGTATGGGTGGTAAGCCCCCCAAAACAGAGGTCCCCTGAACACTGAAGCCCCTTTTACAGCGTGTTAGAGGGTAGGAGTGAGGCCACAATGATCATAGGCCAGCATCATATGAGCTATCCCCATGTGAAATACAGCAAGAGGCAGCAAAAGTGGGGCAAGCTGCCTCTGCCAGACCTGAGGCTCAAGCCTCACTCACAGAGCAGGGAGAGAGGAAGAAAGGAGCTGGAAGCATGCCATTAAGAGGAATACAGGGATGGAGGAGCTGATTTGCACGCCAAGTGTGTAGCCAGATGAGTTCTGACTGATGCTGCCGTCTCCACAGGACGAAGATGAGCCTCAGTGATGCTCGTGCCTTTGACCGGTGCAGCCGCCTCCTACCCCGGATCTGCCAGGAGAGCTGGCATCCAGCTGGGAAAAATGCTCCCACGCTGTGTCCCAGCAGCGCGGGGACAGCAGATGCTTTTGGGCGGTGCAGGAGCAAGATGGAGAGTTCAGCTCTGAGAGCTGCAGTGGCTGCAGGCACGATGAGGCCCTCAGGGCAGCGAGGAGCTCAAGAAATTTTTTTCTCTCTGCTGGGAAGGGAGGGAGAGGAGATCCCCGCCCAGGCCTGGGCACAGACACCGGCCAGCAGCCCGCCCCGGCCAGGTTTCGGGAGGGAGGACAGTACAGGCTGCCTTCGCCTGGGAGCAAGGAGAGCCAGGAGGAGTCACAGGGCTTGGCTCTCTGTTTATGAAGGACATGGCCTACGTCTTCTCCACCACCAGGCATGCAAGGGAGGAGCTCTTTCTCCCCTCTCTTTTGGTTTTAGGCGGAAAATGTCCTGGTTTGGGACTGCTTATAAATCAGTGCCAAAATTTGCCCTGCTGCTGAGCTATCTCCAGCACAGGGCTCCAGCTGTAGGCTGTGGCACAAGCCTGCCCTGCCCAGCACAACCCAGCACCAAAAACCCTTTGAGCAACTGGCTCTGGAGCACCAGCACCGGGCAACTGCCAGGGCACTCTGGGGAAGTGCAGGAGTTTGTGACATCCCAGAAAGTTTCAGACACTCAGACCCAAACGCCTTGAGCAACTATTTCCAGACACTTGGGACCTCAGACTGACACAAACACCTGGAGCACATCTGTCCCCAATGACCAACATCGCCTTGTGTTTTCTTGCCGCCATGCCAGAAGATAAAATCTGGGCCCTGCAGCTACACCGACTGGGATTCACCAGTTTTCACAGTTTTTCAGAGCCTGAGAGATCATGTAAGAAGTCCTGCCCTTTCCGCCTTCAGCACGCACTGTGCTTGTGGTTTCTTCAATGTTTCAATCAATTTACATGTACATTACAGGGGCCTTAACCAACTTTTCTCCCTCTTCTGCCTCTGTTTTCACACATCTGCCCCTTCCCAATCATGGATCCAACTGAAAAATTAAGCCAGGATAAAAAAACAGTCTCTTTTTTAGCTGGATCATTTCCCCAGCTGGGCTCTCACAAGCCCTCTGCCAGCTCCAGTGGTGGCAGTCCGGGCAGAAACATGAGGTTGTTCAGTGCTGAAACTCAGTCGAATCACAAAATCCTGCTCCTCGCACAAGCCCTGTTGCTCTGATATATCATCTGTGAGTCGCTCCTTCCATAACCCCCACAAAAAAACAAACAGGCTTTGGCAGCACCCCCAATCCTGCCTTGATCTGCCGTTGTCCCAGCCTCGTCTAGCTCTGTTGAATCCCAAGACCTTCTCAACGTCCTCCAGTCTCAGTGTCCTGGCCAGTCGTCCCCAAACTGTGGCTGGCAGGGTGCCTTGCCTTCAAAAGCAGCCATCCTGCAAAGACCCACTCCCATCGCTTGGCAGCAAACCTACCCCCATCTGCAGCCCCTGCAAAATTGAGAAACCCTCCCTCCCTCTTCCAAATAAACATCTTGGATTCAAGATCCAGCTGGCCTGTGTGATCTCAGAGCTTTCTCCCTGCAGGGGTGAAACACAGCCAGCCTCTTCCACCCTTCCTCCCATTGCAGGCTGAGCTGCCTCTCCCCTGCTCGAAGACCTCTGCTCTACACCCGTCATGGCTCTGCCCCGCCATGGGAAGACCTGAGCTCTGAACAACAGCCCCTTTGGCTTCTTAACCCCCTAATTTCTAACTTCTACTCGAGAAGGAGCCCAGCCCGAGGATCTGGATGCACGAGCAGGCTTTTGGGGAAACTCAGATACCACTGAGGAGCAGAGCAGCAGCAATACCCATGTGCACCCATGTGCCCCAGCCACGAGACCACCAATAAGAGCAAAACCAACCAGCAGCCACATACCCCATCAGCTTCTCATTTGGTGACCCAGAGATCAGGGGCCCAGCTGCATGGGCGGCACAAAGGCCCTCTCCAGGCTCAGGGCAGCACTAGAAAGAAAACCCTGCTTTGATTTAAAGGCCATGATTTTACTTTTTTTTCCTTCCAACTGATCTAGTTAAACTTCCAACCACTCAAGGCTATTTTAATTTGTACTGGTAAGGTAAATCAACACAAACAAGGGCAGAACAGGTTTATATGCACCTCTATTACTGGCTTGCACCAGCCAGAGTGCAGCTAGATTACTCCAGGCAGCTTTTCCTTTTTTTAATAAAGATAAGGGGGAGCACTTATTGTGCACCTCCAACTGACAAATGCAGCCTGAAAGTGAGTTGGGAGTCAAAGTCTTGTGGAAAGTCAAGGTGACTTATGTGCCAATAGGCTGGATTCAAAGAGCTTTGCAAAAATGCAGATCAACTAACAAGATTTATAAAACCCGTTAGGGGCTTAGAGGCTGCTTAATTCTCAAAGGTGCCAAGGAAAGTGCCTGACTCACAGAGGGATGGATGGGGCTTACAGAGGTGGCTATCTCAACCTTACAGTTGAGAAGAAAAGGGGACTCAATTTCTCTTGGAAACGAGGTTTTGACGTGCCGAGATGTTTACTCCGAGACTTGGCTCCTCCATCACTTACTTTAAAGAAAAAGAAACCAAGTCCTGCTGCTGCAGACAACTGTTACAAACATCCACCCAAAGTCACTGCAGAATCTGCTGCTTTAGCTCGCCAGCACCAGACACCACCCAGAGGAGCATAAGACTCAATCAGATTCAGCACACAAGCTGGAAAAAATAAAAAGGGGGGGGGAAGATTAAAAAAAAAAAAAGAGGACTTTGCACTTCTACAGCTCCCCAGGGACTGGCATTTCTCAGGCTGGAAGCAGCCCGTCAGCACCTGTGGGCAGCCAAGGTGACATGCAGCAAGCCCATCAGCCACTCTGCACCCAAGAGGGTACAGACCACGACCTGCTGAATGCCAAGGGCCCCTCAGCCACCTCCCTGCTGGGTTTTCTCTCTCCCCTGTTTTTTTTGCGACACGGCTGTTGAGAATCTGAAAGCCTGGATTATAATCTTTATGAATCCCATAGTTAGATAGCGCTGAACAGCAGCCCAGCAATACCAGATGTTCAAACAAAGCTGCCAACCAACAGCTGTCTGCAGCTTGCAGCGTGTTTTTACTTTAAAATGCAAAATGATACCAATCTATATTAAAAGAGAGACGTTTGGAGCCTTGCGATAGCAGCTGAAGCTGTGGATATTGCTCTTTCATGCAGGGTGTGGCGGCAGAAGGAAATATCTCAGAAACTACTGCTAAAGCCGCCCTCCTGCCCCCCCCAAATCCTGGCCCTTTTCCTAATGGGAAAGAGACTCACGTTACTGCCTGAGTGCCATGAATGTACCAGTGCGTGTCCAAACAAGCCAGCAAAAAGAAAAATGCACCATGAACAAACACTGCCTAACGAAGGATGCCAGAACAAATCTGGGCGCTGCACCTGGCTCTCAGCGGCACAGGGAGGATGAAGCAATGCATGAGTGGATGGAGGAAGCCAGCCCTGGAGTGCAGCAGTGCCTCCCCTCCTGTGCTGGTGACCAAACTGGGGGTGCAAAGGTCCCTTCTGGCAGCAGAGTATTGGCAGTGGAAGCAAGGGATGCCGGTGCTCCTGTTCATCTGCGTAGTGTCCCACTGGTTGTCCCATGTCCCTCTAAAACAAACACAGACGCTCGTGCAGTGGTGGCCCCACCAGGAAAACTCTGCCGGGTCCCCCTCCAAGACTTGGTGTGCAGCAGGTTTTGAACTGGCATCACTTTGTACCTTTATTTGTTAGACTGGCTAGGACCAGGCACAAAGGCCTACACCCTGCAACCTTTTCCGCACACCAGCAGCTGGGTAAGGCAAGAGCCAGACCTCAGCCTCACTCTCCGTGCTTCCCCCCTCTGGAAATGCAAGCAACCCGCACCCACCGCATTTTGGGAGTGGCAAGTCCTGAACGTGGTGGGCACAGCACAGTACTTCTGGCTTGCAGGCATCGCGCAAAGAGGGCTCTGACTTAGTCAAACATGACGTCCCAAATTCCCCACCAGCCAAGATCACAGGAAATCTTTGGGACCGGTCCCAAGGCTGCCTCATTGTGCTCCGAGCAGCAACAGCATGAATGAATCACACTCCTCAATGTGACACCCAGCTCCCAGCAACGTACTTGGGACCAAAATATTTACATTGCAAACGAGTAAGAATAGGACCAGATCCCCTCCCCAGCCTGGTGACACAAAAAGGCCAACCTGGTCTTGCATTGAGCAAGTGTGTGGTGGAAGGATAAGAGAGCAGGAGGCAGAGACCAGCCCTGTGTCTCACAGCCTGGCTCTGCCCAGCAATGCTGAACCAGAGCCCTTCCCCATGGCAGCAAGACCCCCAGAGCAGCAAGCATTGAGACTACAATCCCCATGGTACCACGCTCCCAACAGAGCTCAGCAGCCCAGTGACAGACGAATGAGCATGCTGGGACCTGTAGTTTCCAGCCAGCCAGCTGCAAAATGCCATCCGCCAGCAAACACGTCTCGAATTAAAGAGATGCAAGGCCTCCAAGCTCCTGGCAAGGTGCCAGTCGCAGCTTCTTGTTGGCAGGCACTTGGCCAATTCCCATGTGTTGCATTAGCCCCTTTCCAAGAAGCAGCCAAGAGCCCGCACCCCGCAAACCTCCTCGCAGCCAAGCTGCGCCCTGCGCTTGCTGAAGCAATGTGTCTGCATGGACCGCAAGATGCTCCCAGAGCTCAGGTGCAGCCCTGGGCCGCAGGACATGTCAGCCCTGCTCCTGCCTTGCTGTGAGCCCCTCTGCTTCTGCTCTGTGGCACTGGACCACTGATTTTGGAGCAAGACCCTGCAGCCAGCACTGCCCAAGCTTCAGCTATATAAAGCTCGACACTGCGTCCCTAGAGGGGTCAAACAAAGATGCCACCGAAGCAATCAGAGTCGCAGGCAGCAAGAAGCAACACTCCAGCATGGTGCTTTCACGCAGAACAGCACAAGCAGGCAAAGCTCTGCTGAACCACCACACTGGTGGGGTTGGAGGCAACCACCTCCACGCAGCATTCCAGCCAGGCATGCAGCCTGCCCCCGTGTGCTGCTGCCCCATGCTCCAGCAAGGCCAGGACCGTACATCACCCCTTGGGAAGCACGGCACCCCCCTCCTTGTCCACTCACCCTCCCTGCTGCAGAGGAAGTTGCAGCGCCTGGCTGATGTCAGGAGGCATCACTTCACACAAAGGCCAGGCTTCCTGGCAGTGAAGGGGTGGGGGAGTGGGGAGGAAGGGGAAGAGGAGCCCGGGGCAAAGGCAAGCGGCATCTCCGGCTCCCCATGTGTGCACGAGGGGCAGCAGCAGAAGATGGCGCGGGCCCTTCTCCTTTAATTGCCCTCGCACTTGGGAAATAGAGGCAACATTCTATTTCCCAGTGCCCTTCAAAGGAGCCCCAGCATGCCCCTGCCCTGCAGAGCTGTGGTGGAGCGTGCACCCCTTTCAGGATACAGAGAAAAAAGGGACTTGAGTTTATTTTAATTTGCTCCTGTAAATAAATCAGTCCCATCTCCACCTCAGCCAGATCACAGCTGCTGCCAACCAGGGGAAGCACGCTCCAGCCAAGCGCAGGGCACAACCCCCTGCCCAGCACTCACCCAGGAGAAAAGCCACCTCTGTGACAAGCTTGAACACCAGCTCCCCCAAAATGGGCACAACTGTGCACCACACCTGACTGTCTCCTGCCCACAGGTGGCTAAATGCTCATGGTACCTGTTATTTGATAAATAGAGGTAAAAACAACATATTCAGGACAAAGTCAAGAGTCATCTGCACCCCTCATTTCCCAAATTCCTCTCCCCAAACTCAGCATCTTTACAACACACAGCACATCATGGTACCCACAACATCGACATGACCTCCTGCTTCAGCCTCTCCTTCCCTTCTCTGTCTCCCACAGCCCCAGCTCACCCCCCAGCAGTGGAAGGGGCTGTGGCCAGCACCAGGCTGCATTGCTTTTGTCTTCACCTCAGTCACTCTCCCAAGGGCAGGAGCACTCTGGATCAGCTGCACGGGACCAGTGAAGACAGGTTGGCCATAGGGGGCCTGCAAGATCTGGTCTATGTTGACTGAGGGGAGGAATCACTGATGTTGCAGGGGGAAGCCCAGGAAGGTGGGTTTTGTATGCAGGCACTGTCAGGGAATAACTGTAAAGAAGCAAACCCCACCGCTCTCCTTCAAGGTGCTGACTTCTGCTCCTGAGAGGAGGCCTGTCATTGGTTTTTAATCTCACCCGATTACGGGCCAGCCTTTGACATTATTGATCTCAGGCCCCTGAAGTATCATTTATCTTCCAGGTTTGACTTGGCAATCAGAGCTTGACAGCTCAGACCCCAGTTGGCTCCATCCTCCCGGGGAGCCAGGGGAACCGCTCTGCTCAACTCCAGTCCGCCGATTCATGCAAGCCACATTCGAGCCTCAGCTTCCATCCCCAGATGAGGCAGCTTTTGTCAGATGCCCTCTCCCCAACTGGCATTTCATCTGCTGACTCAAAAACCCAACTCCTTAGGTCTCCAGCAGACCGGCAGTGCTTTATCAAGCCCGGCAGTCCAAGGTGCCTCCAGCACTGGCTGCTTCCCCTCTCGGTTTCATTATCCTCTTTTAAAGAGGATGCGGTGGAGGCACAAAGGTTATGGGATGTGCCGAGAGCCGCACAGGGAGCGGGGGCAGTGCCGCATGCAGGGTACAACCAGAGAAGCCATTTCTAGCCGTGACTGCACTGCCATTTTCTAGAGCAGAAGGACCAAGAACAGCAGCTCCTCATCCCCTGGCGAGCTTGCACTCGCAAACAAACCTGGCTGCTAGCTTCATTCTGCAGTGGCTTCTCCTCACCTGCCGCCTAGCACAGCCACACCTCAGGGCCAGCTCATGATTTCTGTTTGACCTTCAAAACGTTAATGGCTGCTCCCTCCACTGGGCAGAACAAGAGACGGGCTCCACGGATGCAAGCAGCCTGCAGGGCTGAGATTCAGCACACCTGGGATCACCACCCCATGGACAGGACAGGCCTGGGATTGCTGCCCCATAGGTTCCCACTCTCCTGGATCCCTCCACCTTCCACCCAAGCTGACAGACATTCCCAGCATCCACCTTTTCGAAAGCACAACGCTTTCCTCAAATGTCTGTGTCTACAGTTACTGGGTGCAGATTGTCCATGACGGATTTCATTTCCGATGCCTCCTGTCTCTCCCCCTCTCCTGCAAAGCTGGGCCTTGTGTTTTGTGAAGGAGGGACATTTCCTGAGGAAGGCTCCAGCGGGCAGTTTTAACGTGTAGAGGAAGGTTTAGCTTTTACCCGTCACCTCAGTGTTGTCGATCAGATTGCTGCAAAAGCACTTTGATACATGGGGATTGGTACCATGTTCATAGATTATAGCAGTAGCCAGCCTTGGGAAGAACCCGGGGAGGAAGCGCCTGGGTGGGGGCAGCTAGCAGGTTCCGTGTTCAGCACAGTACCACCACCAGCAAAGAAAGACTGAGTCTCCAGGATTGCTTCCCCATGCTGCTCTGGAATTCTCAACTCCCTAGCAGGTCCCCCCACTTCCACTTATCTCTACTTTAGGGTAACAGCCTAGCTTCCCTACCCAGATTTTAGGTCATTTTAGACATTAAACTGACCTTTTTCTCCTCTGTTGTAAGTAAAATGCTACAAAAACCTTGGCTGGAGGACTGGCCGTTGTTTTACCTGCTGGGCTTACACCCTCAAGAGATATATTTGGCATGGGGTGGTCTTCGCATGACACACAAGGTGTTACTTCCAGTCCCCTGCCTGGATGCCTTGCTGCGCAGGTTGCCAGCAGGTAGAGGCAGGAAAATAACCCCAAAATGTGCTCCCGTTCCCTTGCAGGAGGCAGATCCCAGCCCCAGCCCCTACAACCAAACCACCACTGACCCAAACAGGGCTTGCAGGCCTCAGCCACCCAGCCATAACAGTGCAGCTATGGCAGGAGAGCTAGTGTCATTCCCTCCTGGATCTGGCCACCCCCATCACTAAGGAACTAGCACAATACCCGAGGGAAGGGGGAACGCAGGACCCCCCCGTCCCCAAAGGGTCTGCAAGAGGGGCAGAGACCTCACAGTGCATTTATTCCGCTCCATCCATTTGAGAGGCATGCTTCAAGGGGTTTTTTGCTGTCGGAGGCGGGTGCACCAGGACAGGAAGAGAACAAAGGGAGGCACCAGCACCCCCAGCCCTTTGTCTGAGCACATAGGAGTTCACCTGCAGGGAAAACAAGCTCCCACCGCAGAGACAGCAGCTCTGCACAGATTCGGATGGGGAGAGGGATGCAGCACCCCCCTGCTAGCAAGAGGATAACGAGCAGAAGGACGCAATCACATTACCCTCTCTCCCCTTGCCACATGCACAAGCCCATTACAGCACACACCACCCCCCCTGACTTTCCAACAGCAACCGCAACCAGCAATAAAAACCATTGCCACAAAAATATCAACCCACCCCCCAGCACAATCGATCTGTGTCTGCGTGTGGCCGAGCACCAAACCCCGGAGCTCAGCTCCACTGACCAGGATCGACTGGGAGGGATGGGGGTGGGAGAATAGTTTCCAGAGGACAGGATTTTAAAGCCACACAATAATGGGCTCAAATGAGGGTTTGGATTAAGCTGTTGTACAGCCAGGGAAAACACATTAGGATACAGGGGATTTTTCCTTCCCTTTCTCCAAAGCTCCAGGTCACCCAGGCAGGGAGAGGAGAACTGGGTGATGCCGAGCAAACAGGGGGGATCCTGCACAGGGAGAGATAGGTGGAGAGAAGAAAGGGCAGATCAGCCCTTCCCAAGCCCCAGATCATACAGTCGGCTGGTCTGACAACATTTACTCATATTTCAGAGAGACACAGCCATCCGGAACGTCACTCCCTGCCAACTGCCTCATCTGGAGCCATCCGCAGCTCAGCTCTTCCCAGCCCACTCTGGAGACAGGCCCCCCCCCCAGAATCCACAGACCAAGGAATTGAGAAAGGACAGGTAGGAAGAGAACAAACAGAGAAATAAAATTGATTCATGCTTAATTTATTTATTTTTTTTAGTCCTGGTACATTGTCCCAGCAAACGGATGACTTCGAGTGTGTGTTACGCAGACAGCACTGCTGCAGAGCGCTGCTCTGAGCCAGGAACTTTGCTCATGTTACCATCACAAGCAAATCACAAGATAGAAGTGGGACAACCATGATCCCCCAGCAAAAACAGGCCAAAGTTGTCCTTACCAGAAAGGATTCGGGACTGGGAACCTCTTCCCTGAGTTCATCTGGGGGACATATGTAAAAACTCTTGCGTGCATCCAGAGTCTCATGCCTGTAAATAACCATCCCTCCCCTCCGATTTGGGACCAGGCATCTCTTCCTCCCATTCCCAAGCACGCTGGCTGTAGTTCTCCTGAGTAAAGGAGGGGTGGCTGCCTCTATCAGTCCTTCTTCCATGGAGAAAAGAGAAGGGCAGGACCTGCACATTCCACGCTTCCCCACTGGTCCCCCAGCAGCTGCCCCATCTCCTCTACCAGCAAACAGAGGTTCATTGCAGAAAATTGCCTACCACCACAAGCAAGCAAGCTCAGCAGCTCTGACTCCTCCAAGCCATCCCACTTACTCCATCCAAACGAGCATCTCCTGAGCCTACGGGCTGCTGATAAATGCAGAAAGTTGACAAAGTCACAGGAACCTAGCCCAGATCCACAGCATTTTATTTTTTAAAAAAAGAAAAAAAGCCAGGCCAGACTAGATTCTGCCCCGGAGCCTGTGTGGCAGAATCCAGCTTCAAGTGTTTATTTATAAATCTGTACATACATGTACATTTGAATTCTGACAGAATTAATTCTGGCATCCAGCTAATTCAAAGCATTCCTCCCCCATCACACTACTGTTGCAGGCCAGCCCAGCACAGAAGCTGATTATAAAATGCTGCACTAGCCAGGCATTTCTGCAAAGGCTTGTGCTATTGAGCTTTCAGTCTTTCCTTGCTTGGCTATTTCATTGTTTCGGTGTCGATCCCTCCTCTCTTGCCCTGTGTTTCCTGGTTACTTTTGTCCCTGCTCTGGAAGCATTGCTGCTCTCAGCCCCATTTCAGTGTCAGATTGAAAAAAAAAAAAACCAAAACAATTACATGAAATTAAAGAGAAGAAAAGAAGAAATTACCACCGTGTACCAAGATTTCCAGTAAACAGATAGGTAATGAGCAAAAAATAGGCCAATATGCTGCAAGGCAAGCTGCAGACAGATTTGGGGCTAGAAAGCCCACTGCCTCACTCCAAAGCACAGCTAAGAAATCCCTGTGTGGTCACATGCTGTCCTCTGGAGCAGAGAGGAGAGAGGTCAGGGCAGCCAGCACTGTAAGAGCCTCTTTATTCTTGGGCAGTTGCATGAATCTGATCACTTGTGCCCTTTGTGAGACATAGAAATCTGCCTTCTCCTCCCACACCCTTCGCCATCCCCCCTTCTGCTCCCCCTGCTCAGACAGGGGCAGAGGCAACTCCTCGGCTCCAGAGGCAAAAACCAGAGCAGCAGAGAAGCTGCAGACCCCCCTCCAGCAGGACCAGGCTTGGCCGAGGACACAGGAGAGCTCGAGGACAGTGATTTGCTGGAGCGAGGGGAAGAAATGTGAAGGACAGTCCTGGGACTCGCACGTTCCCTCGAAGGGCTCACCCAGGCTCCCACATGCGAGGCACGAGGCTGAGGGTTAGAGGAAAGTCCCAGGTCTCACATTGCAGACCACATCTTTCCTACTTCTCCCTCTCTGCCATGCTCATGGGCTCGAGGTCAGCGGCATGCTGCACACCTCCATGCCAGCAGCCACATGACGCTTACAGAAATATCATGGGTTGGATTTAGACCAAACAAGGGTCTGAGCTCAGTTTATTATGCCTCCACCACCAGCCAAAACTGGGCTTACCTCCTGGGTCACAGACCAGACCAGGACACCCCTGCCTCAGGGTCTCATTAAAAGCCACTGCCGAGGGAGGGCTTCAAGGCAGAAAGTTCTCTGGCCAGGGCTGCCTGGCATGGGTGGGCAGGGCTGTGCCTAGACATCCCCACCTGCAAAGTACAGCCAACCCCTATACACACCACAGGCATAAGCCTGGGCTACAGTTTGTTGCTGTTCCTTGCAAAGCAGCTCAAGGACCTCAGATGAGCCTCTCTTTCCCTCTCCTCCTTCCACCTCACTCTTCACCAGCACCTGCCCACATAGCATTGTCCCCCTTGAAAAGAGAGCATTCACTTCTGCAGCCCCCGTCCTACTCCTTTACCAAAGCTGTCCCCTCTATGCAAGCCTCCTTCCTCCCACCCAAACCCACCAGGCTGCCTCCCCGCATCCTCCATTTCTGTTGTCACTTCTCGGATTGACTTTACACAGAAGACTCGTGGCAGCAGGTCTAGAGCAAGTAACCACTGGCAATCTGATGGGCTAAGGGTGAGGAAAACGCTCAAGCTTACCAGGAAAGCAGTGGGGAAAAGACCTTAGTCCAAACCCCAGGGAGACAGAAGAGTGTCCCAGTTCAGCCAAAGGTCTGGGACCGCCAAGATACACACTGCCACTGGGCCAGCAAACCCAGATGGGTTTGCAGCAAGGAGGCTCAGCGCCACCCCACCCCAAGACCTCTCCAGGGCAGCACAGGCTGCTATCAGTTGAACTGAAATTCCCTGCTGCTCCTGACAACACATTGCAGCAAAGCCTGACAGATCGATGGTGGTGAACGGCATGGAGCTAGAAAGCGAGGCTAGGTGGTGCTAGGATTTCTGTGACTGCCCAAGGCCCAAGAAGTCATTACTCATCATGGCAGCTTGACCAACTGACAGCATCCCAGGGCACAATGATCAGTCACATTTAGGAGCCTGGTGCTGGACTCTTGAGGCCCCCCTGGGCAGGAACCAGGGCACGGGCAAAGCCAGAGGAGTGAGAGACCTGGGTTAGGCTGACCTAACCCCTGGGTCGCACTGGTGGTTTAACTCTGGGGTGCTGGTGGAAGCTCAGATGGAGGGTGCAGGGAGAACCTGCGCATCTCCAGCTTCATAGGACCTACTGCCAAAGTAGTCTGTGGACCAGGTATGTTCTAAGAGCGCTGTGGGAAACACCTGCCAGGCACCAGCCCACACCATCTACAGTCACGAGAGCTAAATTAAGGCTCGAGCACTTGCGCTCACAATGCCTTCAGTGAACTGCATGCCACGCTCCTTATAAACAAGTCATCTGGAAAATAAGTAAGCCTGTAAAAATCCAGCCCATCACAAGTTACCAAACCTGTTTGAGTAAAACAACCTACAGTAGCTCATGCCAGGAGCCTGGCAGTGGAGCCGACCCCAGCCTCCCCAGCACCGGGGCTCCCTAGGTCCCAGCAAAACATCCCTGGCACAGATGGCAGCATGGAGATGCAACACAGGACTTGTTTCAAACAGAAAAGTATCCCTGGTGTCAGGGCCATCTAACAAAGAAAGCTGGTGGCATTTTCCCTCTAGAGACCTAGAGCTTTTGAACCACAGACGTAGTCAGCTGGGGCAAGTGGGAAAAGCGCACGGGCCATCTCTGCACTGGGGCTGGTGGCCAACTCTGGCAAAGGACCAGAATTTCTGGTACAGACTTGGGATTCATCTCTTTCTGTGCTCCCCTCTCCCCTCTCCCATACTTTAGAAAGCACCTGAGTTGGGCTTATCTGGGGGGCTGCCAAGAAAGCAAGCCCAGACCCACCGAGGAACAGATGGGCCCAGCAGCCCAGTCCCTGTCTGTCCCCCTGGATTGCCAAATGGGCGCCGCTCCTCGATGCCTGCAGAAGGATCCCCAATGTTTCCCACAGGTCTCAGCACCACAACATGCTTCCTCCCTCTTAGTGTTCAAAATCACCAGAGATCTTCAGAATGTGGAGGGATATTCTCCCGCTTTTCCCAAAAATGTGCTGCAAGCTAGGTCAGAGGAAAATCTACCTCCTTTCCCTGAAACAAAACAGGAGCAGAGCCTCTACCCAAGCCCATGCCCACTGGCGATACCTCCAGCTGAGCAATCCCTAAGCAAGCTCTGATGTACCTGGCCTCAATCAACTGCATCCCACACAAAGATGGGGCAAACGAGGTAATACACCACAAGTGAGTTCCTTTCTTTGGCTGCTGCCGTCTGACCTGTGCTCCAATCCCAGCAACGTATTTTTTTATTGTATATAATAAATAAAAATAAGCAATGCATCAGCCTCGTGCTGGAGCAACTTTCTTTTTCAACCCTGGAAGCAGGCTCCCCTGTGCAAGCAGGAAGCACATGGCTGGGGAACCAAAGGCAAAGATGGAAGAAAAAATGTTTCGTTTTGAGACCTTGACACAAACAAAACGACAAGAAGCAAAAAAAAAAAAGAGGGTGGGTTGTTGGCTTTTTTTTTCCTCTCCTCTTTAAGCTCTACAAAAACAGGAAACAAAGGAGAAAACATCTCACAGGGGGGAAGGGGAGGTAAGCGCTTTATACGCCCACGAAAGAAAGATTAACCACATATTTTATTTACTGTTTGTATTACGGTTGCACTGTGGAGTTCAACCAATTCTGAGCCAGGGCTCTGCGGGTTTGTGCAGCACCTAACGCTGAGCAGTCCCCTTCCTCCAAACCCACCAAGCATGCGCCTCTGCTTCAAGCAAGCCTTCCACAGACACCCGCCTCCGGCCTCTTTCGCCCAGCACAAGCTCTCTTGCCACAGCTGCCAGCTGAGAAAGCACCGGTGCTGTCCCCAAGGAGTTTTGAGCCCCTTTTCCCCTTCAAATGAGACTGTAACCAGGGATAAAGATGCACTCCAAGGTGGGCTGGCAGCAGAGCCAGAGTAATAAATGCCAAAAAAGGTGAGTTTATGAGGACCGTGTTTGCAGGCTTCCGTCCCTCCTCTGGGCTATGGGGGCCACCCCAGGTTGATGTCGCACCCTCCCACACTCACACTTCCCCCACACCAAGGACAGGGCTCTGAGCCTCTACACTTTGACTCATTTCTCAGTTAATGGCTTTCCGAATGCGAGCCATGCATGGAACAAACCTCTCACGATGGGGCCCGGACCTCCCAAGCCCGGCATTACTCATCCACCCCCCAGCCCCAGCCCTTCTTCCCCAGGATGCTCCAACAGCAGCTCACCACCGCAGGGTGAGCAAGCAGACAGGAATCCCGGGCCTGGCTCCCGCAGGCGGGAAGCCGTCACCAGCTGAGTGCACGCACCCTAATTCGGGAGCCAAGGCAGCCTCCTTCCTTGCCGGCTGGCAAGGGGTGGCTTTCAGTCAGAGACCTGCCCAAGGCCACACAGCCAAGGCAACCTCCCAGGCATTTTTCCCTGGGGGCTCTCCCCTACTCCAGCCATTTCACAGAGCAACTGCTTCAGCTGCAAGGGGGATCCTCTGGGCACACCATCCCCCAGCATTGGGCTCTCCTCCATTGCCCCAGCCTCCAAGCACCCAAGTGAGCCACGCACCCAGCGGGAAGAGACAAGCTTATCGCAGAGAAAGGAAATTAAGATAATGCAGCAATGGAGGTACTGAGGGATTTGGCCAAGGTCACAAAATAAGTCTGCGGCTCTACAATACAGCCATCCGACACATTCAGTATCTGGCCACATATCCTAAAATTTCAAGCCAGGGCCAAAATCCAGCCTAGCCGGTGGCAGCTTTCTGCCAGGTCATTAGCAGCATGGATTTGCAAGGAGCAGTGAACATCCAGCCATAACAACGGCAGCAACAACAACAACAAAAAAATCCCACCAAAAAAAACCAAACCCACACAGCAAGAGTGGGAATAGATGAGATCAAAGTGTCCTGGAAAAGGACCTGGAAAAATAGTTTTGGTCCCTGGCTAAGGCTCCCGGGAAGTGCACACGCAAGCCCTGTCCCAGCCCCGCGCAGCCCTCCCAGGGTGGCTCCCCACCCTGGCAGAGGGAGACCAAAATGACTCCCTAAAAATAGAAGCAGAAAAGAGCTTCTCCAAAAGCCTGGCTGGGTCTTTCCCCTTCCAGTGCATGTGGCGGAGCTGCTGGCACCTCCGTGGAGGTCTCTGGTTTTCCCCAAAAAAACCTGGAGAGGCAAATAACCTTCCTGTGAGCTCAGGCTGGCTCCTCTCTGTACAGAGCTGCCCCCCCTTCCCAGGCCTGGCCATCCAATTGGAAAGTAATTATACTGCAATTTTTATTTATGACTTTTTTTTTAATTGCTAAATGGTGACTCATTTTGGCAACATTAAAATACACAGGAAATCATCCCCATTTTACAGTAATCACTATTCAATTCATTGTTAAATATTTATTTGGCGGACAAGTGCCGGGCCTCTTTCAAAGGGTCGGAGGGGGAGTGGAGGGGCAGCCCTGGGAGGGGGGGAAGGTGGTGATGGGCTCATGGTAGGGCTGCCCACAGGACTGTTAAATGCCCACCGCAAACTTTGGGGTGAAAGCTCCCACCAGATGGTCTAGCCACCAGCAAAATAAAGACTCGCTTTCCCCTTGAATCAAGCTCTATGCCTCATGCTGCTTGGGGTGGGGGGCAGCCCTGTGCCCCCTAATAAAAAATCCACTATTTGGCCAAACCCCAAGCGTGGATGCCCGCCAGCAAGAAGCCATGGGTCTCCAGCACGAAGCTCTCCCAGCGCCTGGGGGAAGAGGATGGCGGTTGCTGGCTCCGGCGGGAGGCAGTGGGAAGAGCCGGCAGTTTGACATTCACAGGTCTTAAAATTGACGGGGTCCACGTCTGTGGCCGCTTTGTGTCCCCCCCAGGGGAGGCTGATTTTGGGGCAACTCAACCTCAGATGTGGGCAGCAGCTCTGCCTTCCCCCAAACACCTGCGTACCCCAGCAGGAGCCGGGGAGACAAACCCTCCAAATGCCCCAGCCCAGGACCCCGACCCTTCCTCACACAGCCCAGACCCAGGCAGCCGAAGGTCCTGCGGCTGGACGGCTCCCGAGGCCTTCCAGTGTGGACTCCCTTCCCTGGGGAGACCCCCATGACGCCCACTGACTCCGTCACCACTAGGCTGTAGCGGCCACCTAACATGTCCGCCACAGGGGGACCGGTCGGAGGAGGAACAGCACCGGGGTGGATTTTACATAGGCCCTACACAAACACTGTCCTTTGGGGAACAAACACAGCAGGGAAGAGGGCGGCCGGGGGAGCAGCAGCCCCCCCAGGCCAGACAAACCCACATCTCCACCAAGGTCCGACTTACCCTGATCTCATTGCGGCGGATCTCCACGTCGCAGACCGAGTGTCCCTGGTGGGCCCCGCTGTAGTAGCAGCAGAACTGGCAGACGGCCACCTGCTCGGCCTCGCAGTGGTACAGGCGGTAGGCGTTGTGCTGGGGGCAGCTCCAGGCCCGCACATCGTCCGCCTCCACCAGGAGATGGCCCCGGGCCGTGGAGGGCTGCTGCAGGTGGGTCTGGACGTGGGACTGGCAACACGGAGCCTCGCACCTCAAACAGATCTTCTGGGCCGGCAGCGGCGGGCCCCGGCGGCAAAAGACGCAGTGCAAGACAGAGGGGGGCTTCTCCAGGTTGAGGGAGTTGAACTTCTCCACAATGTTGGTGAGCTTCAGGTTCTTCTCCAGGTTGGGCTTCTGGTTGTAGGCCTGGTTGCACTCCGGGCACCGCACCAAGCCCGACTCCTTGGCCCACGCCTCCCCGATGCAGCCCCGGCAGAAGTTGTGCTTGCAGGGCAGCTGGACCGGCTCCACGAAGACGTGCAGGCAAATGGGGCAGATGAGCTCCTCTTCGAAGCAGTTCTTCCAATTCTCAGCCATCTCTGCCGGCAGCCTCTGGCGACGTCTCCCCCCTCGCGCTTCGGTGGCTCAGTGCGGTCTAGGGGCGGACGCTGGGGTCTGTCCTCCCTGCAACGGGAAGCCTGGGGGTGAACGGCTGGGCTCCCCCCCACACCCCCGCAGCACGCGCAATTAAATAACGAACCACAGCAGATTTTAAAATCGGGAATAAAATAAAACCACAGAGCAGCACTCTAGGAATCTCCAGCGAGAAAACGTGACGTCCCCATTGCTTCGTGAAAAAAAAGCAACGCAAACGGTTAAAAAAAACCCCAACTTGATATTGTAGGATTTACAGCCCAAAGTCTTAACCACCCCTAAAAGCCATTTGTTTCTTTTTACCCCCCCCGGAAGGTGAATCGAAACTTACCAAAGGTTGAAAAAAATCCATACAAAATCCAGCAGCAGAGTCCAAGTTCCATATAAAGCTCCTAAATTTAGCGCTCCGGATCGGATTTTTCTTTTCTTAGGTTTGCAACTGACATTCAATATTTTAAAGGGACTTTTGTCCCCCACCAACCTGGCTAACAGCTGAGAGCACGGACTCGCTCGGGGGTTTTTTTTTCCTCCCTGTATTTCTCCTCCCTCTCCCCCTGATGGGAGTTGGGAATCAGAGTCTTTTAAAGGAAACAGATCAAAGGGTTAAGATCCAAAATGGGAAAAGGAGGAAGATTAAAAAAATAATAATAATAGCGACGATGACGATGGCGAAAAACGAATTCTCTCCGCGGCCCCCGAGATTTGCTTCTAACCGGCAGAGCAGCGAAGAAAAAAAGGAAGAGGAAAAAAAAAAAAAGACAAGACAGAAAAAAAAAAAAAAAGGACAAGAAAAAAAACCCCTCTCGCCTGCTTCGAGATTGCGAGGTCTTGAATGGAAGAGCTCGGTCATTCAGAGCAAACCCCAGCCCAGCGCAGCCCTCCCAGCCGCGTCCGAGGCTCCCGGAGAGGGATGGGAGGAAGGATGGGCTTTGCCAAGCGCGGATCTAAACCCCGCGGACCCCAAATCAACCTGCTCCGGCTTCCCAAAGGGCGCGGGTGGGGGGGGTGGGGGGTAAAAAAGGCGTCCGGGGCGGGGGTGGGGGGTGTCCCCGAGCTAGCCCGGCCTCATGGCCGGCCGGGGGGGGACACGACACACGCAGCCCCCCGACGGCAACCAGGCGGTTGAGCGGGGGGTGTCCGAGCCGCCCCCGGAGCGCCTTTCCCGGCCGCCGGGAAGGGGTGCGGCGGCCAGCCGGCCGGGGCGTGCGGTTCCGGGAGAGCCAAGTCAGCTCTCAGCCATTTTGAGCTGCCCGTCTGGAGAACGGAGACCGGAGGCGTATTAAAAATAATTAAAAAAAAAAAAAAAAAAAAAGGTATTTTTTAGAAAAAAAAAATCAAAAGTCACCGGAACAAAACCCTTGCCGCTGCCTCCCCCGCCCGCGGCGGGGCTCTGCAGAGCGGATGCGGGTCGAGCCGAGCCCAGGCAAGCCGAGCCCAGCCGAGCCGAGCCCGTCCCGTCCCGGCGGGGCCGCTCAGCACAGCCCCCCGCGCCTTCCCCCGCCGCCGCCGCCTCCTCCAGCCATCTTGGGCTCGCCCTGGGCGCCGCCCGCCCTCCGGAGCCCCACGCCCCGGCCTTCCTCCCGCCGACCCTGGGGAGGCGGCTGCGGCCCGGGGGGACAGGAGATTGAGGGGTGCGGGAGGGTGCGGGGGAGGCGCGGATCCCCGCAGCGGATCTCCGAGGGGAGGGGGCGGTGCCTGGGAGGCGGCCGGGCTCAGCCCCGGCGCGGGGGGCCGGGGCGGCGGCGGCGGCGGCGGCGGAGGGGGGGAGCGGCCATGGGGGCGGCGGCCGCGGGTGATGTATCGACCGGACGGGAGGGGGGGGGGGGGGCCGGTCCCGCCCCGCCCCGGCGCGCCGAGGGGCCGCCCCGCTCGGGAGCCGGGAGGGGGAGCAGGGAGGGGAGGGGGGAGCGGAGCGGAGCTGAGGCGCCGGAGCCGGTGGATCCCGCCGGGCGCTGACGCCGCCGCCGCCGCCGCCGCCTCTGAGGTGCGCGGCCCTGCGCTGCGCTGCGGCGGGACCGGCCCCGCCCCGCCCCGCGGCCCCGCCCCGCGGCCCCACCCGCTGCACGTCATGGGGAACCGCCCCCCGCCCCGCCCCGCCCGGAGACGGCGCCGCCTTAAAGGGGACATGGCTGGGGATGGGGCTCGCTGCTGCGCTCTGCGCTGCGCACCCCAGTCCACCCGCGGCATGGCGCGATGGTGGTCCCTGCGGCTGTCCCCTCCGAGGAGCCCAAGCTGGTCCCCAGCCGCGATGGCCCCGCTCGCCGCTGCACCGGCGGTAGGGTTACCCTGCCGGGCCCCCAGCATCCCTACGCAGCTTGGAGGCACGTTTGCTCACGGTGTCGGTCTATAAACAGGGTCCCCTTGCCCGGGAATCAGCTCACATTTGGGCCACAGCTGGCCCCAGGTACAAAAAGTGCCCTCTGAAGCCTCCGACGCCCTCTCGGCTCCCCCCTGGATGCGCTGTCACTTTGCACAGGACCATTTCAGGTGTGTTTCTTCCCTGCGCAGAGCAACAGCCGTTTGTCCCCAGGGTATTTCCAAAACCGGCAGCCCCAGCACCTCCCGCCAGTGCCCGGGGCACAGAGGTGTCTCTGTTAACAACTCTCCCACCAAATGCTTCCACAGCTGTTCTGTGGGCCACTGCGTATCCAACCCCTGCCAAATGTGCTGGGCTGCTGGGAATAAAGCACGCTGCTGGTGTAAATCCCTTTCCCACTGGCGGGGGTCACAAATGGCTTCAAAACAGAGTATTTAGACCAAAAAATGCTTGGGATGCACAGTCATGTTTATGGTGGGGTGACAAAGGGGCAAAGGCTTAGACAGTGGCTTCAGGATCTGGCCCCAACACTGCCCCGGGTGATGCTCGCTGATGGCAATCTGCCTCTGGGAGGGATTTAGCAGGAGTTCCCCAACTGCGGCCTCAAAACCATGGACCAAACCATCCATAGACATCACCCAGCAGTGCCTACTATAGCTCCCCATAGCCCCAGTGCCATGGGCCACCCGGGGCAGCCAGCCGCCTGCTAGAGGGATGAACGTCCTACAGCACACCTGAGGTAGGGGTGATCCAGGTCCTTCCATGATTTCCTTTATGGGAACCCCCTGTGCACAGGTGGGTCCTGCCAAGAGACACCCCAATAAGGAGACAGAGTGATGAGTACCTGCTATCTTCAGGTTGGTTTGCATTTGGGATCCCTCATCCCATTTCCCTGCCTCCACCTTTCCCCTCTCACTTCCTGCTTTGATGGGACAGCGGGGAACACCTCTACCTGCTGTCCACATTATGCCCAGCACAACCCAGTCCCAAAGTGCTGCCCCAGGGCAAATAATAACACCGTCATACCCCAGTACACCTGATGATGATGGGGCTGCAGCTGGTGTGTGGTGCCTGGACTGGCTCGGGATGCCTCGCTCGCTTCTCATTTCTGGGTGAGGCTCCCACAGCCTCTTTGCCACGATAACACCTATTTCTAGGTTCTTTGATCCCTGCCTGCGCCCGAAAGCCCACAGCCAAGCCACCCCGGGAGAGGGGCTCACCCTGTGTCACCCCCTGGCTGCGCCCCCCCATCCCCACACACCCAGCCCATGGCTCCTGGGGCTCAAACACCAATTCCTGCAAAGGGAGTGGTTTGCTGTGTAATTCCTCTGCCAGGCCTCAAAGCCTGCGGGCTGTGTATCTCCTCTGGGGTTTTACAAGCCGTCCAGCAGCCGGGACCGGCAGGAGCTGGGCAGGGAGGCATGGGATGCGTCAGAACCGCTGTCAGTCGGCCGAGCCCGTGTGGAGGCAAACCTCTCCTCGAAAAGTCAGCACAAAACTATTCGTGACTCTCACTTCTTTATAAACACAGGCAATACCGGGCAGCCCCCGGTGACAGCTACCATCCCCACCCTGCACAAGGCACGGCTCTGCCGCAGAGGCTGCTTGGGCCCCCCCATGCCCTCCGCTGCGGGTGAGCTGGGGAAGCCGGGTGGTATTTAGCAGGGCTTAAAACGGGAAGGCAGATGGGATGGGGCTGAGCCAAGCCAAAAGGTGCGTCCTGCTCACAGCTAGGAATCCCACTGCTCCAGGGCTGGTGCTGGCCCTGCTGTCATCACACCCATGTCCGGATGATGCCACCTCCCTGCCCAGCCCAGAGAAACCCCCTTGGCAACGGGAGCCCCAAAGCCGGGCTGGGCATCGCAACCTTTCAGCAGCCAGCAGGACCTGCCAGGGGGAGCTGTAGGCAGGGAACCCCCCTGCCCACACAGCTCCCAAACACCCTCCTGCCACCACTGGGTGACTGATGGACAGCAGCAGGCAGGAGCTGCAGAAAGCCTGCCCACACTTTGGGCTCCCCTCCACCAGGGTCTAGCCCCATAGGGGTTCCCCAACCCACATCAAGGGGCTGCAGAGGTGGTGTTTAGCTGAGCCCTGGCGCACATAGCTCAACCTTGCCAAGCTTCAGTTTTCCCAGCCACCGCTAGGCCATCAGTCCCCTTCATCGGCAGTATCATTTTGGCAGCCCTTAACCCTGCCCTGCAGAGACCACCATGCCTGCCAGTCTCCCTGGTAAAGTATCAGCACCTCTTCTGGGGCCCCAGTTACCACTAATGGCTTTGGGCTGCAGGTACCCAGCCATGAAGGGCCAGCAGAGCATTGCCCCATGCCCTGAGGAGCCAGGATGCTCGGCCATTTGTCACTGAAGTGGCATTGATGGTACAGAGGGACCTTGACCCTGGGAAGCAGGGACGCACTGGCTGGCCCACAGACCCCAGGTGCCTTTGTCACTGCGGGCAGGGGATAAGCGGGGCTGTGCCTGGCAGCTTGCGTTGAAGACCTGCCTCTGCTTTCTCAGGCAGGGTTGAGCGATGTTTAGCCAGCCCGCTGTTCTGCGGGCTGGTTAAACAGAAACTCTGCTATTTAGGGCTGCAGACCCTACTGAGCTGATGGGAGAGGGATGGTGTTCGCACAGATTTATGGAGCACTCAGCTGTTAAAGTGACAGCTTCCATCCCCAGGACACTCCTGGCAGTTCCGGCACCCAGCCCTGCGCCTTCCACAGAAACCCTGAGCCCTCCGAAATCTATAAAATTTATATGCTTCTTTGGTCATTTATAACTCAGTTAACCAGACAGAGAGAAGGCATCATCGCCCTTCTGCCCTCATTCTGCGTAAGCCCAGTGAGGTGGTTTAGCCCAATGGAGAAAGCTCCCCCAGCCCTGCTCTGTGTGATTAGCACATTGAAGGCTTTTGCTGAAGTTTTAAGACTGAGTTTAAGGATTTAAGGAACTTGCAGGGTGGCAATACCCTGGTTTGCAGCACTAAATCCACCTGCTTGTGGCCATCCCCTGCTCCCAGCTGGGGTGGAGGAAGAGGGAAACAACCCCATGGAAGAGGCATGACATGGAGGTCCCAATGGCTGGTCACCCCCTGCCCACACCAGGGCACACCACCAACACGCACCGCTTGCGCCCTGCCATCCCACACATGTCCCCACTGTGGTGTCACCTGCCTGCTGTGGCACCCTCACAACCCAGCGCCTCCAAGGGGAAGATGCACATGTGCATGCCTGGTGCATCTGCAGGGGAAACCTCCCATCCTCTGCGATTAATAAAAAGGGACCAGGAGCTAGATGTGCAGCCTGGTCTCCGCAGCACACAAAGCAGGTTCCCTGCCCCAAGCACCCAAGCGCTGGGATCCAGCAACACTCACATCTGACATCAACAGCTGGAAACACAGCTGGGACGGTGTGCTGGAGGCAGGGATGGTGATGCCCTCTAATGGATGTGCAATAGGCTCCTCTTGGGCCAAAAATTTTGTTATTTCTGCCTTCCTCCTCTAGCCTAAAGCATGGGGCAAAGAAAATATTGAGGGCTGACCAAGGGGGACTGCATGGGGGAGTGATGGAGGGGAGCTCCACTTTGGTCCGGGGCAAATCCAGGGTGGAATGACCCAGTCTGGGGTTGAACGGCCAAATCCGGGGTTGCACAGCCAGCTGTGGGACAGGGGTGATGCTCCAAGGCTCATTGCCCTGGCCAGAGTCAGGGTGCCGATGGGTGCTGGCGAGTGCGGCAGTGGGTCCAGCAGCTGTGGGGCTGGAGCGGGACAGGTTGGGGGGAGCCGAGACAAGGGCCATGCGGTTCCCTGCCTGGTGGGGTTTCTTTCTATGCAAATGCCTGGGAGCAGCTGCCCTGCCGGCATGACTCATTTCCTGCTCTTGTGTCACATTCTGGTCAGGCCAGTTTGGCAAAGGCTTTCTTCTCTCCCTCCCTGGCTTCTCCTTCTCTCCCCCACCTCTGAGGGCTGGGATGTGCATTCGCTCAGCCCCTGGCAGGATGAGGCAGGATTTTCAGGAAACTGCGTCAAAGCCACAAAACCTCCATATATATATATATATACACACACAAAAAAAAAACAACAACCGAACAAAAATCCCAGCACAATTTCCTTTTTTCCTTTTTTCTTTGAGCATGAGGGAGACTGGGGGCCAGACAGGCTCCTCCGCTTTTCCCCCTGCTGGGGCGATTACTTCCCCCAAGATGCAATGGGACCCAGCAGAAGAGCTGTAAAAGTTTGCTGGGCAGCCGAGGGGAAAAAAAAACGCAGCTCAGCCTAATTTTACCCTTTGCTGCCAGTCAGAGAGGTGCTGCTGGAGGCGGGCTGCCAGTGGGAAGCCTTTACCAGAGGATGGATGGTGTGAGCATACGTGGGAGCTGCCAGCCCTGGGGTTCGCCTGGTCTTTCTTATTCTGCAGCAGGGCTCTAGGGCAGTCTCACCCCTGCACCCTGAAAAATGCACTGGCCGGGGTTAAAAGTAACTCATGAGTCTTAACAGGGTCGGGAAGGGTTGCTAGCAAACGCTGGCAGACTACAGAGTGGTGGATCTGTGCAGGGGTCCCATGTTTCCCACCCGCAGGTCCGGGGCAGGGGAAGATGATGCCAGGAGCAAATCCCTCCCCACAGCCCCAGCCAGACTGGCGCTGCCCTAAGCTCAGGCTGTGCCACAGGTAGAAAAGTCACTTTCTGGGGCATTTCCTTAGAGAAAGCAGCACCCCTCTACCCAAAACCTGTGGCTACCGGTGGCCCCGTTTCTCCCTCTGCACCAGCCCCTTCCCCCAGTGCATCAAGTGCTGGCACAACCTCCCACACTGTAGCTGGGCATCTCCCTGGGGGAAAGACAGAGCTTCTCAGTGTTGCCAGCCCAGCAATGAGCTTGGGGACACAAAGCTGCCGACCCTAGATCCGACCACGGGAGACTGAGGGTGGGAGCGAGGTACGATCCTACCACCTCCCTTCCCATCTGCAGTTTGGTTCAGCCGCCCTCCCACCAGAAGGCCCCTGCGGTCCCTGCCAGGGCTGAGGTGTAACCTCTGCAATCTTCACTCTGGAGCAATTTCTCAGCCTTCCTCTTCCTTTTCTGCATGCTCCCTGCAATTAAAAGCTGGCTGCAGCCAAATGACCCAGCGCCACATGCATGCTAAAAAGCCCCCTGCCAGGCAGCTACCAAGCTTTCCTTTGAAGGGCAGAGAGAGCATCTGCCAGCGCCATGCCCGTGCGACGCCCAAACCCACAGCCCCCGAGTCCAGCGGTGCCGCTGAGCCCCAGCTCGGTGCAGCCGGGGTAAACTGAGGCAGGGTGAGGGCAGGGGCTCGCCCTGGAGCCACAGCCCGTGCATCCTCCACTGCTGGGACTCTCCTTTCTCTCCAAAAACCTAAAGGTCTGTTTGCCCACAGCGAAGGGAAGAGCATGAGGATATCAGTGTAAATTAGGTCAGGAAGCATTGCTAATAAACTGTCACTCCTGGTTGTGTAATGGGAGCAATTGTGGGTTTAGGTCTCGTTAAGATACCAGGAAGGAAAACGTGGTCTGTCTGGGGTAGGAGGAGTGTGATGGTAAACAAAAAGGAGGGTCCTGTTGACAGAAGGATGAAGCTGCCTTTGCATTGGAGGCGTTTCTGTCCCATCCCAGTGCGTCGGCAGCCTGGGGCTTGGATTGACTCCCATGCAGGGGGATGCAGGGGGTGCAGCAGAGTGCACGGAGCAGGTTCCCAGCTTTCCCTGTGCTCTGCTCCTTCCCCCAGGCACCCCAGTGCCCCAGGGGATCAGGGTAGGCAGTTTTAGCTCCTCTGAAATCCCTGGTCCCTGATCCACCCTGCTCAACTCAGCACTTTGTGCTTGCTGTCCCTGTGCAGCCCTCTCTTGGGGTCCGATGGGGACCCGTGGGCAGCCTGAGAGACACGTTCGAGCCCTTCCTGCCTGCGCAGCCACTGGCGGCCCTCGTCTCCCCGAGGAGCCGCCAGGCTTCCTGTGCTGCCCACTGCCCTGCCCTGCCACCAGGCTCTGCCTAGGCAGCCTTCCCTAAGGGAACTGCCGGGCAGCAAGTGCCTCTCTGCCTGTCCCTCCCTACTGCCAGGGTGGCCCCAAACCCACCGGGCAGGTCCCTCCTGGAGTCCCTGGAGGGATGCTTGGGCGCTTGTGGAGCTGACCCAGCCCAAAATAAACCCAGGGCTCCCCATGAGCAAAACCCCAGGGTGCTGCCAAACCTTGGGTGGGGGCACCCGTGCTCCCTCCACAGCGGCTCCTGGTGTGAATCCAGCCCATGCACGCCATGAAGGAGTGGCTGGGGTGCCCGGAGGCCAGCGTTAGCCTTTAACCACCCAAAACACAGCGCAGAGGGAGAGGAAATTCTTGAGGCATCTATTAACATAAAAAGAGTTGTACTTCACGTTTGGTCCCACTTATGGCTTATAAATGATTACTGCACCTTTTAATAAATGGTTAATCAAGTGTTAGAGTCCAAACAAGTTGATGGGTTGCTTATTACCATGGTTTATAACCTTTTATGAATGCCTTCTGTCGATGTACTTATAAACATCCATACCACATACTTCTCATGTCTTGACATGTTGGTCACATCTGTTCGAAGTTTATTAACTCTTGAGCTGCTCCCTAACGGCAGGCCGGGAGGGATCCCGCTATTTATCTGTATTAAGCCGTGCAGCTCAGAAAGCACACCTGCGTGGCAAGAGCTGGCCGAGGGGTGATGTGGGCATCCCCCTTACCCAAAAAATGTTCCGAGCACGTGGGATGCGTCCTCATCTGCAGTAAGTCAGCAGCGGGGTGTTGCTCTCACGGGTGCAGGGTTTTTTTTGCCACTAGGACAAACAAACAAGGGAAGTTGGTGGCAGATTCTTCATCTCTTGAAGTCACTGAGCCAAGGCAGGATGTCGTCCTGGACCACCCGCTTGAATCAAAAACACAAGTTATTGGGCTCAACGCGAGAGGAATTGGGTGAAATTCTCTGGCCTGCAAACACAGGAGGTCAAACAGGATGATTTAATGGGCTCTTCTGGCCTGGAAATCCACAGAAACATCCTTGGCCATTACTGTTCGTGCGCAGCTGAAGCCCCCCTCACGTCATGTTGCAAATAATGAAATAAAACTCTCAATAAGCTGAATAATCAGAAAACAATTTTCCAATAAAAGCATCCCCCGAAATCTCCTTTTAAGGCAAGGACTGGGATTCCCAACGCTAAGCGTGTTCCCGACGCCTTGCGTTATTGTTCAGCTGCCTGTACCGGGGCCGGGCAGGCTGCCACGCTGCCCCGCGCCCCCGGGAACACTCCCTGCCACGCGGCCCAGCCAGCCCCCCCCGCCCCCTGCTTCTGAGCCTTTTGCCTTGATTCTTCTCCTTTTGCCAGATACTTCAGACAATGTTCCTGTTCAGAAAGTGGGGAGTATGAGGTGCCACAGCCTCGCGTTTGCTCCAGCGTTTTAACAGCCAGGGAAGGGATTTATGCATTAAGCAGGCAGGGATGGTCCCAGGGATGGTGGGTGGGAAGCTGGGGCTGGCCAGTCATTTTGGCCTCAGACACTCTTGGAGGTTTTTAATATCTAACTGTGCTTTCCCCTTTGCTTCCCGTCCCACAGGGGCCCTCCGGTCCAGATACCCCATCTCCGGCAGGAGAAGCATCTCCAGCATGGGGCAGCCTCCCTCGCTGCCCTCCAGCGGGTTATTTGTGGCAGGAGTGTGGGAAGTCTGAGGAAGTGTGAATGATGGGAAAGGGCATTAAAAATACTTTCCCCTTGGAAAACCAAACCCAAACTAGGCTTCTTGAAAAGCTGCTGCAGCAATGGCTGCTGCCTGAAATGGACGTGCAGCCAGTGCATCCCTGCCGCAGGCGAGCAGTGGGTGGACTGAGGGGACGAAGCCCGCACTGAGGCTGTGCCAGCCACGCTGCCATGGCCTGTCTCATGTGCTGCTTCACTTAGTATGAGCGATGAGGTGTTGGGGCAAGAGATGGCCATTTTTTTCTCCAATGCAAACTCTGGCCAGCAGCAGGACCAGTGGCTCTGGGAGCTATCTGGAGAAGCCAGAGCCTTTGGGCACACTGTGGGCTCCTAGAAAGGAAGCTGGGGCACACATAGGACTTCCTTACGGTGCCTCTCCCACCCCTGCCAGGTTCTGGTGTCCTGCAATGGATGGTGAGGCTGCAGTTTGTGGCAGGGTGAGGACGCTTGCCAGCTCTCGGCTGTCCCTGAGGCTCAGCTGTGGGGCAGGGGGTGCTTGTCCCATGCAGGGGCAGGCAGTGGGACCAGCCAGCCTGGCCGCCCGCAGCGCTTCAGGCCCCTCTCCGGTTACTGCTTGGCCACGGGGCCCCCAGGAGCGCAGGGTGTTAATGTGTCAGGTCCTGCGCGCTGGGGCGTGCTGGGAGGCTTTCCTCCACACCCAGGTGCTGCCGCGGACGGCTGTGCCATGAACTCCGGCTGGGTGAAACAGCAAGCAGGAATGAAACGAGGCAAAAGGAGGGGGAAAATAAAAATCCAGAGGGACCTGGTGTGCCAATCGTCTGTGAGCCCACATTTCTGGGTGCTGCACGACACATCCTTGCGAACCAGGCAGGTTAAAGCTTGGAGAAACCCACCCTCCCATGGCTGCACCATCCCACCGTGGGCTGGGGGACATGCCACAGGAAGGGACATGCTGCACGGGCGATGCTATAGGAGGGAGTTTGGTGGTCAGGACCATCCCTGGGTGCCCAAGTCCAGCACAACCAGTGGCCACGTTGGCTCTTCCCTGGGTGGGCAGGGAGCATCATGGGACCCGGAGCCCCTTGCCATGGGGGCTGCCCCCTTGTCCTGCCCTGTGGGGACCCATCTCCCGTCCCACCCTGTCTCCCCTGCCCACCCTGCAGGTGCACCCTCTTCCCTGCCAAGGTTCCCAGGAACCACCATTCACTTTTCAGGTGGGAAACGAGCCCCAGCCCTCCCTCTGCACTCCAAAAAAAAAAAAAAAAAAAAAAGAGAGAGGAGAGAAATAAACAAACAAATCCCTTCCCTCTCCTGGCTTGGCATCTGCTTGCAGTCCTTCCATTATTAATTAGAGAAGCTGCCGGCATTATTAGCAACAAACTGCTCCTAATGAAGTTCAGAGCCGCAGATCCAGGAGGGGCTCCTAGACATCGCTTTTCAGAAACCTTAATTAAATTCACTGCCCGAAGGTGCTTTTGGCTGGGGTGGAGGCGGGGCGGGGAGGCTGCCTGGGTCGGGCACGGCCACGCCAGTGGCACAGCTTGGAGTGAAGGGTGACAGTGGGAGAGGGGCACCCCACTGTACTGCAGCCCCCCAGGGACACCCAATCCCCCAAATCCAGATTTGGAGCTGAACCAAGGGACCGGCTGGGATGTGCTATTGCAAAGGTGGGACTGCCCAGCCACCAGAGGGACGGCGAAGGTGGACCATTTAATTAATTAACTGAATTAACCAAGCGCCAGGGGCAGGGGTGGCCGGGGGCCGGCAGGGAGGGCTCCCAGCACTGCACGAGCAGTGGGTCCCCGGCCAGCCCCAGCTCTGCCATCCTTCTTGGGATGTCCTAGCGGGGTGGCCCTTCGCTTGCAAATGCTTCAAGGCTTGGGAAGGTAAAGGGCACGTGGGGCTTGGGTGAGGGGACCAGCTTCAGGCTGCTTCTCGCTTGCTCCCCCAGGGGCGAGGTTTCCTCAAGCGACATGATGAAACTGCGCCAAGCTATGGCCACGTTCTCTTCAGCACATCCGGCATGGGTTGCTCTGCACCGGTGGCGCTCAGAGATCCTGCTGCTTTGCCTTGGGGCTGGGATAATTCATATCTGGATGCAGCTGTGGAGAGGCTCTTCAGGAAAGGATGGTTTTCACCCCAAACTTCAAAACAAATCCTCACAGGAACCCCTTCTGCTGATTGCTCCCCATTTGATGCAGGGAGGCCTGAGATAATGCCCCTGAAAAGCAAGCGCAAAACCTGTGCAAAGCTGGATTTCAGCTCCCACAAATCCTTTCCCTTCCCTGTCACCCTTCCTCTGTGCACAGCGATCTCCCTTCCCCACACACCCCCCCAATATTCCACCCTTCTTCTCTCTGACCTTAAAGGAATTTATTACTAAGGAGTGTAAAAAGATTACTGCAAAATCATTCTGTGTTACTGGGAAATCATTGCAACGTTAGCTCAGTAATATTTTTTCATAAGCGTTTGCTATGTCTCTTCTCCAACATGCTCAGTCTCTGCACGCACATCCACACCCCCACAAACCCCGCTGAAGCCAAGAGGCACTTGGCAGAGGACGAGAGTGTGGATCTAACGCTCACCCAGCTCCCTCCTTCCTGCAGCGGCAGACGAGGTTGCCATCCCTCAGCTGACCAGCTGCATCCTTGGACCCACGTGCGAGCGCTCCCCATCCCTGGCTCGTCCCAACGGCACTGAAATCCCGTCTGCCAGAGCACTCGCTGCCCCAGCTCAAGGGGTTTGGCCAGCAGATGCTCATGGGATGTTCGCAGAGGATCCTGCACTGGGCAAGGCCTAGTTTTCTGTTTTGCTGAGGATTTTTGGGAGAAGGAAGACCCCTTTTCTCTCCCATGCTTGCACTCGTGAGGTCTGGGTAAGAGACCCCGCTCCCCTGGGGCTGGGGGGAGAAGGCACCACCAAGGAATGGCGGAGGGAAAGGGGCTGCCAAGGCAGCCGCCGGACCAAGCGGGAGGCAGGTGGTCCCACCAAGTTGCCCACAGAGGACACTGACAATTCTGCAAATACGTTTAATGCACTTAGAATACACAGGAGGAAAAAAAAGTTTAGCGATTCACAAAAATATTACAAAAAGTCACGCGCAGGTGAAACCCACCCAGCACTGCAATAACAGTGTCAGAATTTACATTAGAAACTAATACAAAATATTTAAAAACCTCTGCTAGTTTAGCTTTCCATTTGTTTTTTGTCTTTTATAAAATAAAAAAAAAAGGAGGAGGGGAGGGGGAAGAAAGGCCATCTACAAGGTACTGATACACCTGCTGCAGAAACGCGGGCTCCTTCCAGCCCCATCGGTAGCATCCTTGGGCTCCTCGCTCAATGCAACCCCGCGCACACAGACCGTACACTCTCGCACACGCACACAGCTGAACTACAGAAAGGTTCACCTCCAGGCTGCGAGGGCAGCCCCAATGGTCAGGGCTTGCTGTGGTCCCCCACCCTGGGAAGCTGCCTTTGCTCTAGGTTTTGCAGAAATTGTCCAGCATACAAAACAAGCAGCGTCCCTAGTGAGTGGCAAAACCTCCACCCCTTTAAAAAAAGGGAAAAGCCAGTGTGTCCAACCTGGGCTGGATGAGAGAAGGGTTTTGAATGACTAAGCTTGGGTTTGGAACATGACCACGGCCCAACACAGAGCACTGGGACTCCAGGGCTGGATGGGTGCAAGGAGCGTCCCGGCACAGGGCCAGAAAATCAGTACGAGCCCCCAGCAGGATGCCGTCTGCTTCCACGGGGCTGTGAATTGCTGCTTCAGGGAAAGCCAAAAGCTGAGAACAAAAGGGCCGGAGCCCCCCAGCCTGTGATCAGTCACTGCCGGGACGACATGGCCACTCACACCCGCCTCCCCTTCCTCTGCCCCCCGCGGGTCTCGCAGCCCGCTTGCTGCCGCAGGAGGAACGGCGCAGGAGCTTCGTTGCCAGCACCGCAAAGTCCTTCTGCGCTTCTGTGCCCATCCTGCCCGCGGCATTGTCAGCACATACCGTGTTTATGTAGGACCTACCGCACACGGCGACAGCTCAGTCCCTCCCACCCTCGCTGCTTGTTCGGTAGAGGGTTTCCGGAGCCGCACTTTCGCTGCAGTTGGGCCCCAGGGAAAGGAACAAAGGAGCCATTTTCATCTCCAGCCTCACCAGGAGCAGAGGGAGAGGGCGAGAGAAAAGACCAGTGTTTGCAAAACACAACAATCGGCAGGAAATTTTCCTCCAGCTTTTTGAGGTTGGGGTTTTTTTTCTCTCTCTCTTCCTCTTTTTAAAGAGGGGAGACATAGCATCAGGACAGTTTAAAAACAAGCAGGCACCAGCCAGCCACATCTGCCACGTGCAGCCCTTTCTGGGCTGATGTTCGTCTCCCACTGCTGGGGCTCTACGAGCCGAACAGTGAATGACGCTGTGGTCTTTTAGCAAGGGAAAGGGAAGGGGCTACTTTCACAGCAGACTAGAAATTATGTTTCTGAACTCATGTGCCGCTTATGATTATTTTATGGTCTGTCAGCGATTTTAGGGGAAACAGAATCATGGTAGAAATGAAGAGGTGGTGAAGCACGATACACGACAGGTTCACTGCCTGAGAGAGACAGGTCAACGCGGGGCTCCGTTTAAAACACATTTGCAACCTCAGGCTTATTCTCCACTTGAAATTTCGGACTCATGTCAAACACAAGGGTATTTTTTTAAAAAGAAAAGAGAACAAGCAGACACTGCACAAACAAAAAAATGTTATAAAAATAGGAGGTTGCTACAGAGCTTGTGAAGAACTGCCCCAGTCCCAGAGAACTAAATCCAGCTTTAAAATCTTGGGAGGTGAACCCTACCAGCAAACGTGCGTTTCAGGATTGTTCTGGATACAGTTTGGCTGCTGCGCAGGCTGGCATTTATTGATAGGGACAGATGCACAGAAAGGGATTCCTGATTGCTTGACAATACATCTGCCCTTGAAGCTTCACTCACAAGGAAAATTAAGGCACAATATATACTCTAAATGGAGAGCAGTTATGTAAAGGATCAAGTCCCTGGGCAGTGGAAGGGCTCTCACGGTGCTGGACTCCCTCCTCGCCTGGCTGCCATAGCACAGGGGCTGAAGCCCAAGACTTCATACAGCGGAGCCACAGGGTGCAAGGCCATAGCCCTGGCCTAAGGGAAAATTGAACACACAGGCCTAAGGGTTTCCTCTGGCCAGAAGATCTGCGGATCTCTTCTCACCACCCGACATGATGCTGCCTTGCTCCGACCAGACACAAGTTGGCAAAAATGCGTCACGGACTCTTGATGCCTACTGAGGAGGAGGGAGTAGTCATCAGGACAGACAAGGAGCCAAGCAGCCACAATCCCATGCTGACCTGTCATCTAACCCAGCATCCTGCGAAGCATGCAGGCAGCCAAACATTTTCCAGTGAAGCATCTGAGAAAGGTTTTTGCGAGGAGCTGGGGTGACATTTTACGAAGGGAGTGGACAATGGGTGAGCAATAGCTTGCTCAGTGACCAGCCTGGAGGTTCTCACGAGGGGTAGCGCAGCAGAAGCTCTGCTCCCCACCCCACACTAATTAAAATTACAAATGAGACTGAAGCAGCCACATTGCCACTTCCCATCTTCGACTCAAGCTCACATGCCACTAACTTGGCTGTTTGCAGTCTCTACCATCAGTGGCAGGTACAGGCCAGAGTGTGAACGCGCAGTAGGACGTGCGTGGCTGGCTCCTTGCACTCGGTAAGACTTCAATGGGTCTTTCCATGGAAATAAGAGGACTTGCCTGCAGGGACCCCATGCTGTGCTGAGGCCTTGATGATTCTCACTTTGGTTTCTGGCTTCCCTGCACCCATGTTAGCTCCCCTTGCAATGTGCGAGATGCACAAGGACTGCGCTGCATTGAACATGCCCAAGCTACGGGTGCAGGAGGGAGGCTGCTAACTTGCTCTCCCACCACACAGCCTCTCCCCAGCAATCTGCTCCCTCCAAGCCAAGCATCGCTTTCACCACAACCCCCACTTCTTCACAGACTATTTGATGACCCGATGGTGTAATTTCAAAAGCCATCCAAGAGCAACTGAATATTTGAAGTGAAGAGCTTCAGAATGTAATTTCAAATCACTGTTGGCAAATCTGTGTACAGTAAAACCAATATATCACCATTCTCAAAGACATTTTACACAGCAGGCACCACCTATCTAAGCCACTGAAAATATCACTCTAGGTCATACCAGCTACAAGACTGACTGCTCTGCTCAGAGCTTATCCCACATACTTTAATATTGAAACTATACATTCCTTCTCCTGTTTTTAATCATGAGTTGTGAGGAAGAATAGTCCTGGCTTTTGGGACTTCTCTTGTTTCAGAATCGCTGTCACATGCTGGATTTTCAAGGCATTATGGGTCTGCCATAAGGCTCTTCATCTTTGGAAATATCCCTATAGACCTGCATCGCAAGATTTCTCCAGGAGGGAGAAAACCTGTACTTGCTGCTTCTAAGCTGTGTTCATTTCCATTCAGATCACTATCTTTAGCCAACACAAGCCTCACAAGTTTTGGTTTCATACAATTCTGCTTCAGACCTTCTGCACAATCTAGAAAAAACCAGCACCAGTGGGCCTACCATCTCGGCAGGTTTGGGCTAGAAAAATACCGTGGCGTCTATTAACACTGATGCATTTCCCTTTTTCAAACTACTTGCTCACTAAAATACAAAGGTTTCTTTTCCATTTCCTTCACACACAGGCATGTCCTCTTTCCCCAGGATGAAAATATCCAAACTCGAGATCTCATTTACTTGCCAATGAGTAAGCCTTTGGCACGGTTGCAAACTTGATGTGAATCAGGGAGGGGAGGTCGTGTGTGTGCACAGCTCTTCACGATACTGAGTAACAAGCAACTTTCTTATTCTTAGATAACTGTTGAGAGGCAGTGACATGACTGTGGAGCTTAAGGGCTGACTTTTACCAGTTTCTCTCTTGTAGTTGATATAACAATAAGACAGAGATTTCTCTTTTAGCAGTTGTCTAATATTTTTCCCTTTAACTAAACACGAAGATTTAATTTCCTTCCCTTCAAACCTTCCCCTCAACTGTTATCTGGCTACCAGCAAAGATCTGCGAGAAACTGTCTCAGAAATAGAGATTTCTGGCATGCCACCTGTTCATAACTCAAATACACAGAACTATATATAAATACATGACATGAAACAAAAATACACACACACAAGGATACTGAGTGGATTTTCGAATGCATTCAGCGTGCTCCGTCTGAAGTCAATGAAAACCCAACCCAGAGCGTCTGATGAGAGTAAATATGGTGAGGAAAACATACACATAAGAAAGGCAGAACTGGAGCACAAGCCAGCTTGGAGGAGGTGCTCTCCCTGCGTACAGCACTGCATCCCTGCTGTGAAGGCTCAAAGAGTTCATAGGGCAGGAGGTCCTAAGCTTTCCAGATGTGTGTCAGAGCCCAGAGAGGGTCTGATGGACTTCTCTCTGCCCCATGCTGATCTCTGCAGGAACAGCAACAATTGACCTTCCAAATGTCCCTTCTCCACTAAGATGTGGATTTTAAGCTCCTTTTAATGAGAGCTAGCATCTGGAAACAAGGAAGAGCAGCCAGCATCGTGGCAATGGGCCAGCTCTGCTACAGGCACCCCCAGCAAGCTCGTACAAGAGCAGTCCATGGGCTACTGTTGGTGGATGGCTTTGGGACAAAATTGTAGTTGCTGCCCTTGTCTTTTTCCTGACTGCCACAATCCTCTGATTGTTCACTATCTTGTGGTGGGACACTTGGGCACATCATTTTTGAAGCTGGGCTGGTACATTTTCATGCTGCTTTCGCGCCTACGCTGTCCCCTGCATCTACAGTGCAGAAGGGATGCTTAGTGCTAACCAGGACAATGAAAACTGTCCAAGAGATCCCACGGATGAATGCAGTCTGACACAGCACAGAAATCACTCTGGCTGGCACATGCAGATATCTGAAAGTTTTTTCTTTCACAGCAGGATTTTAAGATGATCCTCTGAGTTCAGACAAAATGACAAACTCATTTACATGTAAATTGCTTTCGTAGCTTTGCAGAAAGGAAGGTTCTGCCGAGCAGTGTTGGACCCTGCATTTGGCCTGCCTTAAATTATAATATAACAACAATTATAATAATAAAAATACTACTTCGTACACAAAGCACGCCCTCCCCTGCAAACCCTGGCATGCTTCAGTAGGTCCTATGGCCCTCTAGTCAATAATCACCCTCTCTGCACAGAGACATTGAGTGACTTGCCTGAGGCCACAGAGGAATTCTGTAGCAACTTCAAGGAAAGCTTTGTGGCTCCTAGCTCTGCTTCTTGACCAACATCAACCAGCCTCAAATATATGCAAAAAACATCTAATCAGAAAACAAGCAGAAAACCAACCCTGGGGTACTACGAGGCCCCTGGACTTTGCTGTTTGATCAGGGGAGTTAAGTGTTAAAAGCTTTTGTTATACTTGTATTAGGATCACACAGCAATTGCGCATACATCACCCAGTTAGCTTGTAGGCAGAAAGGGGTGGAAGGAAAGCTGCACCTCCCCTGACACGGAGTGAAGAGTTGTCACCAAAAGACAATGGGCAGAGGAAGGCTGGGGAACACCCGTCAGAAACAACCTGCAACAACAATAGCGGGTAAAGCCTGTGGTGGCTTGCTGCAGCACATCCACAGGGGCCAGCATCTTGATGCAGAGACACAACCTGACCCTGCAGAGACTGTCTCCTCTACATACCATATTTGCTCCAAGGAGGAAGCCAGAGGGATCTAGAGAGAAGGTATTTTCAAACTGATTTTGATGCTTTACAGTTCAAACCTGTCTGAAAGGAGGGACGTCAGCAACAAGAAGAGCCACCACAGCAAGGCTAGATGGAAAATGGAGCTGTGCTAGGGCACAACCCTGCTGGAACAGAGAGAATAGTTGGCTTTATTAAGGCCGAGTCTCCTCTCTGCTATGCCAGGGCAGTGGAGATCTCCATTTCATATGCTTCCAGGCAGCCCTCTGGATCCTGCAGAACTGCTGAAGTTGTCCCTGTGAACAAACGGTCCTTTCTAGCTTCTCAAATTCTGTACAATAGCAAGGAAAAAAATACTTGACAGTATCTCTTTAAAGATAAACACACTGTAAACAGGAGATCTCCCCCGCCCCGGTAGCTTTTTTCCTCCTGCTTGTGCAAAACTAGAGGTTGCGACCTTCCCTGGGGTTCAGGCACAAGGACAGGATGCGCGAGAATAAAGTTGCCTCTGTTTGCAGTGATACCATAGCTAATAGCACCAAGACCAACACTTCAAACATGCCTAATTTGAGGGCAGGGAGGATCTGGGTTTGTTTTTCTTGACTGACTAGAAAGTTCATCTTTAAATCTGTTCAGCTTCAAGCATGTGAGCTTTTGGCCTCCTTTAAACAGGGGAAATACCATTCCGTTTCTGAAAAGAAAAAAAATAGCACATGGAAGAACAGTTCTGCAGTCAGTAGAAGTTTGGCTAACAAAAGGACTCCAGAGTCACGTAAAGAACATTTAATCCATGGATTATAGGCTCGCACCTGGCAGAAATGCATGTGTAAATACAGGCGTGCAGAGCGTCTACACCCTGGGCTAAGGCAGAGGGGAGTTCTGTAGCTAGGAGAGAGAAAGGATTCTTACTACTAATTTTCATAGTTAAATATTTCTCACTCGCACTCACACATACGCAGGCTGTTCCCAGAGAGCTCAGCCTTGGGAAGGATAAAGGAAAGGGCTCAGTTCGGTCTGGGCTGGTGCTGAGTAGCTCCTCTTCTGTTTGCAGTGGTTGTGCAGCAAACTCCTTTATTTGCAGGCAGAGTTTTTACTGCATTAATTATCCTGTGAGTCACTGGGTAATGGACAGTAACTTGGCTCTCCCAGTTGTTAGAAGGGTGTAATTCAGCTCTAATGCAGTGGGTTGTCGAACACGGCATCTGGCAAGATGGAAACTTTCAGTTTCTTTTCAGGCCAGCTGTACTCCTTTGGAAGTTTAAACTGTAAGACAGAAAAGAGAACCAGTTAATGTATGTTGCTGCAACCTGCACAGAAAAAAACCAAAATTGTTGTAAAGGCAGGCAGCCCCATGTTATTATTATTTTTTAAAACAAGAGGCCACTAAGAAAACATTTCCCCATTGGTATGTTTTGGACAGCAGTGGACATTAGATAATGTGGCCCGTGCCTTAGCTGCCAAAGTAAAGCTCTGAGATTTCAGCCCAAGCACTGTTTATTTCATCAGATGGATTCTAGAGGGTTTCTGCTCCCATCACCATTTCCCCTCCCTGACCTCTCTGAAAATTCACAGCACAAGTATCTCCCCTCCTACCTGACCATGTCTCTTTCCTTTCACCTACCCCAGCCTCCCAGAGCCCTCTGTTTGCTTTAAAGGAAGACTTAAGGCAGCTTTCAAACTCTTGCTTGTACAGAGTGAGATGTAAGTGAGCTAGCATGGCTCTGCCAGGTGACAGGCTTGCAAATGGCCAGAGAAAGGCAAACTGTGCTGCCCTGGCTGGGGAGAGCCAGCGTGCCTGAACAGCATTTCTGCCCAGCCCTACCCACCTCTGGTACAAAGGCTTCGCAGAGTGCCAGTACAATGCCTCATATTCACACAGGCACTCGGCTACTGAGGCTGTTTTGCAAACATAGATTGAAGCACAGGGAATGGAGATTTTTTGCCCCAGTCTGGTTTACACAGCACTGTCTCTGGCCAGTGTTTCCCAAACAAGGCAAGTGCACTGGCCCATCCTGACGTTGCTCCAGGGCACCCTGCCTTAGGCTGGGAAGTCACCCCAACATCCCTGATCCCAATTATCACTGTGTGGGGACAGATATCCAAGGAGCCTTACAACAACCCCTGACTAAGGCCCTATGCATTCACACAGATCTCTCAAAAACAGCTCTGGGTGGCGTGGTGGGAGGTGGGGGGTGGAATCTCTTAGGCTACAGATCTGCCCCACAGCTAGATGGGAACCAGTTCTGGACAAGTATTTCATGCAATCCCAGCACCCAGACTGAGGGTTCAAAACCTGTGGGGGATAGCTCTGGAAGCCAGTTTGCAGGATGATTTTGTTTTTAAAACTCTGCTGCACCCACGGTGTAGCACTACCTGACACCTTGCCGGGACTCCCAGAGAGAAAGCTCACTGGGATGCCACACGACCAGTGACAATTCCCAACGGTTACAGATACAGTGGTCCTCTCCTAGGAGAGTCCTCAGACCAAGGCCAGCAGCACTGTAAGCTTCCCAGGGGCTACATGAATTAGAAAGTTGGTGCAAGGGAACAGTGACCTGCAAATCATCCATCTTTTTCCAATTACTTGTCTTTCTTCCTGTAAGTGCCCCATTTCTGGAGGACATTAACACACGCTTAGTGGCAGGTTCCTGCTAAAGGAGATCCCCTCCAGCTGCCTGCTCCACAGCAAGGGCTCTCTAACATTAATTTGCTCCTGACCTTGTTCCATCTGCAGCTGTGTACGAGGGTAACCTGTAGTTGGTACCCGTTGACCTCAGTACGCCAGGCTGGCGCTTCAGGGTCTGACCCATGATCTGGGGGCACAGCAGGAGGATCATTCAGGACAGTGGCTACCACAAACTCCCACTCTTTCTCCTCTAGGAAACATAAACAGCCCAAGTCCCACTTATGGTTGTTTTTTTTTTTTAAAGTCCAGCTCTGCATGTTTCTTGCACCATATAATCTAGTGGCCATACACTGCCCAGGGGACTCTTAGGAGCTCAATGTCTAGTGGACGTGAAAAATTTCACGTAACACAGGTGGCTCTTTATGTAGCAAAGGAAAGACTCTCCTTGCAATGCTTCGTTCTGCCACATGAATATCATCAGAAATAGCCAGGGCTGCTGAGGAATGCCTTCAGTTGGCCCAAACCGGGATTCTGCAAGTTACAAATCCTTGGAGGAATCTGGATGCTGAAAGATCACATTTCATCTCAAGTATTTTCCTTTCTATAAACAGGAGTGGTTCCAAAGCAATCCTCTTGGAGAAGTCATCCTTTACATTTGTTTGTTTTTCACTTTTTAATTTAGCAAAGTCACAGTAACTCAGAACTGAGTGCCTGCTCGCTGTGCCAGGAGCTGCCATGCCCATTGCCTCTGCCTCTCAGCAGAGAGTGAAGGAACATGAGCCGTCCAAAGCCTTAACTAAAGGGCCTTCAAACCACAGTGCTCCTGGGCTTCCATGTCACTAGCAAAAATGAGCTTTGGATTAGGTTTAACGGGATAAAAGCTGGCCTGAAAGTCACTGCACAGCCAGCAGCGTGCTCCCCTCACTCACACAGTGAAGAACACCCTGGCATTAAATCAACTCTGGATTAAACAATTAGAGCCCTGAGATTTTCCTGGGGGGAGGGGAGCAGGGAGAGGGATGGGAGGGCTGCTCTACAAGCCAAAGAAAGTTTCTTTAGAGTCTGCAGGGAGCTGTAAAAAATGGGATTAAAAATATTACATGTCATTTCTGCCACTGCTCTTTGAAGTCAAGCAGAATATTTATATGGCATGCATGGGAGACAGGGTGTTAAATGTTCCCCAGGAAGAGATCACATGGCAAGGGGAAGTTTAGCACTGCACAGCAAAGCTTTATAAAGCTCCCTTGGCTGCTGCTATAACGCATTCAGGCTGGTGATGGTCCTCTGCACGCCGTGCAGGGGCAGCAGGTGAAGGCCAAGTAGCAGATGTGAAAAAGCCCCTGCCTGCTCCCCAAACCCAAAAAAGGAGGCCCCTGTAACATATTGGTCAGCAGTAAATGTGCTGCCACCACTTTCAGCCTTTCTGAAAGCAGGGAAGGTGGTGTGCCTGGAGCTGCTGCTGAGGAGAGTATGCATGGCATGGAGGAAACCCCACCGCCTGGCCCAGGGCCTGTACTGCTTTGATTCGGGGAGCTCAGATACCACGTTGGGAAGGATGCTGGTGGAAAGAAAATGCAGAGTCTCCCTTAATACCCATCTCTGCCCCGTATTTCTTGCAATCCCTTCTCTTAGTGTCTTAGTTCACAGCAGATATGAAGGTTTAGCAAGGCCTCAAGCCTATGGGGCAGGGCTGCAGCCTGTGAGCTGAGGGGAGGATCAAAGGCAAGCTGCCGGACGGGCTGAGCTCTCTGGGACAGTACATGGGGGATATGGGAATGATGCAGCCTTACTTCCTCTGGAGAATTCAGATCTTCTAAATCTTCCAGCATTCTCTCTACAAACTCTTCAGTCAATAGGATCTGCAAAGGAAATACAGTAGTTTATGCCTTTACACTCCTAGTTTTAGCTAACTGCCATGAAACAGAACAACTTCTGCAGAGCAGACTCCTTCCCCGCAATACAAAGGTTTGAGGGCAAGGAGCTCCTAACTTTGCCTCCCACTCCAACCACTGCAAAAAAATGTTAAAATTGTACATCAATCTTTTGACCCTCAATTATCTTCCCCAGTCTAAAATTAGAGGCTCAGCTTTAGACAGACAGAGTGGGGAAGGAGGAAAAGAGGTCAAGATAACAACTGTTGGAGAGACAGTGGAGACAGAGCCTCTTTCATCTGATCCATTGAAGTTAAGCTCACAGTTTAATCAAGAAACAGCAGTGCAGGGAGCGCTTCAGCCCCGTACAGAGCTGGTGCTCTGGGCACGGGAAGGGCTCTGACCTGAGTGCAGCACATTGTTCACATGAACCAGATGCTGGGTACGGGAGGTGCTCCCAGAGGTGCCCACACTAGGTACCTCCACACTGTATCATATGTGCCCATCCCACGTGCCTGTGCTGGGAAAGCTTTTGGCTTATCTTGAGGCCAGGCTGGCAAGGAAGAAGCAGCCCAGGAAAGTGGCTGTTGATGGGTCAAAATTCCCTGCTGAGGGCCATGACCATAGCTCCAAGGAGCCCCCTATCAGAGACACTGAGGGGAAACCATCCCCAGGAATTCAAGGGGAGGAACTCCCACCCTCTTTAAAAAAAGCACGTGATAGCCAAAAGCAAACATATCCTGCCTCTCTTCACAACAGTCATAAAGGCCAGAGCTCCAGGCAGGCCAGCTGGCTTGGCACAGGAGCAGAGACGGCAGTGTGGGACCAGGCAAACATCCCCACGCAGTGAGGGGGCGTTGGAGCGGCATTCCTGGGAGTTAAATTGCAGCAGTATCCAGCTGATTATTCCCATTTCAGCCTACAGGTTTGTTTCTTTCCCCCTGCTCCTCCTTTCCTTCCTTTGCTCCACCCTTTCCCCTGTCTCTGGCATTGCTTTCCATCCTGAAGCAACCACCATCCCCCTTTTTCACCCTTCCCTTTCCCTGTTCTCCCCAGCCACGAGCCCTGTGCTCACTCCTGGAGAAGTGACTGCTCCAGAACCAAACACTGCCAGAGCCAAGTGCCCTGCCCCACTGCTCCAAACTGTCCCCTCCAGCCCATGTCTGGAAGGGGGGCAGCCAGGCTGTTCCACCTCCATGTAGGAAGCCACCTCCCATGCCCACCAGCTCCCTGGTGCCTGTAACATCAGTAGGGAGTGAGTGACCACCAGGATGCCATCAGCTGTTTGGCAAGTGGAAGCCTCTGGGCTCCATTTTGGTAACACACGAGCGGGGCTATTGGACAGAAAGAGAAAGGGAAGACTCTGGTCTCCCTTTCTTCCTTTGGTTGGTAAGAGAAGAGATCCAAAAACACCAAATCCAGATACAAGAACTAACAGGTGTCTGCGGTTCTCTCCCCTTCAACTGTGCCACCCTGCTGCCATTGCACACAGATTTCCCAGGGTATGAGGGAACTGCTACTTTCCCTCTCCACCACATTCCCCTCTTTGCTTAGCTTCAACCTACAGCAGGCTCCAGGCCAGGATTCATGACCAAACTGCTCAGCGTGGATGCAATCATCTCCCTCAGGCCTTTCTGATCCTACCTCATGCCTGAAAATACCCTGCTTCAGTGAGAAGCCAGGAGCTTGCTGCTTTGGACAGGCTCTGCAACCTGGCACCTATCTGCAGACTGGCAAGCTGAGAAACATTGCACTGAAACACGCAGTACTACTGCAAACTACTGCAGTCTGCTTGCAGGAGCCTGTAACTATTCTGCCTGTTGAACTGGAGACACTCGTTTGTTGACTGTTTGCAGGAGGAGGAAGCAGTCTGTCCGTGTCAGTGGCAGGAGGGCAACCTGATCACTCAGCTCAGAAGGAAGATCTGGGTGGGGAGCTGGGGCTCTGCGTGGAGCAGATCGGTTTCTGCGGAGGTGCAGCCTGCCATGGGGTGAGGGAATGAAAACAATTTGGCAGGCATCAAAATCTACACAGCAGCCGGAAAAAGGAGGAGGAATTGGTATTCACAGCAATCAGGCAAGGAGGAAATGAATATTCAGCCATCCACGGATGAGCAAAAATGCCAGAGGTTGGGATGGGTGAGAGAGCAGGAATGAGGAGTCACAGCTTTAGCAGGGGGACCAGAAGACAAGCACAGCAGGAAGACCCCTGGGCGCTCCCAAGGTGCCAGAGGCAGAAGAGAAATGGGAACCACGTGTGTGAGGCAGCCAGCTGCTCTGAGGCTGGAGGAAAACAAGCCAGGGTGTGAAGCAGTAAACAGCAAAGAGTGGAGAGAGGGAAGGAGGGGACAGGTCAGGCCCCAGCTGAGCCACAGACCCCCAGAGTAAGGACAAACCTAGGTGAAACACTGTGGCTAGGACTGATCGGTGGTGCAGCCCCCTGAGATGGCTGAGCCCATCTGCATCTCACTGCCCCATCTCAATGAGTTTTGGTAATCCAGCTGAAAAAACCCCAATTTCACTGATTTAGTGAGCTGAACTGGCTCCCTGAGGCATCTGACAAGTGGAGCGGGACAGGAGTCCACAGCTGTGCTGCCTCATGGACTGCATTTGTGGGATCAAAGCAATGGCAGCCTGCTCTATGCAGCGCACTGAGAAAAGATTTCAGCACCGTTCTGCGAGCCCTGCAGAGACAGTTAACTTTGGTGGAGGGCAGGCATCACAGGCTGCAATGACAAACTGCTGCACTGACATTCACAGTGTGTCACTCACAGCCTGAGTGAGAAAAAAAGCACCCCAAAGTCTACCACCCCACACCGCTGGGGAGATCTGCTCTCCTTCTTGGACAAGAAGGGAATCTCCGAAGCACTGGAGTAACCAAACGTATAAGCAGCCATATCCCTCAGCACAGGAAACCAGAGCTCTTGAAGTCTCCCAGGGATGCAGGAGGAAGGCATATGTATGCAGCACACCAGCTGCTGAAGAGGGCTTTGAAGCAAGAAGTATTGTCATCCTGGATTCACGTCTAGACAAGATTTCTCCTCTTAGAATTAGCCCAATCAAAACGGCCCAAGAGCATTAAGGCCTGCGCTCATAGATCAGGCTGCCTTCCCCACCTGCAATCAGCAAAACCACCTTCATGCCGGTGAGTGAGTCTTCGCTCCTACAGAGAAGGATGAGAATAAATCCAATCCCATCTCAGCTTCCCTCACTCACAATATTTCAGGTTTCCAGCTCTTGTAGCATGCCTGCTCCTGCACAGTATGATACCCCATTACATTAACACACACACGTTATATGTGCATGATATTAAAGGTGACATTCCCAGCAAATAAACATGACAGACTGCCATTGCTCTAGGCACCTAATTTAATTTCCTCTGGGACTTAAACCTTAGAAGCTCAAATTAAACAAATAGGCCTCGTTCACTTTATATTTCAGACCTGAATCTAGAGTTTTTCTCCGATGCTGTTAACTGATCTTATCAACAGGACACTGCACAGGGATCACAATGATGAAGCACCTTATTCCCTTCCCAAAGGAAAACAGAGCCCTGCTGTTGTGCTGCAGCCATGGGAAAAACCAATGCAGTCTGGAGGGCAAACGAAGCCATCCTATGTGCACCGAACAGGCCTTTTCTCCCAGGAAATCTCTTGGCTGGTCTTGAGGAATCAAAGGAGCTCTGCTGAGCGGTGGCGGGCATCTTGGGTACTGCTGCGGCCAGGCGCTTGCAGCGCTGTGTTTTCACAGCTCTTTGCAAACACTCCTGTGGGCCCAGCCTGCCGAAGCTGGTTACAGGGTGTAGCTCAGCCTTTGTAATAGCTGTTTGCAGTATGAACAGGGAACAGCCTCGCCAGCCAGCTGTGGGTACCTGAAACATCTCCTCCAGTGCTGCACGGTCCTGCTCACACCAGGATCTCCCTGACCTGACCCAGAGAGGCCTGGACACGTGCTATCCCATGGCTAGCAGATCCAGACTCCGTTTTCTGTGTGCTTTACGGCTCTGTGACTGTTAGTCATGCTGCAGATGCTTGGAAGATGATGACTAGCCAAAAGATAAGTCCCTGTTTTCTATCACAGGCATCTACCGCACAACTGAGGTCCACAGTTTGGGTTCTCACCATCTCACTAATAGCTGCATGTGTCCAGACACGTTACAAAATACCAGGCTAGGCTGTCTTATTCAGGTAGATGTCTTCAGGGAACATGGGCTGCATGCATGATGTCTCCCTCTCGTGGCAAGTCCTACCTGAGCTTTCTGAAACCTTCTTACCTACAGGTCAACTGAAGGAGCTTGTGTTGAAGCTTTTGGTGTTGAAGTTTTCATACCCGCAGACAGTTGAGAAACCTGTATCATGACTCATTACAGGTACACGGCTGCGAGTGTATGAAAACAGGCGAGATCTAAAAATGCACACAAGGTCATGGGGCTATAGACCTGTTTGGCTGACTTTGAAAGCAACCGGCTCTTAGTAAAACATTAAAGACTTTATAGTCAGCTTATAGGTACCACCCTAGAGTTTACAGCCCCATCTCTCACTATAGGGTTCAACCCTACCATGAGGGCTTGAAATTCTCAGCTCAGGAAAGGCTGGCTGGGGCCAGAGGTCACATGGATGTTGAAAGCCTGGCACAGCTGGCAAGTCTTCGATCAAGGAAGACCCTCAGAAGCTGAGCTAGGAAGCGAGCTGCTGCTCTGTCCAACTTCAGGAAACATGTTTTGTCCAGGGCAAGACACAAGTGATTGGCCCAGGGACAATTAAGCAGGGGAGGTTTTACTGATAATACCCATTTTTCTTGCCTACGTAGAAACAAACCAAACAATCCCACACTTTGTCCTAGTGCTTTGTTTGCATTAAACACTGCCACTTGCTTTTCTAGCAGGTTTGTCAAAGAAAGGAAACCATGTTTTATTAGTTCTGGACTTAGTACAGAGCTGGCTTATACAGCTCAGCCAGAGAAGGTGGGGGCACATTGCAATAAAATCCTATGCAAACCACACCAACCCGTCTAAGAAACTGTTCATCCATCCAGGTGCTATGCCTGGAATGGGTGGAGCAGTTGTACCCTAAGCCACCATCCATTACATCTGCAAATATCCAGCAACTTTTAGGAGCCCTTTGCCCTAAAAATGTTTCAGCTTAATTCCTGTCAACAGCACAGCAAAAAGTGAAGTTAAAGTGCATCAGCATTTCCCACTAAAAGCAAACATTACCATAAAACCCCCTGATGAATCATGCTTTGTGCCACAAGCATCCCCCCGGCCCATGTCTCTGCTTTCCCCTTGGCTTGGAGTTCTTTGCACTGCTTTCCTTTGACTGCAAATGGTTCAGGGCAGAGGCCTTGTCACTGCATCTTTCTATGTCACACCCAGCCCAGTGTCACAAGAGGCCACCTTGCTGCCTCAATCCACCACAGCTCTCATTACAGCCTCAAAGGTACCAGTATTGCAACAAACACCTTTGATGGGAAATTCCACTGTTGCTCTTCCAGGAGATTCACAACCCTCCTTGTAAAGAAAAAACATCCACTCACACATGCCTCAGGGACCCTATTGCTTCATACCACGATGTTACAATCCCAGAAAAGGAAGTATATGATGACGCTGAAATATTTTGACCTTGTGGGATCTCTCCATGACATTCCCAACTACAAGGCTGATCCTGGGGACCTGGGCTCCTCAGAGCCCAGTCTGATGGGATCTGTCTTGCAGACAGGGCTGATTTGAGTCAACACATGAAGCTTGGCTTAGCTGGGGAGAGGGCTGACAAGGGAGCCAAGACAACAGGCGATATCAATTCTTTCAGAGTGAAAAAGCAAAGGAAGAACAGGCATTTCAGGGAATATGCCAAGTGGGTGAAAGGAAACCTACACAAAGTAGCCAAAATGTAGTTTGAATAGCAAGGGATGGGCATTAGGTGGCAGGATAGTCAGTTGGCTTAGGAAGGATGAAAGAACTTGACTTATCCAAAACGATAATTGACAAAGTACTAGAGAACATGCTGCAGAAGAATTGATACAGGGAAGATCATGATGACCTAACGGGACATTTTTACCCTAGTCTAAGTTTCTCACAGTGTCTCATTCAGCAGTGAGGAAGAACACCACAAAGGGATAATCCATCGAGGTTTTGGGGAGTGTTTGCGGAAGACAATAGACTTACTGGAAAAGTGCTAGCTTAGATTTCCTAGACCTGCTCAAGAATTTGGGGGAAGCCACCCAAAAGATTCTGAGAAGGTTTTTCTTGGGGTAGGTGCATAAAAGTGCTTTGGAGAAGAGCAGGTTGTAGTTGTACATGACTTAAACCAGTTTGTGGGTGCTGTCCTTAAACTCACCACGCTAGGCATAACACATCTATTCAAGTTTGGGGAGACCACAAATTAATCCCTACCTCTTCAGGAGAGGACTCGACCCATAGCTGCCACAGACAAGCAAGCAACTCAAGGATCAGAGCAGCTCTTTCAAATGTTGCTTTGAACCTCTGCTGCTGCTGTTATGCCAATGTGCATAAATGGTTTAACATGCGGTACAGCAAAAAGAACCAGATGTGCTCATTTCCAGGGGAATGTCCTAACCCTACCGGAACAGAGTCATTCTCTTGTGCTCTATGTCTCTGTGACTAATTCAGTGTTTTATACGATATGGAACAACTCCAATTGGATGAGCTGAGGAAGAACCAAAATACCCTATAGTTGTGGTGCCCATAAAGCCAAGAAGTAGAAATAGGGGTTCAAATAAAAGGAAAGGAATAAAATGAGTTTCTCATATCCTACACGAGTGTTTTATCCCTCAAATATTGATAAGAGAAGGCAAAACTTCTAACAACTCCAGCTCCATTCTGCAAAACTAGATTTTTTTTTTCTGTTTTTATTTAAGAAAACCTTCTATTTCTGGTTTCATTCAACACAAAAGGATTTTTTTTTCAACTTTTGGTCTCTTTAAGGCTTTTGTTTCAGCAGGACAAACTGAAAATATTTAAAGATTGGGCTCAGTCTGATCTTCTTTCCCAGATTTTTCACTTAGGTTGCCAGACCAAAAGAATGGATTGTCCCCCATGACCCCGTTCACAGTAATCCCCCACACACCGTGACTGCCAGCATAGATAGTACATGTTGATAGCTCCTGAATGCTGGATGCTTCCCACAGCCTCCATGTACCTATCCTGCCTACAGGCACATTTAACATTTTCTGTGAGAAGTTTGACCTTGCTGTCCTAAGCCTCAACGTATTTTTCCATGCTGGATGCCTTGTTTTTGATTTTTTTAAAGGTTTTTAGGGGAAAAGGAATCAATTTATCTCAGAGACGTATTTTGGAAAAAGCATTTTTTGACAGTACCAACAAATGTGTATGATCATTTTGTTGCAAAGCACGAGAACTACCCCTTATGAGAAGGGTGATGAAGATTAGCAAAAAAGTGCCCTGGAGGTCAAGGGAAAGTCTTTCTTTCGATCATGAAAATGCTTTGCTGAGTCAGAAGCCTCTGAAAGTCACTGTTTGTCCACAGCCTTTCAGAGAAAGGCAGAAAAAGGTACTGAAGAGCCCTTCTTCATTAAGCATGTCCCAGCTCAAGGTAGCTCTGCCCCAAACACAGAGCAGAGGTAGCTAAGGAGTAGTTTTCCCTCTGATCATTCCTCTGAGTGGTGAGGGATTACTATGGCACCAGGCACATCAGGACTAAAGGCAAGGAAACTCTCCAGCGCTCTCAGCATTTCTGCTGGAAGCCAGGCCATGTGGAGGAGGAGGAGAAGGAATTTGCCAACTTGAATGAAGGGAAGGAGAGGAACGCAGAGATGGGCCAGGATGAGGGAAAGGCAGAGACACAGGAAAACAAGACAAGGGCAGATCAGAGGCCAAAGCCAGAGGTGACACAAAGGGCAGGGAGACTGGAGAAGAACCCCATTTCCACAGCCTCAGCATCCACATGCTGTCTACTGGATGTTGCAAACCTATTGGCACAGGAGACAATCAAGGAGCATCTTCCAGGTGCAGGAGAATAATACCCCACGCCGCTGTGAGCTCCTCAGCTCACGAGGTCACACAGAACTTGTGCTGAGAATCAGAGGGTGCCAACCGCAAGTGAACCATAGCCTCCATCTGCCTAACAGGATTCGTTTTGAAACAGAGTAAATTACATGGAAAAACCCCCTCTACACTCAGACCAGTAACATCAGGCATACAAAACTTTGGAAATGGCTGCACAGAGATTGCCTGCCCCATGCTAATTTGGCCCGAGTGTACATCTGCTGAAACAAATCTGTAATCACAAGATTGCCTGCTGTTTTTCTCCCACAAGACCTCTGCCCTGTTCAGTCCCCAGGATGGTTCTGCTCACTGAATGCAGCGTCATCATTTCTTTTCATTATCATTCATGCTGTTTCCCCGTTCCCTCCTACTCTCTTCCCCTTTATTTAGTACGCTCCATCCGACTACTGCCAGCATGCATTACACTGCAAGTACCTAATCTTACTGTCCTTACCACTTTCACAGCCTCTGATGTGCTCAACCTCACATTTCTCCAAGGCAGGGGAATGCTCCTCTCCATGCAGCAGAGGGGGGTGGGAGGCTAAAAGAAACTAAGAGACTTAACGAAGTCATGGAGAAAACCTGCAAGAGCAGGGAGCTGAACATGGATCTTTGACTCCCAGTCTGACCCCCGATCCCAGAGCGATTCTTTCTCTCTCCTGACTGAATTTTAATCTCTTCCTGAAATTGTTTCTGGTGTTCATCTGTGGAATGGGAATGCTTGGCAAGCACTGAATTAATCTTCACAGGATGACTGGAAGAAGGTTTTCCTGAATAGATGGGGGGAAGTTAGTGAAATCTGAGTCTGAATGTCCATTTCTTGGGGGTGTCCCTCTCAAGAGTTGCAGGTCTCTATTTTCCAGCCCATTCAGCCCTGCAGGGTACAGGGGTATCCACAGAGGAATTCCTCCCCGCCTCCTCCTGCCACCAGGATCACAGATCAGATCTCAGGCCTTGAGCAAGCCATCCAGAAAAGGAGGAACACAAACTCACTTGCCACCTGAGAATATTTTAGCTTAAGACTCTGGAATAGCATTGAGAAAGAACAGAGTAGTAGAGGCAAGGACAGGATCCAACTCCCCAAGGCAACATTTAACAGGCTTTGCCATGAGACTATTGTGATTTTTCTGCAATTACCTGCTTCATTCACCACACACCTTCTAATTTTAACAAACAAACCAAGTGGAAGTCCTATAGGCAAGAGTCTACTATACTCCACACTCCTGAGTCATCTTCCAAACATGCTGCATCTTTGCACTGAATGAGGCAGGCATGCTTTGTAAAAAATATATATGATCCTTCAATTAAATATAGTATTGAAATACACATGTGTAACAGGGGCAAGGCTGAAGTGCAGAGGTATTTCTTAAAATCTGTGTACTAGATTTTGCAGTTAACAAAGACTCTCTAACTATAGGTTTGTTTTTACTGCACTGTATTGGCTCATATGTCAGAGTCTGCAGCAATATCTGATGTGTAACATGTACGTTGCACATGATCAAAGACCTGAGTGTCATCTTCTTCCCTAGAACAATGACTGCCTAAAGCAGCAAGAGCAGAAATTATCTAAAGGTAATGTTAAACAAACCTCCTTCTCCCCTCTGGGGAGAGTAAGCAGTCCAGGTGAGCAAGGTAGGAGGGGAGAACAGTCTGCTTTGTGCTAGATGGGCATAGAGCTCCACATAAAAGCAGAGAAGCTTTGCAGAAGCATGTCCTGACTCCCATCACTGGAGACTTAATGATGGTAATTCCCAAAGGATGATGCATGCTGACAGGCTTTGACATAAACTACCCCAGGATAATATTAATATGTATTAAAGGTTCAGGCAACTTTATTGGGACAGGCTTGATCACTAACACATTTCAACAGAGTGTCTCTATCATCTGCCAGAACATAAGGGAGGGAGAACACGCACAACCTCACCTTGCTTCGGGTAGGTTCAGAGACAAACAAGATTGACCTGTGATGAATTGCATGCTTGGCACAGCTCATATGTTGGACTGAGAACCTTGGACACTCCACCACAAATATGAATGTCACTGTGGGGCAGTTAATGTCAGAGTCTGCCTGCATGATCAGCATCCTTAACCCTCCAGCATGGGGCCAGACACCTCCTGCACAGCCTTTCTCTGTGCATCTGGAACATCCACCCCTTGGAAAGGAGAGGAGAGGTGCTTAGGAGGCAGTGTGGGGGCTCTGCTGTCACAGCACTGGGGGATGGGGGAGTGGAAGAAAGAACCGCGGAAGCCTTTGATCATGTGTAATGTTAATGCAAGTGTTACACATCAGAGACTTTGCCACAGTAACTAGCATATAAACAGGAGTCTAGTGTTAACAAGGAGGACTTCTTGAATATGTTTGTACACTTCTGAGTCAAAGCAATTTCCCTATTCAACAATACATGACACAGTGGAAGAAGTTCAGAAATAAACCAGCCTGACATGCTTAGACCTTTAACAGAATTTAGCTTTTTCGAACTAATTCAATGTTACTTAAATGAAAAAAAGAAAAAATTCAAGTACTTGGGAAAGGTGTCAATTTGACAGCTCTGGAGAATGAAATAATCTAATCATCCCCAGAGCACAGGCAGCAGCAGGCCAGGCTTGCCCTACTAACATGCCTCAAATGTGACCTGGAAAGACTGTTGATAGAAATGGGGCGTACAATCTCCATGGCCTAATGACTCCTTGCCTTTTCTGCTGAGACTGCTAAAACGGCTCCCACCGAGTACCAGCTGCAGTGGTGATAGGGACACCTGTCTGGTAGGAATGGTGCTGGGACCTGCCAAACTCCTGTCATCTGCTAACCCTCCACTGGAGCCCAGCGACTCAGCTCATTGCTCAGCCTGGGCAGTGGGGGCTGACGGACTGTGCAGCAGCTCTCCGGCCCGTCCCACCCTGGACACACTCCACTCCAGCCCACGAGATGTAAACAGGAGGTACTGTGTTTAGTCTGCAGCTTTGGGCTTTCACTATACCAAAGCTCAGGCTCAAGAGAAGTCACTCTCTGGCTGCTGCAGAGTCGAGGCCAGGATTTTTCAGGCTCTTATTCCTCCCCTAAGATAGGAAAAAAGTCCACAGGAGGAGATGCCTGCCATCTCTCTTCCTCTCCACGGTCCCTCCATTTACTTGTCTTTGCAACAAGCCCCTGTATTGCAGTGATCTGCTTTCAGCCGCCAACTCTCCTTGGAGCTCATTGCTGTGCTTGGGGTCCCAAGCGAGTGAGCAGGAAAATCCTCTCTGGGCCTTGCTGTAAAAGCTTGGTGAGGCTTGCCAACTTGGCCAGCCCAGGCTGCAAGAGACTAAACCAAACACAGCTTGCCTCCTTGGAAATTTTATCCACCACAACTTCTTTTACTTCTGAACTAAAGCCACATGAACCACCCTCCTCCGCTCCCAACACCACAAAGGACTGCTGAGCATGGATCAAGCCTCCCATTGCATATTAAGCCAAGAGCCTCAGACACTCCCACACGTATCTCACACAACTGGGTGCTCCTCCTCTTGTCCCAGGCTGCTTTTAGCCTCCCCTTCCTCCCCCACAGAGCTGGTCACATCAGATGAGAACATCGAATAAGTTGATCTTGTGTAGGAGACAAAAGAGGGAACTTGCTTCTCCCTACCCCACAGAATCCAGCAATTCTCCACCTTTCTCTCCCACCTAGTCCAAAAAACTTCCATAATTTTCAGCAAGCATGGAAGCAAACAGGTTCATAAGGGTTAATATTAGTTACATGTCTGAATGGTGACCTAATTACTGTCATTCTTCACTGTTCAGAAGTTACCTGATTACTCTACACATCAATACATTTCGAGATGTGCTGTAAATGCAAACAAACACTCTTATGTTTGGAGTTAAGAGTCACAAGATTCTGTGTATCATGTGTTGGCAAGCACAGGAACCAACAGCAAATGACCCACCCTTAAACCTGACCGTTTGCTGTTAATCATTACAGGAGTGCTGCACTTTCCAGTCAGTACAATCAAAGCATGCAAGCTCTTTGAAAATCCCTACGCACATGATGATTCTAGCCAAGATCAGCTCCTTTACAAGTTGTACAGATCTCAAGGTATGATGTCCTCCAGACGGTTGAATAGGGGCAGCAGAATGCCTTGAAAACAAGTCACTGGAAGGTTAACTGCAATATTAAAACAATCCCCCCCCCTTACAAACAGAAGAAGCAGGAATGGCACAGTAACACTGAATGCAAAGACATACTGCATGAATGTAGTCCCTCAGAGGTGGGCTTTTCTGCATAAACACATTCCCCAAAGCTTTTTTCTTCTTGCAATATGTTTATAACCATGAAGAAACTCAAGGTTAGACTAGCGCTATGCCATTGTATCTTTAGTGCATCACTGCTCTGTGGGGCTGACTCTCAGGACCAAGCAGATGGGGAATTTCCAAGGAAAATCTGGGATACAGAAAAAATCTGGGTGCAGGAAATGTGTGGGTACTTCAAGCAATTATGAGCTTTTGCCAAAGCATCAATAGGAAAGCACTAAAACTGAAAGAAGCTGTGCGCTCTGTGCTGCTCTCTTGTTAGGGATGATGTAAAACTGAGATCTTGGCTCTGCAGGATCACAGTCCCACAGCTTTCTAGCTCTTCTGCCCTGGCTCTGTTCTTGTTTAGGTCATTCCACTCTGCCTCCCCAAATTCCCTTCTGGAAGAAATCAAGAGTAAATACAGCCTGTAAAGTGTTCGCTGACTCCAGGAAATGGACACTACTGTAGTCACAGATTATTTTTGAACTTTCCAGCCACTGCTTATCAATTTGAGTTCCATTAATATAAATAGTAACAGTTCACCATTTTTTTTTTTTAGTCCATAATTACTGAAAATATTATGCAAGAGCTATGAGAGATGTTGCAGCAGAAAATACAGGTCTGTTACACTTTTAAACCACATACGCCCTTAGCAGAATCATTTTTAGGACGCAGTAAAGGAGGAAGGGGAAGGAAAGGGAAGCAGGCTCTCTCACTTGTAACCAAGGTCCGTGTGCTGCATAGGGGTGCTCTTCCGTAGCAAAGGCTCCTTCTACTCCCGTTGATACAAACGTGATTGCTGTATCCCCTGTAATACTTTTATATGTAAAGTGCCGTCCATGTAAGAGCCTTCCCCTGGGGAATAAAACATATATACGTGAATTGAGAGGGCGTGAGCAGCATTCAACAGAGTTATGCAGATATATCTCTATAGCTTCTGCCATCAGCATAGGAAACCATTTTGAAAAGGCAGCAACTACTAACTTTTCAGGAATAGATGAATGATTTGCTCCACAAAGCAGGCCACGAGCCTCCTTCTGAGGCAGGGAGTTCCCCCTTATCTCTCTCCTCAATTTCAGGGCCTTTTTACAAAATTAGAGTACATCTAAATCCTGCTGCATGCCTATCCCCATGACGTATGTAAGGGCAGGGTACTGCCAGTCTTTCAGTAAGATGAAAACTACGGAAGAGAATCCAGATTCCACATCAGCTGGGAATGTGAAGACGCATTTCTAAGCAAGCTTATCAGTGGGGCCATGACAATACCTAGTAATCCTTTTCCCTGGTGCTTGACAAAAGCAACCTGTATTATTTAAGCAAACGCCTAGAAAATACACATACATGACCATCTACGGCATCACTTCACTTTTTTCATTCAATGCTTTCCACAGGGAAAATCATGGCTCTGGTATTTAGGCTCAGAGCATGTGTGACATACATACATGGCTTCCAACATGTAAGGGGGAAAACTTCAGGTAAGACACATAACACTTAACAGCGCCACAGTTGCTTGATGAGTTACTGCTGGCCAGCAGAGCTGTGGTAACTGATCAAGACAGACTGTTCACGCATTTGTGATGTAAAATAAAGTATGTTCATGTTAACTATCCCATTGGTTACTCAATAGGCACAGGCAAGCGTGCACCTGCTGCTGATAACTCTGATACTACAGACATGTAACTCATTAAGCTAAAGTAACTTGGTCACCTGCAGTCACTTGTCTTTACCCCACAGTTTATGTTAAGCTCTACATTTGCTGCAGGTATTTTTAAAAACAGCGCTGTCTGAAACTGTGGAAACCTAGAAAAGTCACACAGCCTGAACCTTCAAAAGACAACATGTAGAGTATGCATGCAATGTTTTGTTCCTTCAGTCATGCAAGTGACATAATTTATCTAAAAACCACACTTGCATGCATAAACTGACTTCAGACAGGCTTTGCGTAGCCACTTGTGTCTGAGTCCATAAGCCAGAATTAACAAATTAAGAGTTTTCTTCGACAGAATATAGTAAAACATCCCTACTTTATCACCGAGTTACCAGCGTTAGACTCATAAAAAAATCCCCATACTAACCCTGTCCTATTTCAGCACTCAAATACACTGGAGGACATAAAAAGAATGAGAAACAATCTTACCATGATGAACACACATGCAAAGAATCATCTGTTCCTAATGTGTTTTGGCAAAATATCTCAGCTCTGGCCTTTAAAGACCCATTGCATGCATGTCTGTATGGTGAAACAATGCCACAAGGCAAAAGCGGCATGTTAGCACAAGCTGAGACGGAGGATGGCTTCACTCACCTTAGACAGAGGGGAATTAGAGCTCCAGACTCCTGGTTAAATTTCAGGTGTACACTCTCCAGCTGTCTTGTGCGGATTAGCTCATGAGGAATGATAGCTGCTGAGCTCTCGCTTTCTAAACTGTCCTTACGGCTTCTAGGAGAAGAGACAAAATGCATGTATTTAGTATCCCAGTGCTGTGTACTATTTCTGCTGTGTTTCGGAGTGATTGTGTGAATACTGAAGGACACAGGAGCAAACTGTTACGAAGACAGATCTGAGTTTTCATCACCCCTACAGAGATGCAGCCTCCCTCAGACTACCAGTCGCAGCATGCAGCTCTTCACCTTGATTTGATGACCTAGGATCTGAATTGGTGCATAAACATGGCGCGTACCTTCCCAGCATACAAGAAATAAAATTTCTGGGAAGAACTGAAGCAAAACTACACTCTCCAAAACCCCAAACCACTATAAAATGTCTTGGGAGAATTACTAGGTGCGCCTCCCCTCTGGTTTTTGCTTTATCTTCAGGATTTTTTAGGCAGTGTCCTGGAGGAAGAGTTGTCCAGTCCTTTGTGCCCTTGCTCGAATACCTTTGAGGTCTGAGGCATCCCTACAATTGTCTCCAAATAATTTCTTTCCGTAGTTCAACCAAAAGGTTTTGAGAACACTCCGCTTCCACCAGCATCAAGCAAAACAGCCAAAAGATGGACTCTACATGCGACAAGTAGGACATCCACAGATTGCTTTCCCTTGTAAGTGGGGCTGCTTTAAGACAATGCAGCCTTGCTTTCTTATTTATTCATTCATTTCTGCAAGGACAGCATATTTTGAAGCTATGACTAAAGGTTACGTTGTTACATGATTAGGAACTTAGCCAGACAGAATCCTGGTATATCTCAAAATACTTGACCATAAACGCTTTATACGTTCAAAGAGCATCATCATAATCCCTTACTTGATAGTCCAGAACAAAGAACGAAGGACTGGGGGTGTTACAGTTTTTTCAGATGACATGGACTGATGTGATATCTGATATGTGATTTATATTTTTGTGACCCAGTGTTCCACATGAACTTAATAGAAGTAAGACTTTGTTAAGATAGTCCTTATAACACAGAATCACCAAAGTGGGGGACGGGGAAAGCAGGAGGGAGCTGAAACATGCCACGTTGCAATGTGGTTTCGTTGCGCCACACAGACCAAAAGCCAAAGAAGGTTATCAGGCTGTGGCTCCATTTGGGAACACCGTTAAAACAAGCTTGGATCCTTTCTCCACCCAACCAGAGCCACCTTTAACATACATCTGGAAATAATTGTAAAGAAACAGCTTGACCCTCATGAGCTGAGTTAGATCACACCTCTACTTAATTTTACATTTGGGTGCTGTCCCAAAATTACTCCCATCCACCACACACATAGTAACACAGTTCAGTGTGGCTTCCAAAGCAGATCAGCCTATTGCCTCTGCCAGCTCACCTAGCCCCAGGTGAGCCTTCCACCCAGGCTGCTGAGCTGCCCACTCTGAATAAGGATAAAATCTAAACTGATAGCTCACAGTGCCTTCTGCAGATATCCTGCATGGCCAGGTCAGAGACATGAAGGAAAAAATATCAGAGCAGCTCAGCTCCCTGCAAGATAAAACCTGTAAAATGTGTCCCATATTCTTCTGCCTTAGCAACACACAAAAGCAATAATGGACCCAGCAAGGACACAGTAGGTCAGGATACAGCTCAAGCGTGGGGTGGGCTGATAGACTGACAGTCAGCAGAGTGTCAGTCTGGTGGGTTAACCCTGAAGCAAAGACATGACATGCTTTGTAGTCTATAGGTGGCACTTAGAGCTGTGTTTAATCTACTTCAGCAAACATTTTACAACTCTTTGTACGTGGGGTCTTCAAAGAGTGGAGTGGGCCAGCATTTTGCAGGCTGATTACCTGAGAAGTGCAGTTACAGTTGATTAATGATCAGTTGACCTTAAGCTAAGCTTTGCCTCAACTTCCTTATCAGATCTTATATACACAGTGAGCTGTGGGAAAGTCAGCCTGTGGTCTACCACTTCCAATCATTCATTTATCAATCCCTACCAAAAGGGTCAGCCATTAGCAACACATGATTTTAAAGCAGGCCATAAGCTTGCACCCCTTAAATGCAGTTCCAGAGTTTACATGCCCTGGAGCAGATCAGGAGTTTTACAGCAATGTTATTGCTTCAGACAAGAGACACTGCCCTTCTCACCTGGACTGCCTAAGTGCACCAGGAATGTCCCGTAACACAGCCTCCCAGGCAATCGCTACCTTAGGTCCATGCTTCGGAAGGACAGACAGCTGCAGAACAGTTCCCCATACCCCATGGCTCCTAACCTCCTGAGCTGAAGGTGGGTTTTTAGGTCTCCACCATGTTAGCCAGTACAGCGGCTAGCACAATGGGGCCGCGGTCCTGAGGGGAAATGGCCTCCGTTTGTTAATGTAATAATAGGAATGACGACAATATTCTGAAGGGGCAAAGCTTTCTAAGTCTTATTAAAAACAGCAAATGCTGTTTGTCATTACATGCTCAAGAGAGGATGTTGACTAATGTATAACTATCAAATGGAACTGTCATGACTTTAAGGCTGTCAATAATTATGACTTCACATTAATAAGTAACCAGCCCTTCTGTCAAAAAGGTGAAGGAGTGAAGCAAAATGGTAGTTAATACTTTGAATGACATGAAATTATTAATCCTTTCCACAAAACTTTTCCAAAATAGTCACGGTCTTTGTATTTCTTGTTTCACTTTAGTGGAGCTCTCACAATCTCAGCTACTTGAAGTTAAGGGTAAAACTCCAATAGCAGGAACCAAATAACCTTCTATCTAAGCTATACATTTCTAAGCCAGAGTTTTGTGTGATGGGCACTTCTGGACATGTTATGGACTGCGAATAACACAAGGCCACAGTGCCATCACTTTAAGAGTCTGGAACATGTCGCATGACACAGGGACACGGCAAGACCCCCTGAAATTCTCCCTTTGGGAATGGAAATCCTTGTGCTGACCCTTTCAAAGGGTGATGGCCCAGATGAAGGGTCAGTAGTACTTCTAGGTTGTTATTATTAAAAAGTTCATGTCGTAACACATGCTGCCATCCACAGCTTGTAGTTTTCAGCCTCAGAAGAAAATGTAGAAAAAGTTTGCTTTCTAACACTAACATCCCTGGGTTTACGACTGTCAGTTACCCATAAGCCTTTGCTTCCTCCACCCCATCACCAAATAAATCAGCAGCAAAAGCCAGTGGAGTTTTATTTGTTATGACTAAGATCTAGCTGACTATCACGTAAAATGTTGCAAACTTTGTCTATTCCAGATTTAATACTTCATCCAACCCACACAAAAAAATTCATGTTTCTCAGTGTCCAGAAAAAACAAGTCTGCAAAAGCCAGGGCTGCTGCATTAGGAAAGGCAGTAGATTTAAATGGAAGCAGCATGCCGGAAATGCCCCAGTTTAAGGATTGCACATCTCATGTTTTGTGAAACTGGAGGGGAGTTGAAGGAGATTAAAGCACATTTCCCTCTGACTGGGAGCTTGTGGGAGGTGTAAACGTGGGCAGTTGTCAGATTAATTCTTTAGATGATTACATTCTTTTTGTTTCTCTAAAGCTGTTTGTAGTTGGGTTTGATGTCTCCTGTTCTGGGCAAGTGTATTGCTGCAGTTACCAAGGTGACTTTAGCTGACTTTCAACTATTTTTTCCAGCTTTGGTTTCTACCAGTAGTCTGCTTCTGCGCAGAGGAGAGAGGAAGGAAATTATGTTTGTTGGTTTTTTTATTTTTAAATTTTGTGAATGCTGATTAACAGCCCATGAACTTAACCAAAGCCTTCTTTTTTTTTGAGAGAGAGAGATGGGTCAAACCTTTGCAAAGGTGTCCCATGTGGCTTGCAGCTTCCCCAGACCTGTCAACAGGGAAAAAGGGCCTGAGAAGACTACATGTCCCAGCGTGCTGTGCTCCTTCTTGATGTGAGCAGCCACATGCTGGAACCTGTAGCCTCCCGCGGCCCTCTCTTTGTATTAAAGATGAGGGTGGCTGCAACCTGCTTAATTTTATGCCAATTAGCAGCAGCCCATGGGGATCCTGGAAAACTGCCAGTGCAATCACTGGGTTGCACAAAGTTTGGATGTCCCCTCCTTATAAGTCATGCTTATAGCAACCTCTCCTCAAGCAACCCCACTGGCAGTTATTTTATTGGATTCAAGAATAACCAGGTTGATCAATTTAAGAAAGGTTTATTTATTCTTGCATTTGTGTTTTGCTTTATGATCAGAGCACTTGATATCACAGATCTGTCATGAAGGGAGCTCTCAGTTGCCTTCCAAACTCTGTCGCTGACATGGAGCATAATTTTGCTGCATTTCCAAGTTACCCTCCCAGGTACCAAAATCACAAAGAAGCCCTGGCAACGGCAGGGGTTCTTTGTAGGAGCGGGTGCGCACTGCATCACTAACCTGAGTTACAAGTCACTGCTCCTTGCTTCCTTGGTACAAAACCCAGCACCGTGAGTTACCAAATGCAAACCATTAGTACAAGCTTACATAGCTGGGAGAGAAAGGCTGGACCACTTCTGCCCCTCCCCTTCTTCCCCTCCCTACCACGGCTATTTCAAACCTCCTCACTCCCTAATGAAGATATGGTCAAAGATCACTTAAATGCCAGCAATCTTCCAGTGTCTTTCCCACAGTTTCCCCTGAAGGGCAAACCAGCAGTTATGGGAAAGAGCCCTAAGCATCTTGGCACACATTGTTAAGGGACACGTCACAGACACACAGAGACAAGTGCAGAAATGGGGAGGACACGGTTACACAGCTCCTGCTGTGGTCACACTGAAACAAGGCTAGCTTGATTGCTCAGAGCTGGGTGCTCATCATCCTGGTTAAACCGGATGGTGAAGATGTTCTATGTGCACTTCCTGGCACGGAAGAACTCCAAGGACAATGCCAGTAGAAACAATCTTCTTGCCACTCACATATTGCTTTGGAAAGCTGCGTAATAACTACTGTCAGTGCTTGCAGGGGCCAGATTGTTCCAAGACCTGCAGCTGAACTGGGATTCAGAGATTTAGGCTGTGCCACTGGCACTCTGCAGACCCATGGGCAAAGTCAAACAACTCTTTTTATGCTTCGGGTTCCTTGCCTGTAAAATGCAGACATTTTTGCACATACGGCTGTTGCAAGGATTAAGTCAATGTTTGCAAAGCACTTTTAGATTCTTAGATGGGGAAAGCTATGTAGGAGTGCAAATTATTAGCACGGTGACCGCTCTGCACTTCTGACGCTGGTTTTCCAGACATTTGCTTTCCTAGTTCACAGGCTTGTCACCCAGCACTCAGCCTCATGCTGAGACACTCCCTAAAGTATATTGCCTCCCCCCATTCAGCATTCCTTACTCAAGACACCGCTGAATGGTGTCTCGATGAGAGAGCACGCCTAAATAAGCAGGACTGGATTGGAAACTTGCTGCTTAGTGGTTGCAGAATCAGAAAGTCTAGCCAGAACCAGACAGTTTCAGAGAATGCTAAAATGCTCCCCTTTATGTAAAAGTTTGCCTCCAAGAGCTGAAGACAGGAAACCAGCTACACAGACAGCAGCTCCCCTCTGCCCAAGTAAAGCAGCAATCAAAACCAAGTGCAACTGGGAGAGGCAAAGTGCAGACTCGTCTTGAAGCAAATCCTACATCTTGATACTACGTCAGAGCTTCCTCAGAAACGCTGCTCAGATGGAGCTTGTTAATGTGCATTAACCCACTGCTACTCACTGAAAGGAGAAATCACTGTGCCCTATTTACCAAGTCACGGGAACTACACAGGCAGGGGACTCCAGTCCTGCAAGTGGTGTGCCACTGTTACTTGTGCACTCCAAACCAGGCACACTGTGTGTCAGTCTGGTGTTAACCTTTGCTTCTGGAGTGACACAACTACTCCCTCTTCTCACAAGGGAAGGGCGACAACCTGAGATGCTCAGGATGCAGTGCACTAGAAGGTCACAGGCAGGACAGTCCTGCCAGCCCCACCTGTTGTTCTTTGCTCTTTGCTGGGAACCTGCCTTCATTTCCCTGCACAGCTGGAAACTGTTTAGGGCAGGATGGAATTAGCACACGGGCACAGAGCTACCATATGTTCAGGTTTACCTTGACTCAACCTGTCTTTCTGCCTGGAAATTGAACGCAGATGGGATTTGAGGTCTCTGGGGCATCCGCTGTTTGTCCCTAGACAAGTGACCACTGTGCATAAGGGGACCTGCACACACACAGTTATCTGGGAAATCCCAGACAGAAACAAGGGAATCGGGCATGTTGGACCACACTGCTTTATCCTTCTTGAGAAGAGGGAGAGCAATAAACAGCAGAGAGATGCTGGAAGAACCTTGTCAAAGTAACACAGCCTTGAGAGACCTTTTTCCACCACTTAAACCTCACCTTCAGACACTGGGGATGCGTGTGGGCATTACTTGAATTATGGCACAATGAAATGTAGCAATTACTGATAATTTAAGCCTCAATATGTGCAGTAATGCAGTGGGCTAGCTCCAGGTTTCTACTCTATGCCTCAGCTCACAGGAGCAGTAGAATGGTCTGAGTCAGCCATGGGGCAGAAAAACATCACTTTCAGCAACGCTGTGTGATCAAGGGGACCCTTGACGGGTGGAAAAGGTCAAGAATTCCCTTATCCCAACCCTGGCTCTCACTGCAACTGTGGCAAATTAACTCCTCTGTCCTCATCTGTAAAGTGGAAATACTACTCACCTACCTCACAGGAGAGCACAGAGCTAATTGCCAGGGACAATTAAAGACTCGGCCCCAGAACTTACTACATCAAGAAATTAAAGAGCGAATGAAGCAAGACTCTAGAAGTGTCACTGATCTTTGACATCTGGAGCTTCCAGCCCACTGAGGTCTTAACAACAGCAGCATTTAGTCTGACATCTAAATGTTCCTCACTGGTAAGAGCTTGCCGTATCCAACAAGAGTGCATCTGCACAGTTTGGGAGACAGGGAGCCTTGCCTTTCCATCTGTCTGAGCAGCACCTACCAAGCTGATGGGTCCTAAGAAATAAATAATGTGCCACTGTAAAGTACATTTGTATTCATACACGCTTCATTTTTCCAAGCAGTAATCAAGAGTATTATGTTAC